>NC_143577.1:193531510-194131510 GCF_048544385.1 Mastigoproctus giganteus
TGGACTAGCTATTTTTTTCAAATTCTTGGTTTCTTCTGCATTTATGCACTTTTTGACCTTTAATTTGAATGTAACAAGAATCTGTTATAATTGGTGTTTTTCCTGATTTCTTAGCTCTCATTATAGAAGATTTTTGCTGTACATATATCAGATGGATAAGATAGTTTTTGGATTCAGTGACAGGTTACTGGATTCAGCTAGGTGTCTAACTTTTTGCCATGGGGATTAAATTGTAGACTTGGCATACATTTATATACTCCACCTGCTCAGAAATGTTTAGATACTGTGTATTCAAATAAAAATAAACTAAAGATTAATTACTTAAGCCAAACGATACCTATAATCCTTCATGGAAGACTTTGACCAGGTTACAGTACCAGCCAGCTGGAATATTGTGCCATTTTAGGATCCTTCAGTACATTTCCCAACATGATAGTTGAAATTGGCCATATTAACCTCTCCCTAATTCACCATTTTGATTCATCCCAAAGGTGCTGTATGGATTCACATCAGGACTCTTGGTTAGGACGGCCAAGCCATTTATGGCAACTCGTTTTCCTCAAACCATTACATATAAACTGTAATGAATTAGTATTAGTAATGGCCATATGGTACAAGGATGCCTAAGGATTATGTTGCACCAGCCAAAGGGGGGGGAAAAAAAAAAGAGATTAAAATAATAAAATATAATAAATAATTTAAAAAAAGGAAATAGACAACCTATCTATTTCTTTTTTTTTTTTCCAGCTGACCTTTGGAATTTCCACAAACTGTCAGCCTTGACCATCCCTGTAACTTGAATTTATGGCCCCATAGTCTGCATAGTCTAGTTTATGTTCTATCCCATAAATCTGGCTTTATGGGATAGAATATTATCATGCCAAAACTTGAATTGCCTTGTTCCATATAAACTGAAAGGACAGAATTCATGAGATACCTGGTTGCTGGACAGCATGACGCTGTCACCCCTCTCACTAGTGGGCAAACCAACCGCTTGGCAGGTATATAGGTACACTGCATCATTGTTGTCATGTAACTGTAATTTGATGTCAGTATGGATAAATGTCATGAGTTAACCAACTTTGAAAGAGGAATGATGGTGGTGCCCGACGAATGGGTCACTCTATCTAAAGAAATTGCACTATCACCATTCGACAGTATCAAGAGTGTATTGGGAATACGCCATTTCCAGAATAAATTTCATCATGGACAGCGCTGTGGGCAGAGAAAGGTGGTGTGTGAATGTGGCCGTCAACGTCTGTCTCGCATTGTTTCAGTCAACCAGAGAGTGACAGTGGCACAAATCACCACCGACTTCATCAAGGAAGGTGCCAGAAACATCTCCACCAAAACCATCAGGCGATTATTAGCTGCAATAGTTTTGGGAGCTGCTGACCCACCAGAGTCCCATTGCTAATACCACGACACAGGACTCCACGCCTCGACCAGGTGAAAGAACATCAGCACTGGACCAGTCTCCAATCATCCAAGGTCTTTGTTGCCCTCAGATTTTTTCCTCTGGGAATATTTGAAAGGAGTGGTCTTTTCAGAAATTCTGAAGTCCACATTGCAGCAGTGATTGAAACCACCGGTCTTCTGATGAAAAAGTGGCTTGGATGATTGGAGATGGATCTCCTCGTCCACTGAGTCCCGCTTCCAGTTATTCCGAGCGAACGGGAGGGTGCGTATCTGGCAGAAACCGCACGAAGCTATGCACTTGTCATGTCAACAAGGACAGTCGGTAAAGATCTGGGGCATGTTCAGCTGGCACACATTGGTACGTCTAGACGCATCTCTGAATGGTCCATGTTACATGTCCATCCTTTCAGGCCATCTCCATCCCTTCATGGTCATTGTGTACCCTATAATCTCCTCAGAACAGTAGCTACCAGCATTAAGTCAAAATGTGAAATCCACACTGCCAGATTAGTCCAGTGGGTAGCTTTCTCCCCATAAGAAATAAAGGTTGTCAAATCCCACTTCCAGCATGGGTGTTGTGATTGTCCAAAATATTTTTAATATGTTATAAATGGTGCAAAGTTTTCAACCATCAAATCACCTTAAAAACTAAACACACTACTAATGTTCTACTGTGAAATAATATTAAATGTTTTGCAAAATAAATGCTTTTATATGTTGCAAATAGATAGTAACAGTAATAACAGTCTAGGAAATACGTAAAGCAGAAGGAAATTAGTTTTTAAAATTACAAATCTAATGTAATGCATACGTCCAGCTTAAAAGGACTTATAGTGCCTGTGGTACGATAAGTCCTTTTAAGTTTAAGTTTTAAACTGAAGTGCTTTTTTTTTTTTAAACTAAATATGTACTAAATATGTTTAGGGCTGTCGTACATGTCTACAGTAATGTACTGTGTTGTGAACTGGCTTTGATTGTTTCACAGAATGAATGATTTATATGTTGCAGATACTTAAATGACAGTATATGTCAATAAAGTAGACTTTGGAAATATAGCGGACATAATGTTTGTTATGCAGTTCCTGTGGTTTCCCACAAATCTGCATTAAATATTCTGTGATGCTGCACAATTTTATAGAAGCAGTCAGTGTGGGTTATGTGAGTAGTGTGTTCAACTGGGCACTTAGTTATTTGCAGGCTCAATCACTGGGAAGGGATTTCCAACCATCTATCCATGGTATGGGAGCCAGACCAGACATGAAAGATAAGAATCCTTGATAAATTGGACTCTTACAGCCACCAACACTCTGGCTGGGCAAGAGTGACAATGGCATGAGGGGAAAAGGAATTTTGTAGTTTAAAGGTTGGATAACAGCGGAAAGCAAATAGGGGGATATTAGAGAAGACATCCCACAGGCAAAAGGGAACGAGGAAACCTAAAGGAGGTGGGAACTCCTATCAGAGGATAATATACTTACAAGTGAGCAGGGGTAAAGTAGAGAAAGAATGTAACTCTGTGTGGTCAAGTGCAGAGCACTCAAACCATGGAAAGGTAAATCTCACACCATGGAAGACCTGAGAGTCAGCAATAGGAGTGGCAATTCACCTGGCGGGGGGGGAAGCCATCCTACTGTGGCTTTCACCTTTTTTCCCCTAGGCATGGGGGCAGTAGTCAGCAATCCCATGACAAAGTAGAAAGTAACTACTGTTTTCTGCACTGAATCCTACCTTGGGAAGGCTCTGGGTCAGCAGAAGGATAAGCTACTGAGAAGCTGGGACCAATGTGGCCTGGCATAGAGCTCCTGGAAGCAGGATGTGATGTACCTGGAATAGAGATCCCACTCAGGCCTGAGGATAAGCTGGATCAGAATTGTATCACAGGGCAAGAATTTCCTGTCAAGAAGAGTTCAAGATTGGTGGGGGAGGGGGGCTACGTTGCTTTGGATTGGCATCCAGGGAGAAGTATATAAGTTGATGTAGTCTAGGAAATATGTGAAACAAAGTAATTGGAAATTATTAATGAGACATAATGTATAAATCCAGCACTTGTGGTGTGTTTTTTTTTTTTTTTTTTTTTTTTTTTAAGTTCTGGCCAGCCTCTTTCACCCCCCCACCCCCTTTGCCCAACTACCCGTGGAAGAAATACTCAAATAGTGCTGGATTTGTGAAGTTTTACTGTATTAAAAACAATATCAAGGGCTATAGTGATTTCAGCATATGAGATGAACTAAATATGGCTTTCTCTTTTCCCTTATTCTATTATTATTTCTTATTAAAAATCCCCCCCCCCCCCTCCATAAGCAATAGAAAGAGAGAGAGAGAGAGACAGATGTCTTGAACTGCAGTCCTGGTGGCACAATACACAACTTGTTACATAGATTTATGAATGCTGTGGACAGAAACGTGTACTCTCACTAAGCTATACTTGTTCTTTGTCATGTACAGTGGTTTTTTTGCACACATGCAATTACAGAAGTATATTATACAAGAGTACCCTTTTGTTTGCAGCTTTGCTGTTCACTGATTCTTATTTGCACCAGAATTTTTGATATCTCATTTTCTGGATTGCAACTTTCTTAACTACTTGAAAGTTTGTGTTTTGATCACATCTTACTCATTACTAGTCAGGAACTCAATCCTTTACTGATATTTCTTGGTCATTGTCAACTGTATTCAATCAAGAGAAAGTTTCCTATACATTGCGCCATGCATTCACTGACTTGGATGCCAGTCATTCTCTTCCTTGGATTATTTTATTGCTTGTCAGTTTCTCTTTTCACTCCAGGATAGCTACATTACAAGAGAAGAATTAACTTCGTTATTCTGGCTGTTATACATAACACTCATATAATAAATTTGGGCCACATGTTTTGTAGCAGAGTGGATTTGAATGTATAAATTAAATATAAAAAAACTGTTTCAATTTATAACAGATTAATCATAAACTCACCAATTTGTCACTATCTGATTTCTAGACAATTTCAACTTTGTTTTCATAATTTTGAGCAATTTATGTTTTTGCCTTTTAGCACTTACAATTTCATCATCTTTCTGTACATTAAAATAATTTTACTCCTAGTGATATTTATTCAGCCAATGGGAGAAAAAGGATGCGGGTTACGTGGTAATACGTAACAAATACTAAGATACATAACAGAAGCTTGCTTTACTGTTGTAAAACAAGCTTCTGTTTTAACGTAACCATGCTAGATAAACCTCGTGCACATGGTTTGTTTATCTAGAATGACCATGCGGTACCATTTTTGATTTCCATAAGTAAACGTATTTATTATAAAATGTAAATACGCCATAGTTTGCTCATAAAAAATGAACTACATTTGTAGTGTAAAGGCATCGATTTATTTGTATCTCATATTGTGACTACCTTCACACTGAGTTACCATGAATTGCACTACCTAGAATAAGTAACACTTCACTAATAGAAAAAAATTATTTTTGCTTATTCTCAGTGGGCGCCACCACCCAGACGGAACCATTTCAAGGCTTGTTGGCCTATCGTTGGTGGGTGGGCGGGCAGGTGCCATGGTGTCGCAATCATGCCAATACAGTTATGAAGTGATAATAAAGTGTGAAAAAAAAAAAAAAAAAAAAACCCTCGGATCTTCAGGATGTTGAGTGAACTGTTCAATTTGAATGTGTAGGTATGTGATAAAATTCTTATATATCTTTTGTATTTTAACTTGGCTTGGCAAAGTAGTATTGAATACCTGGACTCTCTTCCATGGTTAATCCTTTCATTAAGTAATGACCTAATTTATGCAAAGTAGATTTAATAATTTCACGCAACCAATTCTACACGTACCTTGTTACAGATGCCTTAAGAATAGTTAATAATTTTAAATCTTCCAATGCTAAAGTATATTTTTCCCTGAAGCACATTCATTATCATTCTCTCTCTCTCTCAAATTGAGCATGCATATGCGGTGACTTGAATGAGAAATTGTGTATTTTGTACTGTTGGCAATCAGTGGTGGTGTGTTTTTTTTTTTTTTTTTTTTTTTTTCCTCTCTCTTCTTCTCCCAGCAGTGTAATCAGTGAATTACATGTTACACCCGTATGACATAAAATTACATTAATTCTCCACAATTCCATATGCATTTCTTGGGGAAATGAATATAAATGTGAAATTTAAAGGTGCCACATACTATATAATGATACTGCATACAGTAGTCAGTCAATTCTTTCCACTTACTCCATTCAGTTTCATTTTAATAATGTTTGCCTTTAGTTGGTTTTGCCAGTCTTTTCAAATTAGATTAGCATGGAACCCAGTTCCAGTTTAGACTTTGGATTTCATTGCAAACATATTTCAAAATAAACCATTTAGGTATGGATTATTTGAATGCATTTAAATTATTTAAATGCATGTAAAACCCTGTATCACTGGTTTGGGAATGGCAGTAACTTTGAAATGCATCACATTTTGAGCACTGCATAGCTTAATAGTTGTGTTAGCATATATTGCTATTCAATATTTCCAGAATCTTAGCAGCACCTAAAAATAAAAGCAACATTACAAACCATTTGAGCACTTGAGGTGTTCCATGTTTCCATAATGGAGATACTCGACTGTACTGTATACTAGTTGCATTCATCAGGGTGTCTCCGTAGCCAGGTGGGCAGGAGTGGCAGTGCATAGCACACGCTTCTTGATGTAGACCGGGGTTCGAGCCCGTGACCACCAAATATGGAGGATGTGGAAAGGTCAGGGAGTGACCACCGCATATCCCCGGAGCAATATGGCCTTAGTTGCTAATGCTTCTAAAAACCAAAAAATAACAAAAAAAAATAGTATTCATTGTTTCTTTAGATATGTATTTTAATAGTGTTTTCAATTCCAAATTATGCTAACAGAACAATCATTGTAACCCTGATATATTTTTGAAATCAGTGATTGTTTGTGATTTTGTATTTTTAAGGCTAAGAAAAAAATAATAAAGATTGAAGACAAGGGTGACAAAAAATTAATAAGAGAATCAGATAATGAGTAAGTATTATTTGCATTTTTTAATTTTCTTAGTTATGTGGATTCCATATCCTTATAACTCATTATCACAATTAGAATAAAGTAGATTTTCAACCATATTTTACATTATTGATTTTTTTCTTTAATTTACCATCGAACTCTAATACCATAGTACAGGCTAAACTAAAAGCCTTGGGTTTGTACAAGCTGTGAGCAAACACTATGTATAATAACATGAGATTTTTAAAAATATGAAATATAAAAAATAATATAATAAAAATATATAAAATATAACATATATAAATAAAATATTTTATATAATTTAAAAATGATATACAGTAAGTTTATATTAAGCTTCATGAAACATTTCATAGCTTTGCAAATTTTCCAGCATTTCAATTACATAGTGCAATTGCAATAATCAAAATATGTCTGAATTACTAAAATGTTTAGATTAGTGGAATTATAACATGGAAACAATTTTATATATAAAAATTACCAAGTTATATATGTATTTATTATTCAGAAAATACTACATAATTCCCTTTTTAATAAAGAAATTCCATATTTCTGTTTTACTTTGTTTAATGTTCACAACTTTGTTTAATGTTAATGCCTTAAATGTGTCCTGAAAGAGGCCTCTGAGGTTGGGAAAACTCATATCTAGGAAATTAACTCATACACTGACCACTGAACAAAATTTACTGTAACTAAAATTTTTTACAAATAGTATAAAAATATAAAACAAATTATTTACAATAAACTAATGACTGTACATTACGGAATACTAAAAACTGTAATAAAAGATCGTTTACAATAAAATAAGCTAAAATATAAAATTAAAAGCGCTAAAAACCTGGAGCTTTCGAGAGCGTCAGCTCTCTTCTTCAACAGTAATATAACTTTCTGGAACATCTTAAATAGCAGGTTCACGGTACTTCCACACGTGGTATTTCTCCACGTGGTTCAATCGGCACATGGTCAGAACCGGAAGCGGAAATGTCTCGGGTACGTGGCAAAGAAAATCGTTCATCCGAATTTAATACAATTGTTTCAAAAATAGGATGAATGTGCTCTATTCATGGTATTCTTACTGGACAACCAATCCGTAAACCCTCAAGCCATTTACGCTCCCAGTATCGGTGTGTATGATCCAAAATAATAGCGTCCTCCAGGGAGATTTGATGCTGCTTCTCCCAAAAATGTTCGGCCACGGCAGACTTACTGTAGTCAGCGGTTCTTATGCCATTTAAATGTCCCCCCAGGCGATCCCTAAGCCGTCGTTTTGTTTCCCCCACATAACACTCCCCACAATCCGGGCATTCTATTCTATAAATAACTCCACTACTGAGATCTTTTGGTATACGGTCTTTGACCTGAGACACAGCTGTGCACAGCCTCCACCCAGGAAGGTGTACACAGCGTGTCTTATAACCCCGTAAAATTCTTGCCAGATGCTCAGTAAGGCCCGGATAGTAGGGGATGTATGCGGTGGCTACCGGGACGAATGACTCCCTACGCTCGGACACCCCTCTACTATATCTATCCAGGATCCTCTGGGGGTATCTGCACTTTCTAAGTTCTGCCGTGACACGATTAATTTCTTTCTCTTTATCCTCAGAAGTGGTACAGTGTGATCTTATTCTGTCAAATAAAGCTTTCGCTACACTATTCTTTTATTGTCCAGCTTGTGCTGAATTATAGTGGGTGTAATTGATCTACACATGGGTTTTTTAAAAACTGACGTCTTAAGCCTAGAACCCACCCTAGAGACCAGTACATCCAAAAACGACAGAGTACCGCTCGTTTCCACCTCTGAGGTGAATTGTATAAATTGGGAGAAGCTATTAAGCCAGCAAACGTCATCATCCTCCCTCCCCTTCTGGACCAGGGCAAAAGTATCGTCAACGTATCTTCTCCAATTCCTGATAGGAAACGAACACCCACTAAAGACCCTACTTTGCAACTCCTCCATGGCCAGGTTGGCCACAGTGGCACTAATGGGTGAACCCATGGCCGTACCACGAACCTGCTTATACATAGTTCCTTGAAATAACATGGTAGTGCTAGCTAGACATAATTCTACCCCGGTACAAATATCTTCCACACCGAGCAGTGATCTATTACCAAGTGAGGCATCCCTGGTCAATGCCATTTTTACACAATATACTGCATGATTAATAGGAATATATGTAAATAAAGATACAACATCAAAAGAGATCATGCTCTCATCATCATTTATAGTCCAATTCCCCACAAAATTCACAAACTCTCTACTGTACTTAACAACATACTCGGACTGCCCCACTATGGGTGCAATTAATTTGGCCAAGTACCCTGATAGCGCATAGGTAGGACTCCCTATAAATGAAACTATAGGTCTCAAGGGTACTTCTGCCTTATGAATCTTTGGCAGTCCATAGAATCGCGGGAGTTGACTACCTGTAGTGTGTAATGACCAGTAACTCTCCTTGGAAATCTTCTCCATGTTCAACCAGGATTGTACCAATTTATTGATTCGCCATTCCAGACCCACCAATGGGTTCCTCTGGATCACCTTATAAGTGTTATTATCTTGCAGAAGTTCCAATGCCTTCTTATTATAATCTTCTGTATTTAGGACCACTGTTGATCTCCCTTTCTCTGCTGGTAAAACAACTATTCCTTTGTCTCTTCTCAATTCTTCTAGTGCTCTCTTTTGACTAAGGCTAAGATTCGGGGATGCCTTCCTCACCTGACTCAACACTGCAGCAGACTTCACACGGATTTCATTAGCTAAAGGCTCAGGAAACTTATTAATGGCCCGTTCAGTACTCATTGCTATCTCCGCAATGGGTATCGTTCCGTTCAATACCCATTGCGGAGATAGCAATAAAAATTTTAGTTACAGTAAATTTTGTTCAATGGTCGGTGTATGAGTTAATTTCCTAGATATGCCTTAAATATGGGTTGTTTTTTCTTTTTGGTTGTAATATCTTCAATTTTCACTGTTATTATGTGAACAATATTTCTTTTGTAGTATTGTAATTTGATCATTTTATTTTGGTTCAACTACAAATAGCATTGGTGAATGTTAGAGGTGCACATTTAGGAGAAAAGAACATTATTACAATGTTGCTATGATTAATTTGCATTTATATACATCTGGATTGGTATACTGGTGATTGTAAAGATTTACATTCTTTTTTACTGTGATACTAAAATATTGTTCCTCAAACCCCAGACATTTTTGTTTCTTTTATATGTATTTTTACAGGTGGAACAAGTTCAAAGCACTCCCTCTTTGTTTTCTCCTTTCATCCAGCTGAACCACATGGTAAAAAGCACTTGACACATTATTGTACCACTAAAACTATGAAAACTGAGAATGCATAACACAATAGCAAAGTGGTCGAGATTGCTGAAACACTGCTGAAAGTGAAACCAAAACCCTTTAATTTTCTTTTCACACTCCAGTAAACATACTACATAATTCACTTTTTAATAAAGAAATCTATATTTCTGTTTTAGACTACATATCTAATACCGTGTTGGGCTACCATTCACCTAGGCATTGACTACACTAGATCTGGTCCAGCTTAGGGATCTACTGCCATATTGCCTCCACAGCTTTCCATGGTGTTAGAATAGATAACAGTTGCCTCACTTCCCTTCCAAAACATTCAACAGGTGCTCCATTGGATTCAGGTCAGGAAAATATGGAGGCCAATCGGGGTATTTTACCAGGTATTTCCGACTGACATACTAGTTTCCATTCCTCCAGTACAAATACAATCATTATGGTGTCATATTGTTGACACCACAATATTTGCTGTTAACAGTGATGAATGGTAAGGATAGGGTGTCTCTTGGGGAACCCCATATGTCTGAGTATGTGGTGCATCATCATTTGGGATATTGTTCGCGCATTTCCCCTGTTGTATTGCAGTGTCAACTGTCATGTGGTGACCTGCCATTACTAAACACATCAACCTTGCATCAACCTTTACAGTTCTGTGGCGGGAGGTGGTCTGACCTGTTCAGCCCCATTCTTTGTACACCTAACCACAGTGGGCTCTGAACAACCAACACCACATGCTTTTCCAATATGAACGCACCTGACACAAGAGTTCTCACAATCATGCCCTTTTGAAACTCTGTGATATCTTTACTACATCCCATAACTGCTACTTTATCACTTTGATTTGCATGACCAGATGCAAATTATTGCTGCTCTACCATATGAAGCTATTTGCTTTTTATACTGTGAACTGTGCAGCATAGTTCCTTAGTAGTTTAGTAGTGTGTGTGTGTACGTGCATACAGTTGGACCTCTCTTTAACGAACATCCATATAGCGAATTTTTCTATGTAGCAAACTTTTTTGATTTCTCCCTGGTCTTACATTGAAAATAGTTTTCGTATAATGAAGAAAATTTCCATAAAATGAACTGATTTGAGAGACCTGGGTACGCATGTTCGCACCTCTGTTCTTTAGGCAATAGAGCTGATGCTGTAGAAAGCACAAATTAAGAATTACAGTAAAATCTCGTTAATACAAACTCGGTTTATACAAAGTACTCGTTTATATGAAGCACATACCATTTCCCTGTGAAAGGATAGGCTTTTCTATGTAAATATTGTCATTTTCTATGTTTAATACAAATCTTGGCAGAGCGATCCGATTATTGTCCCTGGCCACCTGGCTCCCTACTTCCTGATGGATGGCACTGACTTGTTAGAAATTAGTTTTGTGTAAACAAAAATAGTTTATGGTAGCTACAACATCAAGTGCACTCTGAAAAACATCTTTCTGAAGGATGAGTTGTTAAATTAACAAAAGAATAAAAAGTTTTTCTAAGTTGTTTACATGCATTCCCTTGCTCTCCACAGGAATAAGGTCAGTTGCAATTGTTACCCCAGTTCAAAAGTCTTTTACTATCGTATACAGCAATGTATTTTTTACGCCATTTTATCTGAGCTGATCTCTTTTTCGGAACTCATCTTTAAATTAATTTAAAATTTGTTTATATTAAATCTTATCTAGCAGTTTTATGGCGACAAAACGTAGATGGATGGAATTCAGCCTGAAAATTATACAAGACGCTGATAGGATGGAATGAAGCAAAACAGACATTGCAAATTTATCTACTTTATCGACAATACTGAAAAACCGAAAAAAGACTTGAAGTGCGTGACACTGGAGCAGCAACGAAAAGCAAACATATTTGTGGTGCAAAACACGAGGAGCTTGAAAGAAAACTTTGAGTGGTACCAACAAATGCAAGCATCTAATTTGCCAATATCAGGTCCGATTTTGCAAGAAAAGGCAAATTATCTAGCTCAGCAACATGGAATTAGCTACTTCAAATGCAGCAGTGGCTGGCTCCAAAGATTTAAAGACAGGAATAACTTGGTTTAGTGAAATGTTTGCGGCAAGTCTGGGTTAGTCGACAAAGAAAAGCTACAGACTGGTTGTGTTCTGTATGGTCCATCCTTGAAAAATATGAAGCAAAGGATATTTTTAATCTTGACGAGACAGGTTTATTTTATAATTTGCTGGCAAACAAAACATTTTCTGTTCGAAGTGAGTCTTGTCATGGTGGAAAATTAAGTAAACAAAGACTTACTGTTCTGCTATGCTACATTTCAGATGGCAGTACAAAACTATGCCCACTTGTGATTGGTAAGTTTTCCAAGCCAAGATGTTTTAAAGCAGTTAACCAACTTCCCTATGATTATGAGGCCAATAGAAGTGCTTGGCTTACAATCAAAATTTTTCAGTCTTGGTTATCAAACTTGGACAGAAAAATGGCTTCAGAAAAAAGGAACATTTTGATGATTCTAGACTGTTGGACCACGTTCTGCTAAGATGCTTAAGTTGAAATATATATATATGTGTTTTTACCCCCCAATACCAGCAGTTTAATGCAACCACTGGATCAAAGCATTATTTATAACCTCAAGAGAGCATATAGAGCTCGCCTGATAAGGTATTTGATCCATGGTCCAGCAGATGAATGTGATAGCAATAGTGAGGAATGGAGGAATTTGAAGGAGCATATGGATTTTGTTGGCAAATTTGAAGAGTTTGTGAAGGTGGATGATGAAGTTGCTACCACTGAAACGCCAACCCCAGAACAGCTGCTGGGTACCAAACAAAACGATGATGTTTTTGTTACCGACTATAGCGAAAGTGAAGAAAGTTCAATGCATTTTGGGCAAAGATGCCAAAAATGCATTGAACATAACAGAGAATGTGTTGGCCTGCAGTAATGTTGATAAAGAAACAACTATTGCATTTGATAATGTCTGTGCTGTGCAAACAACAATGGATTCTTTCTTTAAATTAGATTAATTTATTAAAAAGTTAATGGTTTGTATGTCTCCTTTTATATTAAGATTGTAATTTTTTTTACTGTGATACTAAAATATTGTATACATCAAAATATATACTGTACAATATTTTCATTTCTGTTAATATTGCTTTTCTCTTAGTTTATCTTACAAATAAAATAAAATCTTTAAAAAATATGTTATTCCTGTTACTGTATTGTTAGACAAGGCTTTTGTTTTTATTTTATTAATTTATTTTTGATATTATTATTATTTATTTTTATTCTTAGACATACAGTATGTACCACAAAAAAAAAAAAAATAGTAAACTTTCGACAAACCTCGTTATTACAAAACACGAAAATTTATCTCCCTTGAACTTTGTATTAATGAGATTCCACTGTAATCACTTTAGCTTTTAATAGCTAAAGGGTTTAATTCTTAAGAACATTCCACAATTTAGTGTTGCCCATAAAGCATTTACTGTACTGAGAAGTCACGCTGGTCAACTGTTATCTCTGTGTCCACAGTTATTGGCAAAGATTAAGGAATATTCCCAACATGGACATTGGGCTCTGGTCAACCTATTTTCTATTGCAAGCACCCTGTTAGAGAATTAGGAGAAAGTGATTTTCCTTTATTCCAGAAATTCATCTGTCATTTTGCAGAAATGAGTCATCCACACTTTCACTAAATTTCACATCTCTGTATGGTAGGTAGAAGCTGTCCAAGCTAAAACAAAATCAGTTTTGTTTTAGCTACTGTGCAAATAACCTTGCAATGTCTAAGATGAAATCCTTGAGTATAGTTAAAAATGTGGAAGTGCTTAATAGTGTAGATTGTGGTGTTAAAAAAAGAAATCGCTTTAAAATTTGGTGTCCCTGCCAGTAGTGTGTCAACCATTCTGAAAAACAGTGTTCAGTTCTCAAGCTGTTTGAGGAAATGGGACACAGTCGAAAGCATGCAAAATTATGCCTGTGTGAAGATGTAGATGAAGCAGTTTTTGAGTGGTAAAGTTGATTCGAGACCAAAACTTGCCGATATCAGGGCCATTAATAAAAGAAAATGCTATGGAGTACACATCTTTTCTCCGGCATAAAACTTTCCAAGCCAGTTCTGGTTGGCTTGACAAATTTAAAAAGCATCATGGCTTACTCAAAAAAGTTATTTCTGGTGAAAGTGGGGTTGTAATTGAAGAAGGCTGTACCCATTGGAAAGAAACAGTTTTGAAAAAAATTATGGAGGACTACAAGTCCAAAGACATATTTGTCGTTGATGAAACAGGTCTATTTGTTAAATGTTTGCCAAACTAGAGACTGACTTTTAAAGGTGATAAATGTTTAGGTGGTAGTAAGGAGAGAATTACAGTCTTGGTTGGTGCAAATATGGCTGGTAATGAAAAACTGAAGTTTTTGGTAATAGGCAAAAGTAAACAACCCCAATGTTTCAAAGGAGTAAAATTGTTAGAGTTGGACTACAACTACAACAAAAAAGCTTTGATGACAAGTGAAATTTTTGAACAGTGGATTTTAAAATTTGATAGAAAGATGACGAAAGAAAACAGAAAAAATCACTTTGATTGTCGACAACTGCTCTGCCTACCTTCACTCGGTAATTTCGAAAGTGTGATGCTTGTTTTCTTCCCTCCAAATACCTCTTCTAAACTGCAGCCAATGGACAAAGCATTATCAAGAATTTGAAAATGCACATACTAAAAAAAATTATACTGAGAATAGAAACCAACCAACCTATAGATTCTGTTATAAATTTGTAGATGTGCATATCAGAATTGGCAAAACAAAAGTTCGGAATCAAGATGTGACGGAAACAACGATTAAGAATTGTTTCGCAAAAGTTTTGCTAAAACACCAATTAACAGCGATGAGAGGGATGAACTGCTACAAGACTTTGAGCAATCTTGGGAAGAACTCCAAGTGAAAGGTTTGATCAGTAGAGAAATTGTTCTTGAAGAATTATTAGTAGTTGATAACGATGTCCTAGTAGCTGAATGTCCTAGTGACTCCATTTTGGAGAGTATTCAAAGAACTAGTGACAATATTGACGATGAGTAGGATGAAAATGAGGGGCAATATTAAACCTTCCAAACATGAAATGTTGGCAGCATTTGAAACTTTGTGTTGAGGCTTTCAGTGTGAAGAAAATGTGCCAGAAAATATATTTGAGTGCTTAAACAAATGCAAACTTTTTTTTTTTACAATGTACAGTAAAATCCAGTGTACAACAAAAAATAACCAAATATTTTACGACATAATTCTTAAAAGTGTATTAATATATTGTGCACCTCATGTAAGTAGTCATTTCTTAATGTGTGTATTAATAAATTAATTGTTAATTAATTTATTAATTATTAATAAATTCAAGGCAGAACTAGAAAAACGTTTAGAATGAATGGATCAGTGAAATGGGAATTTTTTTTTTTTTTCTTTTTTTTGGCTGATGGTGTATAAGCTTGCTTTCTTGCAGCATGTGCCTCTTCTAAAGCTAATGCTAAAGTCAGTCTACCACCTTACAAAGCTGCACATTGTGCAAATTATTCATGCCTAAAAAACATGGATTGTGACCCATCACTTCATTCCTGTTTGTGGCTTGCTCAGTGGAATAGCCACATCTCCAATACTCAGGTATGGCAAGTCATCATTTGGATGATTCTTTGAGATGGCAAACGGGGAGGTGGCATGTTGACTTAATGTGTCATGCAGTGTCCTCTCAGCACTCTGGAAGCAGTTTCAGGAGATAGGAACCATTACAAGAAGAGCTGGTCAAGGTCACGCGAGGGCTACATCAACCAGAACAAACTCCTATCTGGCTCTAACAGCACGACCGAATCCTATGATGTCCTGTCTTCGATTGTCTCTTGAGGTTGCTGCAGCCACAGGTTAAAACATTTCTGACCGCACTGACTGTGTTAAGAAGACTCTATGCAAGGAAGCCAGTGGTTTTTGTCCCATTAACCCCAAACCACCACAAAGCTCATTGAAACTGGTGCTATGAACATGTGACTTGGAGCCCTGACAAATAGAGTACACTTCTGTTCTTTGAGCCCCATTTTAGTCTTCAAAGATTCTAGATGTTATTTCACCTGGAGACAGTGGGGAATATGGTAGCATCCCTCCAACATCAGAGAAAGGAACACTTACACGGAGGCTGTATCCTCGTGTGGGGTGGAATAATGATCAACGGCTGCACCCCCTTCATGTTTTTGATCAGGATACTCAAACTGTGCAGAGGTACTGAGAACAGATCCTAGAACTCTGTATAAATTTTTAGGGGTGCTGTTGGCCCAGATTTTCTTTTCATTCTCGATAATGCCACTGCACATAGAGCTCAATGGTGGAGGAATATCTTGAAACTGATGATATCCAACAACTGCAATGGCCAGCATAATCACTAGATTTAAATCCAATCCAATGTGTGGGATGCTCTTGGTTGTCGCATTGCATGCCAACTCCTTGGTCACTTGGTGTGCTAATGACGTGATGGTGGAAGAATGAGATTTGTTGCCATACAATTTTATAGACACCCTTATATCAAACATGGTTCACTGCTGTCAAGCCTGTTTAGTCATTGAAGGGATCATATGCCATAATGATGTCATGTGACCATATTTTCAAGCATCATTTATCGACTTCTGTAATGCAGCCTTTTTTGGTAATTCTTATACAACCTCTATAAATGTCCCTTATATCTATTCGAAGTTTCTGTCTCCTAATTTCATTATTCTGTGGTACACCACATACCAAATTTTGTCCCACTTCATCACCAAGCTGCACGAGTTACACCACATTTTCTATGTGTTCTGTTAATTTTGCTAAGCAGTGTATTAATAATAGGTATATCCTTTATCGTTAGTACAGTTAGGCTTTACTGTATTTATTAAATGAAAATCTTGCATTATAGTAACTTAATGCAGTGGGACACAGTGAGCGACCACATTAATCATCCAGTTATTTCAGCAGAAGAAAAAAAGGAAATTCTTTCCAAGTACACATCTATGGAAAAAAAAAAAAAAAAGTCACAAAACTAATAGTATTTTAATTTTCCTTTAAAACACCAGGAATAACAACAACAATTAGTTGAATCTTAACCTATTAAAGTGTTTTTATATATAACTGCTTAACAAATTGAAATAAACATCTTTAAAATATTTAGGGAAGAATCAACATGTCAGGAGAAGGAAGATAAGAAAGATGATGAAATTGAAATTGGAGATAGAGTGAAAGTTAAATATCGATATGGTAGGGCAAGACAGCATAAAATATATGAAGCTAAAGTATTAAAATTGGATAAAGAAAATGGAGAAAAAAAATTTTATGTACATTACACTGGTTGGAATATGAGGTAAGTTAACATTCTGAAAATCATTTTTGAAAAAAAAAAAAAAATTACACAAAATTTAAGTGTCAAGCAATTTTTAATTCTGAAGTTAACTCTTTCAGTTAAAAATTATGATATAATAAAGTAACCTTTCTATAACAAATTATATGTGTAATTTTTGTTATTTTTTTAAAAATGGAGAATAGAGTATTACTTGGTGTGGTAAGTAAAATTAGTTGTGATGTTTACTATTAGTAAAGGGAGCCAAGTTTATTTAGCATCACCCAAATGTGGAGTGGGGGGGGGAAGAGAAGCTCATCTAGTTTTGCAAGTTGTTCTGATAATCCATGATCCTTATATCCAATTTACAAATATCATTCCTTAATTTAAGCATGTGTTTATGTATCCTAAATTTTATATGGCCTATCAAAGAAAAATATCCTTGTTGTTTAATTTAATCAAGCTTTTCAAAGTTTAAATATCTCAAAGAATTACAACCCATAATATTGAAAATTGATCTCTCTCTCTCTCTCTCTCTCTCTCGCACGCACGAGAGAGAGAGAGAGAGAGAGAGAGAGAGAGATTTCAGAAGCCACTTGGCAGATGTGGAATCACCAAGAAAAGATGCAGCAGTTTTGTATGTTTCCTTCCATGTTATTAATAACATGAATTTTTTTTTTTTTTTTATTGGTTAGTGATGGACTCTAGTGGAAAAATTATGTAAACAAAATAGAATGCAGTACTAAGTAGTGTGTGTGTTTTTTTTTTTTTTTTTTTTTTGTGTGAAACGGTTTAACAAATATAACCACAACTGCTGCAATAAAGTAACAAAATCCATAGACGCCTCTATCCTTGAAAGAAAAGCTGTAAAGAATCTCTAAAAAAGCAATGATAGAAACCCTTGGGGGGGGGAAGTAAGGAGTTCCTGCTTACCTAGAACAAAATAGACCAATTACCTTCAAAAAAACCATCCCAAACAACTCAGATTCATCCTATATATTAGCAACTAATTGGGGGCCTGCATGCTGGTTAATAGACATCTTGACTGCAGTCACCCTGCCCCACACCCCTTCACTAGAACTGTAAAAGAAAAAATACACAGGACTACATTAATTAAATTTGGCAGGTCCCTTTTCCTTGAAGAGAATGTGTTGGTCAGCTTTGATGTTAGAGCCCAGCATTTCTCCTCAACAAATCAGACTTCACCACCATACATCTGGATAATAATAATATTAAATATACTTACTGGAACTCACCATTTGACAAGCCTGCATGAATTTGAAAGGACAACCATAACAAAAAATTCTCTATAGAAATCAGAAACACACCCTCCCTTCTTGACTCCAGTATTGACATTGCTGACAACTGCCTATGCACAAAAAGCTAAAAAAAAAATAAATAAATAAGCAACATCCAGAGTATTTTACTAATAAAATTATAAAAAATATTGGAAAAAATTTCCATAACCCACAGGACAATAGCTCGCCAATATACTGTTCCTCCATTACCCATGGATAGGAGACACTTAACAAAATGCCAAATGACATATTTAGACATCCATTTTATTGGCAAGAAGACCTTAAGCAGCTGCTACCAACATAGGGGGGGGGAGAGAGAGAGAGAGAGAGAGAGAGAGAGAGAGAGAGATGTTATTTACCAACTTCACTGAGTGTGGCAGGTTTTACAGACACTCTGGGAGCTTTAAAAAAGGGTGCATAATCATATCTATCACACAAAAGGCAACATCGTCTAAAATGACTTGGCACACTATTCCACATTGAGGGAAACACAGAAACCCCAAAGTTTTCAACATAAACCATGATTTAAAAAAAAAGGAGATTTTACATCAGTGCTTTGCAAAAACACAGTTTCAGTATGTTCAACAGAAATTTAGATAATGCAACAATCTCCCACATTGGATCACCCTATTTCAAGATGTACAAGCTTTGACCAGAACCTTTGTATATGGTTATCTTAGGCTTGTGTACTGGCATCTCTAATACTAAAAACAATTGAGAAACCACAGTAGTATTGGTATAGTATTGGCATTACGGTGGCTAAATGATGCAAGAAAGAAAAGTAGGTTTTTCATGCATCTGGCAAAAAAAATAAATAAATAATAATATTAATAACATTCATATCTTTCTCATTGCCAAAAAATGCCTATTGAATTCTGCTTTGAACTTGACCACACTGTCAGCCTTGACCTATCAATCTTGCCTGGGTGTTTGATTCTTGGGGTGTGCAAGATCATTGAGTGAAAGTGTGTATGACAGTCTATGCTTGTTTGCAGCTCCCTGTCATGTCCACATTATCAGATGTGATGGAGAGCTCTTGCTTGGGTGTTTGCACTTTGATGTATATTAGAACATTGAACGACAGTGTGTGGCAATCTATGCTGGTTTTGCAGCTCTCAATCATACCTGCATTGTTGGAATGTAATTTGAGAGCTTGCATCAGTATGATTTTTAACATTTTTCTTCCATAACACTTTCCAGAAATAAGAATATATATCAAAAAATTTTTTTTATATATCTAACCATAAATATATATGTTATCTGTCTATTATTATTATTATTATTATTGTTATCCTGAGTTTATAAATGGACACAATAGTATGAATATATGTGCAGAACTAAGTCTAAATGCGATAATGTGTGTTTTTGCATAAGTGTTTGCTCTGCTGGTGTGTGTGTGTGTTTTGGGTGGGTGGGTGGGAAATGAGTCCAATTAACCTGAAAGAAAATAAAAAGTTGTTTGCTGTCCTATTCAGGGTACTGTATTGAGTGGGGAATGACTAAGAATGTTCTATTTTTTATTTATTTCGTATGGCAAAAATGAGGATACATTTGTAACAAACAATGTAAAAAAAAAAAATAAATAAATTACAATAAGCCTAAAAACAATATTTACAGAAAAAAAATTATAAGTAACATTTGATGAATTAAAATGTAATGTCCAGTTTATTCAGCCACTTAATAGCATCATCAGTAGCACTATGTAGATCTTGGATGGAGCCTTCAAATCTCCTCTTTGGGCACTCCGAGATGACATGCTGGATGGTCTGGGGCACGTTGTCACAGTCGCAGAATGGGTTTTCAGTTTTTCCCCACTTATGCAGCCAAAACTTGCATCTTCCGTGATTTGTTCGGATTCTGTTCAGGGATGTCCATTCCTTTCTTGGTAAGTTGAAACCTGGAACAGCTCTGCATGGATCACTGACTAAGCCCAGGTGGTCAGGATTTGAAGTAGTCCAGTCTTTGCGCCAGGTCTGGTCAGCATTAAAATGTGACTTGATAAGTTTCTCGCCTAGCTTCCATGAGGGGTTCCTAGACTTCAGTCTCTCCGGCTTCTGGGGTTTGCAATCCTGATGTATGGGCAATTGAGGATTTCTTTGACATTTCTGCCATTCTTTCAGCAGGGCTATTTCTCTTCTTATATGAGGGGGATAGATGTTAGATAACACTGGTAGCCATTTTAAAGGTGTCGATTTAATGGTGCCTGATATTGTCCTCATTGTGTCATTCAGTTGGGTATCAACTTTTACAGAGTGTGCACTATTAAGCCATACTGGGCAACAATATTCTGCAACTGAGTAGACTAGGGCAAGGGCTGATGTTCGTAGCACCGTTGCGTTTGCTCCCCAGCCTGTTCCACTGAGTTTATGCAAGATGTTATTCCTAGTTTTTATCTTTGCTGCAATATTACAAAGGTGTTGTTTATACGTCAGTGTTCGGTCCATTATAATTCCCAGATATTTTGGGCACGGGTTGTGTTTCAGTCGTTGACCTTTATATTCCACTTGTGGCATATAGTTAGCCCTATGATTATCCAGATGAAAACAGCTAACTTCGGTTTTATTTAAATTAGGTTTAAGTCGCCATGTGTGAAAATATTTATTCAGGTTATGGAGATCCTTTGTAAGTACAATTTCGGCTGCATTGAAGTCAGTAGACTGGGCAGTCAGGGCTATGTCATCTGCGTATATGAATGTTCTATAAGTTTTGCTGTTGTACCTTGAATGTGTGTGTAATTAGAGATTCTTGCAGGTGAAGTTACATAAATGAGAGTGAATGTTAGATCACCTGTGTAAACCATGCAGTGGCCGAATGAATGTTGGTGATTGGTATTAATTAAAAAAAAAAAAAAAAAAGAAAAAAAGTGGTCTTGGTAGTTGCTATATTTAGATGGCATTGGTGTCCTGCTGTTTGTATGATGATGAAAGTAAGATGATAAATATGTTGTGTGGGATAAAAGCAGACTGAATAACAGCATGTCCCTAAATACATATACAGTCGAATTTCCCTATAACGAATTTGATAAATCCAGCGAAAAAAATTCGTAATAGAGAAATTTCGTTATACAGAGAATATCTTTTTTATTAGAAATTGTTATCTAATTAGAAAATGAAAACGAATCTACATTTATTTTTAATGTATTTTATTTCAAAAACATACTTATTTAAATCACGTTTACACAATTTTCGCCGGTCAGTATCACAAATTTAAAAGATCTGTAATTTTCGTTTGCACAGTACAATTAAAAAATTATCTGATTCTCAAATAAAACCTCACATTTGTTCAGATCATTAAAAACATTTTATCAGACACCTTTTCACAAAACTGTAGACCCGTACGAACTGTTTTAAAAGCGTTAATCATTTCTTCCCGAGTTGGCTTTTGTACTGGTTGTTCTGATGCGTCTTCAGCATCATCGTTAATTTCTTCGTGATCATGGTCGTGTCTAACACTGTTCAGCAGTATTTCATCTTCATTTGGATGTTCTGCTGTGATCTACATAAACATAACTATCCAGTGTTATTTCATTTTCGATGGTTCTGGACAATTCTAATAATGTCCAATAGTTTTTCAGTTGTGAAAGGGGCAGCTCATCTTGTTCGTCCAGTCGTCGTTTGACTTCTGTATTCAATGCAAATCCCGCTTTCGAAAAACAATTTTGAATAATGTATTCAGTGACATCGTTTGTCCAAACTTTTGCCAGTTCTGAGATGCAATCTCTAAGTTTAATTGTAACCTCCAAGTTTCTATTTTCTGATAACGCATTGACAATCTTCATTATTATTCTTTTTCGATAATGAAATTTAAAATTTTTAATAATGCCTTGGTCCACTGGCAGAGTTTTGACGTTATGTTTGGTGGTAAAAACAACAGCTTCGCACTTAAGTTTGGCAGGGTATGCTGAACAGTTGTCAGTTACCAACATGATTTCCCTTTTTAATTTTTTTGTTATACACTTGTCTAATTTTAATATCCATTCTTCAAAAATATCACTTGTCATCCATGCTTTTTTTTATTAAAGGTGTAGTCAGCTTCCAAAGATTTTGTCTCTAAAACATCTTGGGTTTTTTGATATTCCGGTGACTAAAAGTCTTAATTTTTCACTTCCTGTCATATTTGCTCCAACCAGAACAGTGATTTTTTTCTTTGCATTGTTTTCCACCAAAACATTTATCATCCTTAAAAGCAAGTGTTCTATTCAGTAAACATTTAAAAGAATAAACCCATTTCGTCAGCATTAAAAATATCCTTATGCTCATATTCTTCCAAAATCTTCTTTAAGGTATTGTTCCTCTAACTGTTGCAACTTCATCGCTTACATTAACACTTTCTCCACAAATAACCTTTTCCACAATTCTTTGGCGCTTCTTAAATTTATCTAGCCACCCAGTGCTCGCATTAAATTCTGTATTTGCACAGTCCCTTGGAATTTCATTTCAAGGGACTGTGCAAATTTCAGAGCTTGTTGCTTAATTATTAGGCCCGATATTGGTATATTCTTTTCACGTATCATTTGCACCCATTTTAGAACAGCTTTATCAACATCTTCATATATACACAACTTAATTCGTTTCCTGCCTGCTCCTCCTTCAATTGCATTTAAAATTGATTCTTGATTTTTTTTAAATCGTAGATAAACTGCTTGCAGGTATGCCATATTTCTCCGCAACATCTTTTTTCTTAAAACCCTGGTCAATATCATAACAATCTTTGCTTTATCATTAATACTTAAACACTTTCTTTTCGACATTGTTTCCGCAATTGTAAAAATTACTCTACTGCAGCTCTTGCCGATACATACACCGCAAATTTCGCTGCGCTGGCCATATAGTGAATTGTTAGTACTGCCTACTCAGTGACGTTCGCTTGCCAATTCAACAGTATCACGTGACCTTTCCTATCAATCACTTTGAAGAAATATACGACTTTGTGAATTTCTTTTATTCTGCTTTCATTCATATATACACAAAAGAAAATTTATGGTTAATGTATGCCATATGTTACTTTTCAGAAAAAAAAAAATACAAGAGCATATAGCCTATGTGATTGATGACGAACAAAATTAAAAAAAAAAAATTCATGAAAACCATCTATTGGTAGTCCAGTTAGATGAGAACGGACATATCATATAATGATTGACAGATAGGTGAAGTGGTACAGTTGAGATGAGAAGCGAATGGCAGAGGCAACAGCACGTGTGCTGGTGGTAGAATTATTCTGGATGGCATTCAACACACGTTTTTTTCCATGGCAGGAGTTCGCGTCGAACGTGGTCTGCTTGTACTACTCCTGTTACCTCTAAATGACCCATAATAACATTTGCATTTTAGTGCAAACAAACGGTTATGGGTTCCTATGCGATTCACATTCCTTTAGATGTTACCTACCTCCCCTAAACATTTGTACCAATATATTTGAGACACCCTGTATATATATAGTGTATGTTGTTCTAACAGGCTCCCCACCAAATTAGACTGCAGTGGGGCAACCTACAAGAAAACCCACTCCCTGCCCTGCATACATCATGTCCCCTCTTCTGGGGCATGATTTGTGATATTTTCTGACACTGGCTTGGCAGGTCGGTGTGGGATTACTTACAGAATAGCACTGCATGTCCACAGTTCTCCCCCCCTCAATATAGGGTGCTCTGGCCCTAACTCTCCTGTCTCTCTTCCCCACATTCTATCCCAACCTTTGCAATAGGTGGACTCTAGCACCACAAATCTTTTCCTGTTCTAAGCAATCCATCCCTGTGGAGGATAGGCCCCTTCCACAGAGGTGCCCCTCTATCCCTTTAACCTCCTATTTCCAGGTGTAAAGTCTTCCTGTCATCCACCATCTTTATCTTCATTTGTTCCTCTACTCATCTGTCTCCCCTGCTCCCTTTTTTCGCATTCTAGAGCAGGGGTCGTCAACCTTTTAATTCCTACTGCCCCCACTTTTGTATCTTTGTTGATGGTAAAATTTCCTTACCGCCCACCAGTGCCGCAGTAACTCAGTTTAGCCCATCGTCCACAAGTATACTTAGAGAAGTGTCCTTAGAGTATACTTAGAGAAGTGTTTTCGATATATGGAGTAAGAACAAAATTTGTAACAACTGACAAAAACCCCCACCGCCCACCATGAAAGCTTGAATCGCCCACTAGTGGGTGGTAGGGACCAGGTTGATGACCACTGCTCTAGAGGGTTCCCCCCCCATCCCTGGGGTCCTCTGTGACAAACTCAGGTATCATCCAGAGTTTGTGCCCACTAGAGACCTTTCTATTCCCTGCTATACCCAGCCTGTCTCCCTGAAGCAATGGATGGGCATTGTGGGTCCCACTTGGGGTTCTGTGACTAAATGACTGGAGGAACAACAGATCAACATAACACTAAAATTCACACTATCTTTGGTCTTTACAGAGTTTGTACTGCAACACATAGTATACAAATATGGAGTTGGGGGGGGGGGGGGGCTGTGCTGCTTGACAATCAACACTATCAACCTTGACCACTGCTGCAGGCAGTTCATTCTGGTGGTCTCCAACATGCTGCCTGGGAGGTAAAAAAAGAAAAAAAGGTTTCCATCTGTATGTAATTTCCAATTTTCAAAGTTTTATATTACCTACACATGCCATGCAACTGCTTCTTCTTCCCCCCCCCCCCACCCAAGTTGCTGAGCTTTGCATCCTGCACTTTCTCTGCAATATCGACATCGATTACCCCTTACCAATCTGGTTGCCTTTCTAGAAATTTAATGCCTTTCTTCAGGTGTGGCCTCCTTTTCCCTGTTTGTGATGGTGATATACAGGTGATTCAGAAGGAACAGTAAATATTTTGGGAGGTTATAGTATCGATTATTCTGAGTAAAAAAAGTTCATATAAACATATGTCCGATTCTTGATGGATACGGAGATACAGCTGTTTGAAACTGCCATGCACAAAGCCATTATGCAAAGTAAAGAATGATAAATGACTTTTGTTTGTATTTATTGACTTTTTGAGTGATACAAAACACAAATAATTGACAATTTTTTTTACAGTTCACAATAAATGTTTGCAAATCCTGCCACCAACCTCAACGCACTGTGCAAATCTTGTGGTAATATTACATGTTGTTCTTCTGAGGTCATCTTGGCGTTGGTATATGAGGGCAGCAGTATTCAAAATGCAAGAAAGCAATTCTTCTCTTGTATTCACCTTTTCTTTGTATACTGTACTTTTCATCCATCCCCACAAACAAAAATCTAACGACATGAGATCTTGGAGACCTTGGCAGCCAACGGACGGGACCACCGCTGCCAATCCATCATTCGTTCAAGGGAAGTTCGATTTAGATATTGTATCACCGGACAGATATCATGTGCAGGAGCTCCATCATGCTGAGAGTACATACCAATCCTTCTAGCCAAAGGAACATCCTTCAATAGTAGCGGAAGTTCGTTTTGCCGATATTCTAGGTAAATGGGGTGCCTTAAGACAATTTTGTAACACAGCGGGCCCAATCAATTGATTGTTGATGATACCACACCACAGAGAAGCAATTTTGAAAATTTGTTTCTACAGTGGCATGTGGATTTTCATCTAACCACCTATGAGATGTTGTTGATACCGTCACGGGTGAAAGTAGCTTCATCGCTGAATAATATTAATGGAATTAATCAGTGATTAGCATTTACCCACCTACAAAATTCCAGTCGCTGGGCATTGTCTCCTGGTTGAAGGCGTGGCACCCGGTGTATGTGAAATGAATACAAGCCGTGCTCACGTAATGTTTGCCATACTCTTGTCCGTGGAACACTGATACGCATAGAAATTCTTCATGTGCTAATAGTAGGACTACATCCTACCGACTGTAGAATGTGTTCTATTTCATCCACATTTTGTTCATTTGCACGTTCAGAAGAAATATGAGCGCTGAGAACTGTACCAGTCTCATACAGTTTGGTGTAAATGCCCTTGAATCTGGTATTCTGCAGTTAGGAAACCATCGACAGTATTCTCTACAAGCAGCACCAGTAGCACTTCCACCCCAAAAACCATATACAAACACCATATCGGCATATTCAGCATGTGTGAAGATGTCTTAACAACACTTCTACCAAATGGTGTCAGGTTATAACTGCTTCTTGCTCACATCTGATTCAAGGAGCTCTGCATGTCAGTTTCAAACAGCTGCATATGCTTTTTGAAACTCCCATGTCCATTGAGAATTGGACTTTTTCACTCAGAATAATTGATATTATAACCTCCCAAAATATTTACTATTCCTTCTGAATCACCCTATATATATATATATATATATATATATATATATACTACCATTAAATATTGACAAAAGTTACATTATAATAAAATAAATAATTGAGCATTCATTAGAGGCAGCGACTTGCAATTCCTCCATATGAAGCCGAAATATATTTTAAATTAAATAAAATAAAACATAAGCCAGTAGTATGGCAAAAACTGTAGAGCAAAAATTAACATAAAAATAACCAAATAAACAAACGAACGAAAAAGAAGAATAAAAGTTAGACATAAATAATAGCCCAGAAACCCCTATATAATTTCGAACTTTAAATCCAATTAACATGACGTACATAAAATTTAGAATAATGCCAATTACATGTTAATTTAGCGGTACCCCCCCCCACCAAGAGGTACCAGTTCCAAAAGATGTGAAATATCACCAAAAAAAGGGGTTTAAAGGAACTACTGAAAGATAACAAAATCAGAATAAATTAAAATAAAATAGACTGACCATTATGCCCCATATCGACAGAGGACCACGAGGCCAATAATGGTCATGGAATCGCTGCATTTCAATCGCCTGACAAATCGTCGCAATGGTGAAAAGATCGAAGTACCAAACCACCCTTCTTTCCCCGATCGATCCTCCAATGCAGAGGATTTGCACAGCGGTGGTCCTTATGCAGCGAAAAATAAATTATAGAACAGACAGCACTCTAAAGCAGAGCCACACCACTGACATACTGTAAGCTGAATCAGCTTATATAAAAGAAAGGAAAATAGATGGCGACACAGCCACTGCTAAATTAGCATTTCAACCTATACTACATTGAATTATATTAAATATTGACAAAATTTGACTTTTGTCAATATTTAATATAATTCAATGGAAATATGGGTTGAAATGCTAATTTAGCAGCGCCTGTGTCGCCATCTATTTTCCTTTCTTAGCATTAGCATTAGTAGAGGCATTTGATGTAAGAAAGCAAGCTTATGCAGCATCAGCCAATAAAATTAAAGTAAAATAAATAAATAAAAAATAACCACTTCCACTTCACCCCTCTGTTCGTTCGAAATACCTGTCCAGCCGAGTCTTAAACTTATTTAGGCTATCAACTTCCACGACAAGGGATGGAAGTCTGTTCCACCTACCAACCACCCGCTGGCTAAAGGCAAATTTCCGCACATCTATCCTACATCTGTCTTTCCTCAATTTGAATTTATGCCCTCTCAGGTGATTATTCTGAACAAGAGGAAGAATCCCATCAGCATTGAGCATGCTCAAACCATTCAAGGCTTTGTACACCTCTATCAGATCACCTCGCTGCTGCCTAGTCTCCAGACACTAATTCGCAAAACTTAAGCCTTTCTTCATAAGAGCACCCCTTTGTTCCATTCACTAATCTTGTTGCCCTTCTCTGTACTCGTTCGAGCAGCTCTACATCCTTCTTGAAATGAGGTCTCCAGGCCTGTATACAGTACTCTAGGTGTGGCCTGACCATTGCCTTATACAAGGGAATAATCACCTCCTTATCCCTGCTAGAAAAATTCCTATATATCATTGACAATACGCCATGAGCTACTCTTGCAGCCCGTCTGCACTGCTCAGAGAACTTCATATCTGCCTGCACAACCACCCCCAAGTCCCTTTCATTCTCTACCACTGTCAGTGTAGTACCACAGAGTTGATACGTTGCTCTGGGGTTGCTGTTTCCCATATGTAGTACTTTACATTTGTCAATGTTAAACTTCATTTGCCACCTCTCAGCCCATCTGCTCAACCTTTCCAGAACCTGTTGCAGCAGCATAGTGTCAGTAGTGTCCTTGACAACCCTGCCAGCCTTCGTATCGTCTGCAAACTTGGACATTAAGCTTGATATACCATCATCAATATCATTTATAAATACAGAAAACAATAAAGGACCCAATACTGAACCCTGAGGGACTCCACTAATAACATTAGTCCACGATGAGCAGTGTCCATTGATTACCACTCTCTGTCTTCTCCCCCTCAACCACCCCTCTATCCATAGCAGCAATTTGCCTCCAATGCCACACTGCTCCAATTTGTGCAGCAGTCTTCCATGTGCAACAGTATCAAAAGCCTTTCTAAGATCCAAGTATATAATATCAAAGTTATTCCCTGCATCCAGTTCTTTTGTGACTGCATCATAGTATCCAATCAAATTGGTCAGGCAAGACTTCCCCTTAACAAAACCATGCTGTGTCTGTGCTATAACTGAAGTCTTGTCTAGATGATCCTGCAGTGCTTCTTTAACCAGTGCCTCCATTAATTTTCCGGGAACAGAAGTTAAACTCACAGGTCTATAATTACTTGTGTCAGCCTTTGATCCTCCTTTGTGAATTGAGGTCACATTTGCACATCTCCAGTCCATGGGTACCTCCCCTGAGTCCAAGGAAGTTCTCATAATTATGGCTAAGGGTTTGCTTACTTCCATTGCTGCCTCCTTTAATATAACTGGATAGATTCCATCCACCCCAGGTGCTTTTCTTGTGTTTATCTTCAACAATTTCTCCTCCATTTTACTCTCAGTTATTACAAGATTCTCTAGCTTACTGCCAGAGTTTAATACACCTCTGGCATTCCCCTTGCTGAATAACTCCTCATGTGTGAATGTCGATGCAAAATATTCATTTAGTTTGTTAGCTACCTGAGCAGGATCATCAACAGTTGACCCATCGATATAAAGTGGACCAATCCGATTCATCCCCTTCCTTCTAGAGTTTACATAAGTAAAGAACTCTTTGCTGTTTTTCTTCGCATCCTTTGCCAAGGATTTCTCGTAATCTGCCTTCGCCTGCCTAACCTCCTTTGTAACTTGGTTACAGATCAACTTGTATCTATCATAGGCTTCTGTGTCACGTGTTAATTTGTATGTATCCCATGCATTTTTCTTCTCTGCCATATGCCTCATTAGTTCATCTGACATCCATTTTGGCCTAAACCTTGAACAATATTTCTTAGTTGGTATGTAAAGCCTAGTAGCTTCCAAGATAAGTTCTTTGAATGCTTCCCATTTTGAATTTGCTGTTGGTAACATCATCAGTTGATCCCACTGTATAGAATTTAAATACTGTCTCAGTCCACCGTAGTCGCCTTTACGAAAGCAATACCCCTTCCCTTTACCCCTAATGGTAGTTACCTCTTTGAGTAAATCCCACTTCAGAACACTGTGATCACTGCCACCTAGTGGTTCATTTATCTGCAGATTCTTAATGCATGAAGAATCACTACTGATAATCAAATCAAGAGTATTACTCCCTCTAGTTGCCTCCTGAACATGCTGATGTAGAAAACAATCATCCAATAAATCCACAAATGCCTTGCTAGTGTGTGAGTGACCAGCCCCCAAATTCCAGTCAATATCTGGGAAATTAAAATCCCCCATAATAAGACTGTCTGATTTACTGATTTACTCTATTTCTCTGTACAGTTTCTTATTATACTCCTCAGAGTCATTAGGCCTATTACACACTCCTACTCTCAATTTTGATCTCCCAATGCTTATGTCACACCAAACTCGACACTGCACTGTTCTGCGATGTCGACTGGCTTCACTTCCTTGGATTTTATGTGTTTCTTAACTAATAGCATAACCCCTCCTCCCTTCCTATCCTGTCTATCCTTTCTGTAGACGTTGTACTCCCCAAATTCCAGTTCTGCATTCCTTATATCTGTGTGACACCACGTCTCTGAAATCCGAACAATATCTGCCTTTGATGTTTTGAGCAATACCTCAAATTCATCAAATTTATTTACTAGACTCCTAGCATTGGTGTACATGCAAGTATACATGTACCTGCTCTTCCTCTTAACCACCCTAACACAACTCATGTGTTTACTTGTACCCCAATGATTCCCAGCAGTCTCTGAAATATACTGCATCTTATTTTCCAGGCTGCTGCTCATTTCAATAGAAGCAGTGCAAGAATCACTTTCTCCTCTGCCAGTGGCTACTGTTAATCTATTAGTCCTTGTATCCCCCCCAATCTAGCACTTTTCCGACCCTCCTAACACTGCCTCAATAGCATCAGCAAACATTCTTGCACCCTTTCTATTTAAGTGTATCCCATCCCTGTAGAAGCAGTCTCTCCTGTTAACAAGTACAGACCAGGCTGAAAAAAATTCTACCCCTTGAGCCCTGCACAATCTTTCCAGGGCCGAAATCGACAGGGCTCTCATCATATACTCCCTTCTTCTATATAAGCTGATTCAGCTTACAGTATGTCAGTGGTGTGGCTCTGCTTTAGAGTACTGTCTGTTCTATAATTTATTTTTCGCTGCATAAGGACCACCGCTGTGCAAATCCTCTGCATTGGAGGATCGATCGGGGGAAGAAGGGTGATTTGGTACTTCGATCTTTTCACCATTGCGACAATTTGTATAGCGATTGAAATGCAGCGATTCCATGACCATTATTGGACTCTTGGTCCTCTGTCGATATGGGGCATAATGGTCAGTCTATTTTATTTTAATTTATTCTGATTTTGTTATCTTTCAGTAGTTCCTTTAACCCCCTTTTTTTGGTGATATTTCACATCTTTTGGAACTGGTACCTCTCGGGGGGGATACCGCTAAATTAACATGTAATTGGCATTATTCTAAATTTTATGTATGTCATGTTAATTGGATTTAAAGTTCGAAATTATATAGGGGTTCCTGGGCTATTATTTATGTCTAACCTTTATTCTTCTTTTTCGTTTGTTTGTTTATTTGGTTATTTTTATGTTAATTTTCACTCTACAGTTTTTGCCATACTACTGGCTTATGTTTTATTTTATTTAATTTTAAAAAAAATATATATCACCATGTGCCTTCCTAGTTGCTTTCTTACACTGTGGAAAATTTCTGGCTAAATCATAGTCCTAACTCTTTTTTTGTCCTAGACCCCCCCCCCCCCAACTTGTAAATAACTGCTATATCTCTGTTCCCTAAATGCAAAGCCTTACATTTAGAAGCACTAAACTTCAGTTGCCATTTTTCAGACCATTTTTGCAACCAATCTTGAATATCATTCTGAAGCAAAATGGCCTTGTTTTGATCATTATCCACCCTACCTACCTACCTTTAAATCATCATCAGACTGAAAACTTTCTCTGCACTCCCTCATCACTGTCATTTAGGTAATAAGAAACAGAAGTGGCCCTAACTAATCCTCGATGGGGATTAGTTTCCACACTGATTCACTTTAAAACCGAAATTTCAAATTTTTAAAACTGATAGAATTAGGTGTAGTGGAACTTAGCAAAGAAATGATGACATTGATGACTGTGGAAGGTATTTTAAAATTCATGTTTGCAAAACTTGAAGAAATAGATAATGATTTAAGTATCAAAATCTTAGAAGCATTAAAAAGTAAAGTTTTCGAATGCAGGAATAAAAAATTAATATCCCTAATGAAATTTTTACAAACGGCAAACCTGCCTAAAAATAATCAAGGTCAAGATGATCTAAGCTATGTTCAAAAGTCAGTTTTATATCCATTTGCAAAAACATTAATTATGAAACTATTTCCTAATAAAGATACAAGTCTTTCTGAAAATAATGTTACTATAATGAATAGTACCGAAACAAATAGTAACACTGACATAAATATGTCACTTGTTGATGAATTAAGAGTGACTATTGACTGGCTGTTAATAATTGTTCGAAATAATTGTCCAATAATTTTTCGAAAACTAGTGACATTCAGAAAGAAATTAAATTCTTTGAAAGTACGGGGCAATGCACAAAAACTTTGGAAAATCTTCATAATCCTCTATTAACAGTAAGGCCAACTTCAACTGCTACAGAACAAATTTTTTCTATGTGCTCCGCTATACAAACTAAGATTAGAAATAGAATTAATCCCGTACTTTTTTTAAAAAATAAATTTTCAAACTTTATATTGTTTGTTTTAATTGTAATAATTATTTAATAAGCAATAAATGTGATTAAAAAATTTTTTTTACTTATTTTTTATATTATCGATTTGTTTATGTAATTCATGTTATTAATAAAAACATTGCAGTTGTCAGCGGTATTTTGTTGTACTACTTGCTATAAGCCAAAAAAACATACCGGCTATATAACTTGTGCAAAAACAATTGGATAACTGGTTATTAAAAAACTTTGGTTATTTGACTTCCCTAATTGCGAGCTGTACATCAGTCCATTACCGATGGGGTGATTATAATTCAGTGATCACTGAGTGTACATATTCCTTCTTATCAGACTCAAGAGGCGCCTCCGTAGCCAGGTGGCCAGGAGCAGCAGTGCGTAGCACACGCTTCTTGATTAGACCGGGGTTCAAGCCCGTGACCACCAAATACGGAGGATGCGGAAAGGTCAGGGAATGACCACCGAATATCCCTGGAGCAACATGGCCTTAGTTGCTAATGCTCCTAAAAACCAAATAACAAACATCAGACTCAAGAACATTTTGTCCTTTCTTGCAACATTTTCCAGCATGACTTTATATTTCTTAACCAAGTCATCAGTTTTTTTTGTTTCAAGTTATTAGTACCAATGTGGATCACCATACGCCCTTTATTACCCTTAAAAACTGATAACTGGTTAATTATATCATCTGGTTTTTTTAGATCCCGCCTCAGGCTTGGATCAAAGTACTGCAAAAACCTTGGGAGGTGCATTATAGCCAAAGATGCTGTTGCGCCAACAACTACCAAAAAAAAAATAATGTTTTTTAACATTTGACAAACTCTCGTTCTGTTCATCTGTCTTTATTACAGAATATATTTCCGGTTTCACTTACAATTGAATCTCCTGTGTGACTTGCAGAACCAAAACAGTCTGCACTGAAGGAGCCCATAACCATAATAGGCTACAACACCTAATAACAGTATCAGAAGAGCAACGACAGACAGTTGGAATGTGTGAGCCCACATCCCTTCCTCACTACATAGGTGTTTAACACAATTTAGTGTCAAAACGTTTTCTCTACTGGACAACCTTCACGCATATTCCACCAGTAACCTATCAGAGCTAGGAACTTCTGACAGGTTTCCAAAATGTAGTGGCTGTAAAATTAATTTTCCTTATTGTTATATGAAGTGTTTTGGAAAAATATTCATAGAGCTCTGAAAATGTAAGGTCATTTAATGTATTTATTATCTATTAAATGTGCTAAATTATCATAATCATAGTGCAGTGTTGTCATTTCCATAATTGTTGATACACAATAGTGTTTCTTCAGCCCTTTTTAAATAAAGATTTTTTATTTTTAAGATATTATTTACAAAATCTGAAGATGGACATAATGGTATGATGCATTTTTTGTTTCTACTTAATCAGATTATTATTAAAATGATACAAAAAGATATATTTTTTTCTGAATGGAATTTAACACTTTACCACTTCTTTTATAGAACTGATTTTTGCGAGTTAACATTGTATGTGTTTTTTTAACCCAGGCTGCCTTACCTAGGAAATGCATATTCGTGTATGTGATATAAAATATGTATTTGTTTGCTTTAGGTATGATGAATGGATAAAGAAAAATTGCATTGTGGAGAATATGTCCAGTAAAAATAGAACAACAAGGAAGAAGAAACAGGTTTTTACAGCAAAGGTATATTGTTTCTTTACATAGATTTCTGTAATAAATTTTCACATAATTTTCATATTTTTTAAAACTTTCTCTAGATTAATATAAACCACAGATACACTAATAGACATTTAAGGATGCATGGAAGCCAACCTTTTTGCTGAATCAGCCAAAAAAAAAAAAAAACCGCCATTTAAAATTTTGCCAGACTATCAACCTCAGTCACCCAGAGAGGCAGTTTATTCTAGTGGTCAACAATTTAGTCCTTGATAGTAGCATAAACCTTGTAAGCTCCAGTCTGTTAGTTTCCCCAAAACTGCATTTTTCAACAGGACTCAGAACTTTGCCACACAACAACAAAATTGGTAAGTTTTATGCTATTTAGATTTAATGATGAGTTTGTCTTCTTGTCTCACAAGGCTTAAACCATACTTACACCAATTTTTTCCCTTGTTTTTCTCCCTTACGGTGCAGTGTTGGACTGGCCTGGCAACATTCAGATTTGAACCTATTGAAAATTGCTGGTACATAATGTTGTCTAAAATTGCTCAGAAGAAGCCAACAAGTAAGATTCAGCTGCAGGAGAGCATTGTGAGGGTGTGGTACCACGAAATTGTGCAATCCTATATCCAGAAGTTAATTAATTCTATGCCAGATCATTGTAATTGCAGCTCGAGAAGGAACAGCAAAATATTGAGGACTTATTTTGTTGATTTACAGTACATTTGATTTATATCCATTTGCAAAATGGATATAAATCAAATGTACTGTAAATCAACAAAAAGGTGGGTGTACTATTACATTAACTTGTCATTTCAGTTTGTACAAGTAAATGCAATGAAATATACGTTTGGTTGTTATGATTGCCATTTTCATGATTTTTCATATTTCCATTAATTACACATTTTACCCTTTGGGAAGATATGACAATTAGTTAATAAGGTGGAGTTTTTATTGGATTTCATTTACAGAGATATATATCCCATCTAACAAATGCATTTCAAACATTTCTGCAACCCACAATGCAGCACAAAACACATTGTTTGCAAAATTCACAAATGATGCAGTTTTTTTGTCTGCCACTGTAGTATTATTTTCTGTTGTAAGAGAATATGTATCTACGCCCCCCTAGTCAATGGTTGTAACTGGGTGTTTCTTAGGAGAAATAAAGATAATAGTAATTGGCTTTAATAGACATAACTCTTTTTTTTTAAACTTAAAAATAATATTTAAGATGGGTTACATGCTTATGCTTATAATATGTTCATAATATTAATATCATCCTATTTATTTTTTAATTTCAAATGCCACTTGTAATGTCTTTTTTTTTTTTTTTTTTTTTCATTAATGTCAGAAAAAAAGGCCCCTGCTAGTGGCAGTGATCCTGATGTGTCAGGAATGCAGAGAAAATCTATATCTTTTGAAGTAAAATATAAATGAACAGGAAAATTGATTCAGGCAAGAAGAAATCTAATATGACTTGGTCATTAGAATTGTCATAGCGATCCTTAGACCATTTTAAATCAGTTAGGGAAAGTGAAAGCATTGATTCAATTTATGCAGTGCATTAACTACAAGTTAACACAAAAAAGAAGCTGGTGTGTGTGTTCACTGCCGTATGCTCCTTCTCATGCAGCTTATTATAGAAAGATACTGAGCTTGTTTAAACATTAGAAGGCTAATGAAAGTGGGAGATTAGCAAAGATTTGCAACAGCTAAGGATGGTATGATAAGCTTAAAGCTTAGCAAAATTCACTGTGCATTTCAATGGTGAAGTGGCAGTTACTGACATCATGGCAGCAGCTGAATTCCCTGATGTGTTCTAGACCATGGTTGAAGGGGAAATTACCTTCCCATTTTTGTTTTTAATACAGCAGGGCAGGATATTGAGTAGATGTCCTCAGGAACCATCCTATTTTGAGAAAGGCACATCAGGTTTTAAATTTCCTTACCCCTTTGCTTTTAGCAGTGCTTCAGAAACTTTAAGTTAAAGCTCCCTTTTATCTGCTGTTTAGAGACATTGTGAACAGTGAAAGGGTACAAAAAATATATATATATGCAGAGTAATAGCAAACTCACAGTGGACTGTAATGATTCAAACTAATTTTGGTTCTTATTGTAAACTGCACCCTTGTTAACTATTTAGAACAAAAACTATTTCTTTATTTAAAAGTTCTCGAACATGCAATACAAAAATATAAGCTACTGTTTGTATGCGACTATTTGGGGCTCTCATATTTAACATAGGTGCGAATTTTAGTTTTAAGATACTGACACTACACATCTTGATGGAGTTATTACAAAATATTAACCGACATGCAGCTATTAGTGATGTATAAATCTTTTAGAAACACCAATGTATTTACTGATTTAGATCAGTAGTTTATTCTAAAATGGCCACTAATCAAAACTAATGTTCAGATTAGTTAACAGATGGACAAACTCAGAGGAACATAACACTTCATATATATTCAAAATAATTATATGCCATTAGAGAAGAAAAGCACTTGACCCATATCTTGTTGGCAAAATCAATTCACATTAAATAAGCAGATTTAAGAAATCTTTTTTTCTTTCTTCAAGATTAGAATTTTGGTTACAACTACCACAGTTTTAATTTTAAACAAATCATTTCCTTCAAGCTTAAATACTGATATAAAATAAAACATTTGACCATATACCTCCAGATATCTTCATTTTCGAAGTCCTGTCACCAGTTAAAAAGAAAATCTAATCCAAAAATCTTATCATTGCAAAAAAATTATAATATTCCTGAAAATTCTGTTCTGTCATTCCAAACAAACACAGGTATTTCTGTTAATAATACATTAATTCAAATAGACTTTAGACTTTCTAACAAATATTTATTTTCAACCTTTGCTTAACATTTAAGCAGAAAATCTTGCACTATCTACAATAATCATGTGGCAGTTTGTGTGTGGAACTACTTGTATTTCCTGGTAAGAAATTTCGTTTTTTTCTCACTGTTTAAATAAATTTTAATTCTCTTCTCTCATTCCTTAACATAAGTACAAAATAAATTATTATTTACATTGTTAATGGGTCTTCATGAAATGTGATAAATTGAAATTATTTTTCATTTCAGACATTTTATTTTGATTGTGGCTTCCTTAGAGTTTTATTACCTTTTTATCTGTTTTTCTTATTTATTTATATATCTTTATTTCTTTTTAGAGTTTTATTTTTTTTATTATGACTTTCATCTTAGGAGTATAGAAAAATCTAGAGATAATTGTATAGAATAATATGGATTCTCTGAGCAGTGCAAACAAGCTGCTAGGACAGCCCTGGGATTCTGTCATTGATGTTATAGGAACTTTGCTAGCAGGAACAAAGCAGCAATTAGCCCATTGTATAAGGCACTGGTTAGGCTACATCTGGAATACTGTGTACAAGTTTGGAAAGTTCATTTTAGAAGACAGATAGATCTGTTGGAAGGGATTAAGGGAAGAACAACAAGATTAGTTGGGAGCACAAAACTATATTCTTATCAAGCAAGAATGGAATTCTGTAAATTGCAGTCTTTAGAAACTAGGCATCTGTGCAGTGACCTAATTGAAGTGAATAAGTCTTTAAAAAGAGTTATGTAAACTAAATGCTTCTATCATTCTAATTACTTCTAAACCTAATAAACCAAAGAGATTAAAGGAATCTAAATGAGAAAGAAAAAAGGTGCAGAATAAAGAAGCTGCTGCACAATACAGATTAAAGAAGAGGACAGAAGGGCAAGAACTCCAAGGTGAAGTTGATTGTATGCTAGATGAGAACAGGAAACTGAAAGAGAAAGTTCAGCAGCTCAGTAGTGAGATAACTTAAAATTAATGAGAGAGCTGTTTAAGGCAAAAGGCATTCTTAAGTAATAAGCACAATATTTCTGTTACTGTTTTTAGATTAATGTAGTAGAGCTGCTGGATTCAGTACTTTTTAGTAATAGTAATTTTGGCATCATTTGCTCGTTTGTTGTTCTTATATATATATATATATATATACACATACACACAGGGTGATTCACTACCAGTGCGACAAACTTGCAGGAGGTGCAGGGGGCAGAAAGACGAATCGGAATCACATAGCATTGCAGGGTCTGAAATGCCTTCGTCATGCGGTAGAGGACGTTGAACGGGAGGTCGCGTGAACAGCGATCCCGCTGGAAGTCAGCATTTGCGAAGTATTTCTGTTGAAGAAACCAAGTAGCAAAAAGTCCTCCGGAGTGGATAATCCGCAGGCTCCAATGATTGGATGCGTTGCAGATGGTATGAACTCATTTGGTTTGTTGACAGTATCCTCCATACAGTGGATTGGGAAATACCCAATCGTTGGCCTATCGCTCGAGTACTCATACTCGGATTGCCTTCTGCAAGATGTAGGACATTCTCCCCATTGTCTTGCGTCCTCGTTGTTCGCTCTCGATTCATGGAACCTTTCGTGAAACAACCAGTCTCACGTAACCTTTTGTGCACATGGGCAAAAATCGTATGATGAGGAGCACGCCTGTGCGGGAAATGTTCCTGGTACACAGAGTGGCGCACCCGTTACAGTCTGCAACTCCATTCACGAGGTGCATGTCGGCCAGTTCTACGTTTGAATACTCGTCCATCCTGCTGCCTCTGGAACCGGTTCACAAATGCTGACTTCCAGCGGGATTTCTGTTCACGCGACCTCCCGTTCAATGTCCTCTACCGCATGATGAAGGCATTTCGGTCCCTTCAATGCTATGTGATTCCGATTCATCTTTGTGCCCCCTACACCGCCTGCAAGTTTGTCGCGCTGGTTGTGAATCACCCTGTATAAGAACATATATATAAATTAGAATAATGAAGCAATTGAAAATAGTAAAAATAAATTTATATAAATATATATATATATATATATAATAAGAAAATAAATATAAAACTATCATTAGAGGCAGCAAAATGCAGTGATTCCCTGACTATTATTGGCCTTGTGGTCCTCCGTTGATACGGGGCATAATGGTCAGTCATTTTTTTATTTTGGTTTTATTTTATTGTAGTTAGTTTAGTCTCTATTTGTGATATTTCACGTAATTTGGAACTGGCACCTTACGAGGCGGCCGCCGTTAAATTCTTATATAATTGGCTCTAAATTTTAAAATTGATTTATTATTTTTAATTGGATTTTCTAAATTATTTGGAGATTTTGTGCTACGATTTTTAGTCTTGTTACCTATTCTTTTCCTTCCCTGTTTATTAATCATTGTTTAATTTATTACTTTCGCTCAACAGTTTTCCCATGCTACTGGCATTAGTTTTGATTTAATATCAGTTATACATTGCGCGATGTAAGGAGTGTAAGGTAATCAGGCGACAACTCAGCGTTGTTATGGGCCTATATGAGAGCTTGAAGGACAGGGTGGATGCCCTCGAAGGATCTAAATTGAGGGGCCCATCAAGCTCTCAGCTGCCTACATCAACGCCAGAGCTTGCACTTGGTCATCACACAACACAGTGGCAACCCCCCCAAGGCAGAATGCGCTGGTCCCACAGGAACTAGTAGTTGTTGGTGACTATCTATTTCAGGGAAACAGGGAACATGCTTGTTAAAAAGGATAGGTGGAACAGGACCAGGGTATGTCTGCCAGGGGTAAAGGTTGATGACGTTATAGAGCAGATATCATCTTTTAAGGGCACAAAAGGTGATATAGTTGTACACGTTGGCACTAATGATATTAAGAGTAGGAGACCGGCAGAATTACTTAACAAGTACAGGTCACTGTTGAAAAAAAAGCCGGGAATTAGGGCTGAATTTGAAAGTGTCTGCAATTCTGCTCAGACATGATAGAAGGGAGTGTATGATAAGAGCCTTGCCAATCAATTCGGCCCTGGAAAGATTGTGCAAGGCTCAAGGGATAGAATTTTTTTCAGCCTGGTCTGTACTTTTTAACTGGAGAGACTGCTTTTCTACAGGGATGGGATACACTTAAATAGAAAGGGTGCAAGAATATTTGCTGATGCTATCGAGGCAGGTCGGAAAACTGATAGGTGTTAGGTGGGTCGGAAAACTGATAGCTTGGGGGTATACAAGGACTAATAGTTTAACAGTAGCCGCAGGCAGAGGTGAAGTTGATTCTTGCACAACTTCTATTAGAATAAGTAGTGACCTGGAGCGAGGGGTGTTGAGGGTTTCAGGGACGGATGGCAGTCATCGTGAAATAGGTGGGTATATGTGATGTGTTAGGGTAACTAGGAATAGGAATAGGAGCATGTACGCTTGCATGTATACCAATGCTAGAAGTATAGTAAATAAATTTGATGAATTTGAAGTGTTGATCAAGACATCAAAGGCGGATATTGTTGGGATAGCAGAGAAGTGCTGTCACACAGATATAAGGAATGCAGAACCGGAATTCGGGGAGTACAATGTGTGCAGAAAGGATAGACAGGATAGAAAGGGAGAAGGTGTTATCCAGTTAATTAATAAAAACATAAGATCAAAAGAAGTGCACCCAGTTGATATTGATGAACAGTGCACTGTTGAGTCAGTTTGGTGTGACATAAGCACTGCGAAAGCAAAAATAAGAGTAGGAGTGTGTTATAGGCCTAATGAATCGAATGAGTACAATGAACAATTGTACAGAGAAATAGAGTGGGCTAGTAAATCAGAATGTCTTATAATGGGGGATTTTAACTTCCCAGATATTGACTGGAACTTGTGGGTTGGTCACTCGCACACTAGTAAGACTTTTGTGGATTTATTGTATGATTGTTTTCTGCAGCAGCATGTTCGAGAGGCAACCAGAGAGAGTAATACTCTTGATCTGGTTATCAACAGTGATCATTCGCGTATTAAGAATTTGCAGATAAAGGAACCACTACGTGGCAGTGATTAGTGTACTGATGTGGGATTTACTTAAAGATTTAATTACAATCAGGGGTAAAGGAAAGGGTTTTTGCTTCCGTAAAGGTGAGTACAGTGGTCTCAGAAAATTAAATTGTGTACAGTGGGATCAACTGACGACGTTACAAACAGTAAATTCTAAGTGGGAAACATTCAGGGAATTAATCGTGGATGCTACTAAAAGTTTCATACCTATTAATAAATATTGTTCAAGGTTTAGGCCTAAATGGTTATCTAATGAACTAATGAGACTCGTAAGAGAGAAGAAAAATGCATGGGATGCATATAAATTATCAAGCGACTCAGCAGCCTATGGCAGATATAAGCTAGTCTAATCAGGTCACAAAGGAGGTTAGGCAGGCGAAGGCAGATTACGAGAAATCCTTGGCAAAAGATGCTAAGAAAAACAGCAAGGATTTCTTTACTTATATAAACTCTAAAAGGAAGGGGATGAATCTGATTGGTCCACTTGACATGGATGGTTCGACTGTTGATGATCCTGCTCAGATAGCAAACAAACTGAATGAGTATTTTGCATCTAAATTCACACATGAGGAATTATTAAGGTTTAAAAATGACAGAAGGTTATCAAATTGTAGCAGGATACTTAATGATTTTGTAATAACCGAGAGCAAAGTGGAGGAGAAATTGTTGAAGTTAAACATAAGAAAAGCACCTGGGGTGGATGGGATCTATCCAGTTATATTAAAGGAGGCGGCAAAGCAACTAAGCAAATCCTTAGCCACAATTATGAGAGCAGCCTTGGACTCGGGGGAGGTTCCCACGGACTAGAGATGTGCAAATGTATCCCCAATTCACAAAGGGGGGATCGAAGGGTGACACGAGTAATTACAGACCAGTTAGTTTAACTTCTGTTCCGTGTAAAATAATGGAGTCACTGGTTCAAGATGCATTGCAGGATCATCTAGACAAGACTGCAGCAATAATTCAGACACAGCATGGGTTTGTTAAGGGAAAGTCTTGTCTGACAAATTTGATAGGATATTATGATAGGTTATGATGCAAAAAATAATTTTGATATCATATATTTGGATTTCAGGAAAGCTTTTGACACTGTTGCGCATGGAAGACTATTATACAAATTGGATCAGAATGGTATTAAGGGTAAGTTGCTACAATGGATAAAAGGATGGTTAAGTGGGAGAAGACAGAGGGTGGTAATCAATGGGTGCTGCTCTTCGTGGACTAATGTTATTAGTGGAGTCCCACAGGGTTCTGTGTTGGGTCCACTGTTGTTTTGTATATTTATCAATGATATTGATAAAGGTATATCAGGCTTAACGTCGAAGTTTGCAGATGATACAAAGGTTGGCAGGGTTGTTAATGGTAGTGTGCTACTGCAACAGGATCTAGATAATTTGGGCAGATGGGCTAAGAAGTGGCAACTGAAGTTTAACCTTGACAAATGCAATCCAAGTACTGCATATGGGTAGAAGTAACCCCAGAGAAACGTACCAACTGTGTGGTACTGCACTTAAGGTGGTAGAAAATGAAAAAGACCTGGGAGTAATTGTGCAGTCAGATATGAAGTTTTCTGAGCAATGCAGACAGGCTGCCAGGGCAGGTCATGGGGTTTTGTCAATGATATATGGGAATTTTGGTAGCAGGGAAAAGGAGGTGTTTGTCCCTCTGTATAAGGCACCTTGAGTACTGCGTACAGGTCTGGAGGCCTCATTTTAGGAAGGATGTCGATTTGCTTGAGCATGTACAGAGAAGGGCAACAAGATTGGTTGAGGGGAATGAAGGGATCCTCTTACCAAGAGAGGCTTAAGTTCTGCAAATTGCAGTGGCTGGAGAGTAGGCACCTGCGCGATGATCTGATTGAGGTGTATAGGGCTTTGAATGGGTTGAGCACGCTGAATTCTAATGGGATCCTTCCACTTGTTCAGGTTACGAACCTAGGGGCCATAAATTCAAATTAAGAAAGGACAGATGTAGAATAGATGTGCGGAAATTTGCCTTTAGCCATTGGGTGGTTAATTGCTGGAACAAACTTCCATCTCTCGTTGTGGAAGTTGATAGGTTGAATAAATTTGAGGAACTGGACAGGCATTTGGAGAGAATGGTGTGATTTTTTTTTTTTTTTTTTTTTTGGCTGATGCTGCATTAGCTCATACACTGCTTTCTTGCATCGCATGCTGCTACTACTACTACTACATTGGGCATGATGTGGAGGAATGTGCATTTTGCTGCCTCTAATGATAGCTCTATATTTATTTTCTTAATTTTCGTATTTTATATATATATATATATAATAAAAGAATAATATTAAGCTAAGTAATCATCGTGTTTGGAGAGTACGAAAAGGGAGATAGTTTTGATTATGGATCAGGGACACTGCTTTAGCAAAACGTACCCAACAGCCATAATGTGTATACATATATATAGTATGAAGAATGTGTAAAGAAGGTTTGGTTTAATCATATTGAATCTATGGTATACACCAGAAGCGAATTCCACGAAATGGAAAACGTTTTAAAAATAAGAAATGGTGACCAGAAAGGTTGCATTGAGTGTTTTTCACAATTTCAGTGTCTTCGATGTCAACTGTGAAAAACACTGCAATGTAACCTTTCTGGTCACCTTTTCATTTCTTATTTTTAAAACGTTTTCTATTTCATAGAATTCACTTCTGGTGTATATGATTAAACTAAACCTTCTTTACACTTTCTTCATACTATATATATATATATATATATACTTATATTTGAATAATGTTTAAAATAATTGAAAACTGAATCTTACATTAAAAAAGGGAGTAAAGCATATATCAGAGGCAGCAAAGAGCATTTTCCTCTACATGACGCTTGAGATATAAACTTAAGTGAGAATAATGATTAAAATAAAAATAATAAAAATAAATAAAAATGCCAGCAGCATGGCAAGACAGAAGAGCAAAAATTGTGAAATTATACGTAACGATCAAACCATCAGGGAGGGAAGAGAAAAAAATTATTGCAGCAGAAACTCTCGAAAATAATTTAGAAAGCCTAAATACAAAGATAATAAAATATAATGAATTAAATTTTGAATAGCCAATTAAATAAAATTTAACGGCGACCCCTCTGATGGACACCAGGTCCAAATTTATGTGATATATTACGGGCAGAGATGTGAACAATTTCAATAAAATAAAATAAAACAAAAACAAAACAGAAATAGACTGACCATTATGCCCCATCTCAACAGAGGACCACAAGGCCAATAATGGTCAGGGAATCGCTGCATTTTGATCCCTAGACTATTTTTATTATTTTTATTTTAATCATTATTCTCACTTAAGTTTATATATATATATATATACACACACAGGGTGTTTCAAAAATATTGGTACAAACGTTTAGGGGAGGTAGATAACATCTAAAGGAATGTGAATCGCATAGGAACCCATAACCGGAAACGTCACAGGAAAGTAGTAGCAGAAGCATAAGAAGCAGAAATGACACAAGACAGTTTAGTGGCAAACATTTATTTGACATAATATTAACAATGGAGTATGAGATGGATGCATTTCATGATGTTACAACAGATGTTCGAAAGTTCCACCATGAGACGCGATTCATGCGTGACACCGACACAGCATGGATTGGCAGACATGGTCGAACACGCCTGGAGTTTCTTTGACAGTAGCAGCAGTGCAGACAAGTCTCGCCACGAGATCCATTTCCATCTCCACAGGCGATTCATACACGATAGATTTGAGGGCCCCCCACAGAAAGAAATCAAGGCTCGATAAATCAGATGAGCGTGGGGGCCAGGTAATGGGTCCACCACGGCCAATCCATCGATGCCCAAAACGGCTGTTCAAATGGTCAGAAACACACCTTCCATAATGGGCAGGTGTCCAGTCATGTTGAAACCAAATGTTGCATCTCACATTTGCTGGAACATCGTCAAGTAACCCTGGTAGAACTTGTTCAAGAAAGATCCAATATTTAGTGGAGTTCGTGCGGGATGGTAACAGGTATGGGTCAACTAAGCAGTCACCAACCATACCTGCCCACACATTTATTGCGAAGCGATGTTGTGCCGCATGGGGGCGCACACCGTGTGGGCCCTTTGCTAATCCATACACTAGGTGCATGTCTGCCAGCTCACAGTTCATATATCAATGTATGCAATTCGTGCAGCGACTACTGCTTGAATGAGTAAACCAGAAATTTTCCCTCTTGCGAACTGATGAACAGCGCCGTGTACCGACTTATGGTGACGTTTCCAGTTATGGGTTCCTATGCTATTCACATTCCTTTAGATGTTACCTACCTCCTCTAAACAGGCACCTCCGTAGCTAGGTGGGGAGCAGCAGCAGCAGTGCGTAGCACACGCTTCTTGATTAGACCAGGGTTCGAGCCCATCACCACCAAATACCGAGGATGCGGAAAGGTCAGGGAATGACCACAGCATAACCTGGAGCAATATGGCCTTAGTTGCTAATGCTCCTAAAAACCAAATAACAAACAAACCTACCATAAACGTTTGTACCAATATTTTTGAGACACCCTGTGTGTATATGTGTGTATATATATATATTTTTTTTTTACTATTGTTTAACTGCTTCATTATTCTAATTTATGTAAATCAAATGGTAGTAGTGGGTTTGATGTGCTAATACTGTGCCCGTACTGCCATCTATATTATTTTATTTATTTGTCTATATAAGCTGGTTAAGCTTATGTTGTGTCAGTGGTGTGGCTCTGCTCTGGAGTGCTAGTCTGTCTGCCCTGTTTTTATTTTTCGCTGCATAAGGACCACCGTTATTCAAATCCTCTGCATTGGTGGTTCAATCAGATGGCGGACTGATCCTTTGATCGGTTCGCCTTTGCGGTGATTTTTCTAACGACTGAAATGCAGTGATTCCCTGACCATTATTGGCCTTGTGGTCCTCCGTTGTTATGGGCCATAATGGTCAGCCTATTTTTGTTATTTTAGTTTTATTTTATTGTTGTTAGTTTAGTCTCTATTTGTGATATTTCACGTAATTTGGAACTGGCACTTTACAAGGGGGGTACCATTAATATGTAATTGGCTCTAAATTTGAAAATTGATTTATTATTCTTAATTGGATTTTCTAAATTATTTGGAGATTTTCTGCTACAATTTTTAGTCTTATTACCTATTCTTTTCCCTCCCTGTTTATTAACCATCATGTTTAATTTATTACTTTTGCTTAGCAGTTTTGCCATGCTACTGGCATTAGTTTTGATTTAATATCAGTTATATATATATGCTTGTTTATTAATTATATGGTGAGATATCTTTACCTTTTCTCTGATGAAAATGTAAGAGGACATGAATAGGAAAAGAACAGATGTGCAGAAATTCACGGGGGCTCCACTAATAACATTAGTTTAAATGATCCCATAAGAGCTCTGTTGGGTTTAAATCAGGCGATTGGGATGGCCACATCATAATTCACAATACCCCCTCCTCTAGTTTAGTTACTAGAAAGTTCCTGTACAGCATAGATCTGAGCTTCAGGTCATTGTCTTGTTGTAATATAAAATTTATTCCACAAAGTCAAAGTTCAGAGGATATTACATTATGTTCAGAGGATTACGTTCAAAGTTCAGAGGATTACATTATGTTCAAGTATGTTTTTATAGCCTTCTTTTCTTAAAATTCCGTCAATTCTGACAATGCCACTCACTCCAGAAAAATAGAACAACCCCAGAACATGATTAGAACCACCACTGTGCATGACTGTGGGCACTAAACAAGTTGTAACCATTTTTTTCTTCAGTTGATTGTCTTCACTTAAACTGTACACTTGGATCTAAAAATTTCAGATTTAGGTTCATCCGTTCGCAATACGTTTTTCCACTCTTCAGCTGTCCAATGTTGTAGTAGTACTAGTAGAGGCATGTGATGCAAGAAGGCAAGTGTATGAGCTTATGCAGCATCAGCAAAAAAAAAAAAAAACAAATTTCACACATCCATTCTCACTAAAAGTTTGTCCAGTTCCTCCTTGAATTTATTTAAGCTATCAACTTCCATAACAACAGATGGAAGTTTGTTCCAGCAATCAACCACCCACTGGCTAAAGGCAAATTTCTGCACATCTATTCTACAACTGTCTTTCCTCAATTTGAATTTATGCCCCCTAAGGTTCATTATCTGAGAAAGCGAAAAAATCCCATCAGATGGAGCCTGCGCACATTCAAGGCCTTATACACCTCAATCAGATCATCTCATAGTTGCCTAGTCTCCAGATGCTGCAATTTGAGAACTTAAGCTTTTCTTGGTAAGAGGACCAATTTGTTGCCGTTCTCTGTAATGTACAATTATTCAAGCAACTGTACATCCTTCCTAAAATGAGGCCTCTAGGCCTGTATGTAGTACTCAAGGTGTGGCCTGACCATTGCCTTATACAGAGGGATAATCACCTCCTTTTCCCTACTAGCAAAATGAGACTCATGGCAGAGAGAAAAAAAGATATCAATTTGGCCTTGGTGAGATTGTGCAAGGCTCATGGGGTAGACTTTTTCTCAGAGTGGTCTGTGCTTGTTAACAGGAGAGACTGCTTCTACAGGGATGGGATACACTTGTGTATCTCATCTTTTTATTTTGATGACTTTGTCCAAACGATGCCTCCATAGCCAGGTGGGAAGGAACAGCAGTGCGCAGCACACACTTCTTGATTAGACCGGGGTTCGAGCCCATCACCATCAAATACGGAGGATGCGGAAAGGTCAGGAAATGACTACCGCATATTCCCGGAGCAATACGGCCTTAGTTGCTAATGCTCCTAAAAAAAAAAAAAAAAAAAAGACTTTGTCCAAGCGAACTGTTTCTTTCGATTTTCCAGTTTTGATATGGATTTTTCAGACAGCTACAGGACCATAAAGTTCTTATTTAAGACAAAGTTTTGCATTGGATATTGATATGGGAGTTTCTCTGTTCCTATTTAATTATTGTATTAAATTATTGACCTCATCCCCCACATTTATTTTAAACATTTTTATAGAAATGATTGTCCTTATAAAATATCAGTATTTTCTAAGACCATTGATTTTCTTTGATTTAAGATGTTCTTGCATTTGCATCCTGTATTATATGAAGCTCTGATATGCACTGGGGTGGAGGAATTTTTAAGCAGAAACAGTGAACAGTGAGGCAGGTGCAATGGTTTTTTTTTTCCTTCCCTTTTAAAAGGAAGAAATATTACTGCAAAATTGTTAATATATTATTCAATTGTATATTCTGAAAAAAACCATTTTCAGAAAAGCTTTATTGGTTGTGCTTGTCCAAATATCTGTTCTGCCATTAAATGAATGAAGCATTAATTCAAAGTTCATATATTATTTCTGATATTACCATCTTCTCACATGTCCTTTACCTATATATAGAGTTTTGAAATAAATTAGCAAAATTACCTTTTTTTTAATATTTTAAAGTTGATTAATAAAAATAAATATATAATTATTGGAAGAAATTTACATTAAGTAAGGCATTTTTAAATTTATTTTGACTTTTCATGTTCCTGCAGAAATTTATATTCATTCATTACATTTCTGTCTTTAGAGTGTTCTGGCAAAGATTTCAGGCAAAAGAGGGCGTCCACCAAATAGTGTACTTACAGGAAAATTAACAAGAAAAAATTCTGCCAGTAGTATTTCTTCTGTTGCATCAACTTCGCGCTCAACTCGTTCAGACAGAAATAGCCTTTCAGAATCACCTTTTGCTGCTGGCTTAGAACCAAGGCGAAGAACTCGGAAAAAATTTGGGATGTCCACTGCTCTGACTGATACATCTCATGATTCTGAGAGTGAAGGAGAAGCTGAATTGGATTCAGAGTTACATATTAAATGTGAACCTGAGAGTAAAGAGGAAGAGGAGGAGGAAGATGATGAGGAATATGATGAAGAAATAAATGAAATAAAAAAGGAATACCCAATTGAGAATATGCAGAATAGTTTAAATGAAACAGTCAGTGAACAGGAAAGTTTAAAAGAACAAGAAACAAAAGAAGTATTGGTTCTAAGTGGTCAGAAAGACTTGGAATTGCCTCAGTTAAAAAGAGAAGATGAATGGAACAATGAAAAGAAAGAGGTTCAAGGTGTTTCAACTGAATTGACTGCTACATCGGGCAAAATTGAAGGACTGGATAAAAGTTCTCTTATTAAGGAAGAAACCAAGGAAAATTTGAAGCAGGTAATTTCTTTTGATTCTACTAAAGAATCTCCAAGAGTTGGTAAAAAGAGAGGAAGATTCAAAAAAGATAAAGATGCAGATGCAAGTATGGAAACAGAGAACACAGATAATATTAACCAAGAAGAAAATTTTTTTATTAATGAAGCTGAAACAAATAAACAACTTGGAATAGAAAATGTGCATCACACAGATTGTATGAATGAGCCTGAAAAAAGAAATCAAGAGGACTTGAAACAGAAAGAATGTGATGAGATGCATTTGTTAGAGTTACAAACAACTGAGAAAACGGTACCTCAGAATGAAAGTAATCAAGACAGTAACAGTAATGACAATGATCATTTAAAAATTAAACTAGATTTAAAAGTTGGAAACTCTGAGAATATCACTAGTAATTTTTGCACTCCTTTGGTTATACACGATGATCAGGATTCTGTTACGAGTAATGAAATGCTCAATGTGTTGCCATGTGACTCTAAAGAGAAAAATGAAGCTGTAAGTCACTTAACAGAAATTCTTCCTGATAAAGAAGTAGTAGTAGAAATAAATGAAAGAATTTTGATTATTGAAGAGCACACTCATGAAGATTGTGAAAAATTAGCAGATCAAAAAAATGCAGAAACACTTAATGGAGAAGAATCAGTTATGAAAAAACAAATTGAAATTACAGAACATGTAGATTCCAAAGAGGTAGATGAAATTCCTACAGTTACAACTGAACAGTTAATTAATTCGGTTGAAGCAATGAAGGAAACAGCAAACGAAGATGAAAAACAGCCAGTAAATATTGTGGAAGAAACCCAGATGCATTTAGATAATTGCACTGTTGAGGTTGTGACTCATCATGATTGTGAAGTTGTTGAAGAAAATGTGGAGCTTAGTCCAGTTGATTGCTCACAAAAAGATAATGAAAAAAATGAAAGAGAAATTGAAGGTACTAATGGAAACCAGCAACTAGATGTTGAAACAAACATAAAAGTTGAAGAATGCGAAACCCTGAAAATTGACAGTGAGGAAGAAAATTGTGCACATGTGATGGAAAGTAAGGAAAATGAATCTTCAAAAAAAGATTATGGTAATGAAAAGATAGAGCAAAAATCTGACCTTGACACTCCTGTAATGAAGAAAGAGTCAAAAAAGAGGAAATCCAAGAGTATAAAACAGGATAAAAAACAAGGTACCGTATCAGAATCATCTGATAAAGATGAGGCTAAGCAAAAGGAAGGTAAAAGATCAAAGAAAAAGCTGAAATTTGACCATGACGAATCGGAGAAAGTAAGAGATGTAGAAGTAAAATCTAAATCTAAAAAAATAAAAGATAAAAAAAATAAAAGTAAAAAACGAACTGAGAAAATAGATGATGTAGATGCAGATGCACTTTCAAAATCTGAAATAAAAGATGATGATGATACTATTGAAAAAATCAAGAAGAAAGATAAGAAAAAGAAAGAAGAAAAACGATCTAATAAGGGATGTGGCTATAGAAGTGATGAAAACATGGAAGGAATAAAGACAGAATCTAAAAAAGAAAAAAAGAAGGGAAAGAAGAATAAAGATAAAATTTGTGGTGAAAAAAAAAGTGATGGAAATTCAGATAAGAAATCTAAGAAAAAGAAAAAACTACACATTGAAGTTGATCCTGTTGACTCTGATTCTGAGAAAGAAGGCTCAGCAAAACCGTTAACTGAGACTGATAAACCTCCAAAATCATCGAAAAAAGAAAAGAAGAAAGAGAAAAAGAAGACAAAAATAAAAGATTCTTCCTCATCTGATGATACTAGTGATATTAAAGTGCCGAAAGAACTTGTCAAAAAACAAGACAAAACCTCAGATTCTGAATCTCCACCTGATTTTCCAAATTCATTCTGTAGTGTAGATACTAAGAGTGATGAAGATCCTGATATGTCATTTTTGTTATGTGAGGAGAAAGTACCCGCAAGTCCAGTGGGTATTGATATTTTACCAGAGGAATCAAGGTCTTCAGCATGTGAAACTAATAGTTTTCCTGTTGTATCAATTCCAGACATTATAGAAAGGACAGAATGTGTAAGTACTGAACCTGGAACATATTCCAGATCTACTAACCACATGCAACCCTCTGAAGGAATTGGTAGTAAACATGATCCAGAAACTTGTGCTGTGCTAGATAATACTCCTCCTACAACTCCAGAAAGCTCAGAATCTGTACTTTCAAGTTCACCTTCTCATGATAGAGAGAGTTATTCTCTTCAGGATGGTGAAAGTACACGATCTGGTAGAGAATCAATTGAAGGGGAATCAGACAGCTTTCCTGGTGAATCAAGAGGGCAAGAAGGATCTGAGAGTGAAGAATATCGGGCTGCCACCACACTTGCTTTTGCAGTGTGTACGCCTGTTGCACAGAAAGTTAAGGAACCAACTTCCAGAAGTGACCGTTCCTTGAAAAGGCAAAGAAGTGAAACTGAGGAAGTTTCACCTTCTAAGAAAAAAAAGAAAAGCAATAAACGGATGCATAGCATCTCAGACAGTTCAAAAGCTGGTCATGTAAAGCACAAGGGTAGCATCTCAAAAAGTTCAAAAGGTATGTGCAAAAAAAAAAAATTAATTAAAAAAAAAAATGTTATAGATGATTTTAGTATTATAACTTTGTTGCTGTTGAATTTTTAACAGTATACACCATTTATAGTTTCTTAAGAATGTGTCAGTATGTGTTAGTTATTAATCACCTGGTTTATTTTAGTTATTAATCAAGATATAGATCTGTATCATTCTTTTTCAAATAATTTTTATCATTAGATTGTTTCAGCCATGGCTAACAAACATTTTCAGCTGGATGGAGAGATGCCAAATTACAGTCATGTTACTACCATGAAGTGTTACTTAATGAAATGTTACCTTAATGAAAACCCTAAACATAAAAGGTATTAGAACCTGTATTACTTAGTACGGTTGTAAGGGTTGAAGGTTGGCATGATGAAAGAAGATATTTGTTGACATTAGACTTGATTTATGTAGATAGTAATTTTCAGGAAATACATATGTGGGGAGATTATTCCAGGAACAAAGGTTGAAGGAATAAATGAGGAAGAGTTGGTTCTGTGAGTTTGAAGTTGGATAGTAAAAGGATGGTGATTAGTTGCAGCAATGGTTGCAGCCTTTCTCTTCCAAACCAGTCTGAACACAGACTAGTTTGGAAGAGAAAGGGGGATTTAAAGAAGTCAATCAGAAGGTGGAAGTATCTATAGAAAAGTCATGTAGCAGAAACAGAATGTCTATGACACAGAGTGCAGAGACTTCATAAGAGATGGGTCATTAATTTATCTAACTACTGTTTTTTGAATGGAGTCTATAAGCCTGAGAGGTTTTGGGAGCACCACCCCAGATGTGGGAACAATATTCCATGGTAGGGCAGATTTGAGATTTGTATAGTGAATAGCTGTTTAGAAGAAAAGTAACACCAAGAGCAAAAGAGAAAACCTGGTTTTTTAGAAGAAGAGGATGCAATATTTCTGATGTGCTTATGCTGAGATTAGTTCCTAATAGAGATATGTGGTCTTGTCTAGAAATTGGAATGTCTTCGAAGATAAGCATAGTAGCAGAAGAATCCTTTTAGCGAGATATGACAGGAACGAATTTTAGAAGGATTGAAATTAACTAAGTTAACCTTGCCCCACTGGAAAATTAACTGGAGATCAGCATTTAAGGAATTGGTAGTGGATATTTGATAAGTTGAAACTGTTTGTGGAGGGCAGTTTCTCAAACTGGAAGGTGGAATGCAGTGTGCTATCATCAGCAAAACTATGGATAGAATTACCAGTCAATGGAAGAAGGTCATTAATATAAGGAAGAATATAACAAGAGGAAAAGTGCTGGAGAAAACTGATCCTTGGAGAAGACCGGCATTAGTGGACAAGGTAGAAGATAGAGAGCCAGCTACCATGTTTGTTGATTAGTTTGCATATTAGTTTGTAACACCTTACGTGTCGTGCAATACCCTCAAGGTATTGCACGGTGTCTTGTGGGAATGCTACTCCTGAGTTGCACAGTGTCCAGTAATGCCCCCCACATTATAGGTGAAAGTCATGGCATTGAACGTCCTTTTCCAGTAAGTCCCAGACATGCTCAGTGCATTGTGTTGCCATGGGAGGAGAATTCATGTCATGTTCCTGAAACCAGTTAGCAACCTGCTGGGCCTTAAGGCACGACATGTCTTGTTGATAAGACACCAGAGGTGTCTGGATAAACTGGAGTGTGCTTCATCAGCAATGATAGGATGTTAAACATTCCAATCAAGCCATTTATTAATAATGATCAGAAGACCCAGGGGCACACCAGAAAAACTGGCCCCAGACCATAATACCACCACCTCAGCCTGCCAAACACCAGTAGTGCAACAAAGTACCATGGCCTCATGTTGCTTTCTCCAAATACAAATATGCCCATCAGTATGATAGAGTTGGAAACAGGATTCATCTTACCAGGCAACAGATTTCCATGTCATTGGTACAATGTTGGCTGACGTGCCCATGCAAGGCAGAGTTTCTTGTCTCACAGTGAACGTGTGTACCCATGATGGCTGTCAACTGTCATTTTGAGCTAATGTCGCCTGGCACAAGTCTGTGGATATCAGTGTTGCTATTCCTACTTTGTACTGGGTGGTTAGATGAGGCACATGACACTTACCACTGGCATCGACCACATGTGACCTTTGGTTGTTTGACCCGCTGTTGAGCTACTCGCAGTCATGTTGCTAATGCAAAGCCAACTCTGTGTACATATACCTATACAAAGAATATATGAGACAACAAATTTATATTTTATATCATTGCCTATAAAAATAATATCTTTCTTTTATGAAGTTGATTACAGGCAATTCTTTTTGCATCTTTCAGCCTATATGAGCTAATGTCTTGCACACAGTCTGTGGATATCAGTGTTGCTGTTCTTATATTGTACTGGGTGGTTAGCTGAGCCACTGTGCTGCTTTGCTGCCATGTTACAAGATGGTGACACAACACCATGTGAATTTTTAGTAACTTACTTTTCTTTAAAATTTTGCGTTGATGACCTGATCAGTCTGCTTATATCATGCCAAACACACTCGCATGATACCAAAAATTTTGGGCCTAGCAGAATTTTTTACTCCTTAAAGTCTTCTTTCCAGAATTAAACCTGTTTTCTACTGGTGTATTTTGTTTGGAGTGACAGAGTCTACCCTTTGAGTTATCATGCATTCGCATTTATTTTCCTCAACTTTTTACAGAGTAATTATGAAGTACATCAACTATCATTCTTTGGCTATCTTGCAACTTTCCTTCTTATTACTAAATGTCAGTCCACCGATGATGTTGTACATTATTTCCCCCCCCTCTCCCCCCCCTCTCTGTGTGTGTGTGTGTGTGTGTGTGTGTGTGTGTGTGTGTGTAGTGGTAGCAGAGTGCCAAACAATCCCTTGTTTCAGAGGGAATTGTGCTGTGAGTAATTAGAATAAATGAGATGAAGGGTGGTCAAAGAAATCATTAGTTGAAATTCTTCTAAAAAAAAAAGTAAGCAAGAATGAGAGGATTGTAGATATAGATGGAATTTGTTGAGATTAGAATTATGGGTGCAATTATTTGTGAAATTTATTAGAAAGTTTTTGGAAGGTTTGGTTGCTCTTGCAGATAAGTTTGTTCTTTTAATTTTGCTTTTTATGATGCATTAATTGAGATGATATAAAAAGTTGGAGGAGGAAATTGGGAATGAATTTTTAAATACAGTGTGCATGCATGTATGCCTACACACTGCTCAGACTCCTAGCCACAGATGGCTGAATATGGTCAGCAATATTTACGTGGTGGACTGTGCAATGGCCAATCTGTGAAAATGGTTTAAGCTAGCTATGCTCTCAGAATGTTGGTGCTCACTGATTTCCAGTCTTAACATTAAGGCACGATTCATACTGCCTGATAGAAGAGATGAGGAATAGCTATCACTTTTACTCTGAAAGCAAAACATGGTTTTGGCTTCACGCTTTTATTTAGCAGAGTAGTGGTGGTATTTCACTGGCCAGTGAATCAATTACTTGATATAAAGAGGGTACAGCTTTAAAATAGCAAATCTCATTTTTCTGTGGTTGTCACTCCTGACTCTTGATTATATTGACTCACAGCTAGATGAACAGCTCAATATTATTATTTATTATTATTATTATTAGCTATATTGAGCAAGGAAGCCCTAGGCTTATGCTGCACCTCCCAAAAAAAATTCCCGAGTTACCGAGAGAGAGAGAGAGTAAAAAAGTGGAAGGGAGTCACCAAGAAAGAGAAGAATGATGATGATATCCAGCTCAGGATCCTGGGTGTGCCAAGCCCATACTCACTAGATGTGAGCCCCTGGGGTATATATTAAGCATTCATAGAATTTTTGGACATTTTGCAGTCAGAGATTTTTGAATGTTTAAATAATAACATGACAGTCAAAATTTGTCACACTACTCTCAAGCAGAACTTGAATTGGCTCAATCACAGTTTTAGACTTCAAGATGATGGCCATAGCTGTCATCACTTGGAAGAATGTCCATAACAACCTTCAGGGATCATTAGCAATAGTAGAGGCATATGATGCAAGAAAGCAAGCTTATGAGCATCAGCCAAAAAAAAAAAAAAAAAAAAATAACACCTTCCCATTTCACCCATCCATTCGCTCCAACAGATTGAAATTTATTGCAGCACTCAACTACCCCTTGCTAAAGGTCAATTTCCGCACATCTGTTCCACAACCTTCTTTCCTTAGTTTGAGTTTATGCCCCCTCAGGTTCGTAATCTGAGCAGGGGGAAGAATCTTATCAGCATTGAGCATGCTCAAACCATTCAAGGCCTTATACATCTGAATCAGATGAACTCTCAGGTGCCTCTTCTCCAGATGCTGCAATTTGCAGAATTTAAGCCTTTCTTGGTAAGAGCACCCCTATGTTCCCCTCATCTCATTGCTGTTCTCTGTACTCATTCTAGCAACTGTACATCCTTCTCTTCCTAAAATGAGGCCTCCAGACTTATATGCAGTACTCAAGGTGTGGCCTGACCATTGCCTTATATAAAGGGATAATCACCTCCTTCTCCCTGTATATCATTGAGAAGACTCCATGACCTGCTGTGGCAGCCTGTCTGCACTGCTCAGAAAACTTCATATCTGACTGCACAATTACACCCAGGTCTTTTTCATACTCCGCTACCTTGAGTGTAGTACCACACAGTTGGTACATTTCTCTGGGGTTACTGCTACACATGTGCACTACTTTGCATTTGTCAATGTTAAACTTCAGTTGCCACTTCTCAGCCCACCTGCTTCAACTTTTCTAGATCCTGTTGCAGTAGAACACTCATTAACAACCCTGCCAACCTTTGTTTCATCTGCAAACTTTGACATTAAGCCAGATATACCTTCATCAATATCATTGATAGATATACAAAACAACAGTTTGCCCAATGCCAAACCCTGGGGGACTCCGCTATCATAATATCCAATCAAAAATGTTCAGACAAAACTTCCCCTTAACAAACTCATGCTGTGTATGAATTATTACTGCAGTCTTGTCTAGATGATCCTGCAATGCTTCTTTAACCAGTGACTACATTATTTTCCCCAGAACAAGTTAAACTAACAGTTCTGTAACCTCCCTTGAGTCCAAGGATGCTCTCATAATTATGGCTAAGGGTTTGCTTACTTCCTTTTCTGCCTCCTTTAAAATAACTGGATAGATTGCATCCTTCCCAGGTGCCTTTCTTATGTTTAACTTCAACAATCTCTTCCACTTTGCTCTCAGTTATTACAAAATCATTTAGCTCCCTGTTAAGAGTTTAATAAGCTTCTCTCCTCCACTTCCCTACAGAATTCCTCATGTGTAAATGTAGATGCAAAATAGTTATTCAGTTTGTCAGCTATCTGAGTAGGATCATCAACAGTCAAACCATTGATATCAAGTGGACCAATCTGATTCATCCCCTTCCTTCTAGAGTTTATAAAAGTATAAGGGGGTATCAAAAAGTTCATACCCTGACCTAGATAAAACATCAGTAGGATATTTTATCTAGGTCAGGGTATGAACTTTTATGTATGAACTAGATAAAACATCACATCAGTAGGATGTTTTATCTAGGTCAGGGTATGAACTTTTATGTATGAACTAGATAAAACATCACATCAGTAGGATGTTTTATCTAGGTCAGGGTATGAACTTTTATGTATGAACTAGATAAAACATCAGTAGGATGTCAACAGTCAAACCATTGATATCAAGTGGACCAATCTGATTCATCCCCTTCCTTCTAGAGTTTATAAAAGTATAAGGGGGTATCAAAAAGTTCATACCCTGACCTAGATAAAACATCAGTAGGAAGATGCCATTTTTAATATAAATTGCCTACATATTCAATAACTAACATGTGAAATTTCATTCGCATAGGTGATCGTACAGCAGAGATGGAGCCTGGAATCTGAGAAAGGACGCTATGGTTGACAAAGTGGAGCACTGAGCAGTGATCAAGTGTTCCTGCATTTGCAGGGCAAGGAAGCTCAGTAAATTGAAGAATAAAAAATAAAGCTGTGTATCTGCAGAATTTTCCATCCTATGACACTGTAAAAGGTGGAAACTGGAGTTCCAGTGTAGTCATATAACTAACTAACATGTGAACACATGTTAGTTAGTTATGACTACACTGACTAACTAACTAACAGTCAATAACTAACATGTGAAATTTCATTTGCATAGGTGATCGTACACCAGAGATGGAGCCTGGAATCTGAGAAAGGATGTTATGGTTGACAAAGTGGAGCACTGAGCAGTGATCAAGTGTTCCTGCATTTGCAGGGCAAGAAATCTCAGGAAATTGAAGAATAAAAAATAAAGCTGTGTATCTGCAGAATTTTCCATCCTATGGCACTGTAAAAAGTGGAAACTGGAGTTCCAGTGTAGTCATACAAGTGTCTTTAACGAGCCAAAAGAAGGAAAGCCATCAACATCCACAGACAGTGAAATGGTTGCAAAGATTGAGCAGCTGGTGCTGAGTTACAGACATGTGACAATTCATTTCATTTCAAATGCAGTGGAAATTAGTTATGGGTCTACCCACAGCATTTTATATAGCCATCTGCACATGTCTAAGGTCTCTGCACGATGGGTTCCAAGATTGCTGACACCTTTGCAGAAGCAATGCCAAATGCAATATTCTCGCCAACTATTGGATTTGTGTAATGCATGCAGATGTTTAGAACTTTTTTGATCGGTTGGTGACAAATGACGAATGCTGGGTGTACCAGTATGATCCGGAGACTAAAGACATGTCAAAGCAGTGGAAGCACACCTCACCACCTCCCAAAAAGGCAAATACAGTCCATTCCAGTTATTTGGGACACATCGGGACTAGTGCATTTTGGCCCGATTAAGTGGCTGCCCCAATTATCCGAAGTTTCACATAAATAGTTAAAAAATACAATGTACCCCCCCCCTTTACAGTTGGCTCACTGTACAATCAGATCACGCTACGATGGAGTCACCATCGTAACATGATTTGATAGGTAGCATAGTAAAGTACCGTTTACTATACGATGTGCAGTAAGCGCCGGTCATTGTGATCACGTTTGTGAATTGAATTTTAATTCTATTAAACAGTGATTCTAATTAGCGAAAATAGGAGGAATATTATCCACAGGCTATAAAAGCAAAGATATATTAAGCACAAATTTACCCTTTATTACCTTACCAATTAAAAAATTAAATGATACGTGAAAATCGGAAGAATATACATGATAATTGGAATAATTAATATATGTACTGTAATATGTACATACTAACTAGTTAACATTTCTGTTCATTGACATTTGTGGGTGGGGGTTAAAATTTAAAACAGTGAAAAGATAAGCAATCAATAACAAAACATGGCACACACAAATTGCAAGTAACACGATATGTGCAAGTGAGAACGGAGAAACGAGTTACAAAGCTTTAAAAATAGGAATGAAGAGAACATCTGAAAATTAATTTTTTTTATATGATTGAAGATTTCATGGAAGTGTAAACATATTTCACCATAATAACCCACAGAATTCCAGCTGTCGGTCATCATCAGCCATTTTCAATCCAATGCAGGATGAAGGCCTCTCCAGCAACTTTCCAGTTCCTTCTGTTTTGAGCACTGGCCATCCATTTACTACCCACAAACTCATGAATTTCATCTATCCATCTCCACCTTTGTCTTCCAGGTTTTTTCTAGCTCCTCTTGGGTACCATTCAGTTATTTTCTTAGTCCATCTGTCATCGTGTCTTCGAGCTATGTGTCCTATCCAAGACCATTTTCGTTCTTTAGTTTTGATAAGAATGTCCTTTACTTGAGTTTGCTGCCTAATCCATGTGTTTCTCTTCTTATCTAACCATCCGATTCCCAGTATAATTCATTCCATTCTTCGCTCTGTAGTTCTCAGCTTCTCTTCCATTCTTTTGGTGAGTGCCCAAGTTTCACTTCCATAAGTCATGGTGGGGAGTATACATTGGTTCATTATTTTACGTTTCAGACAAACTGGGATATTGCTCTTCAGTATGTGACTATATTTCCTGAATTCTATCCATCCAAAATTTATTCTTCTCTTCACTTCCAGCCATTTATCATTATTATAGCTAATAACTTGTCCCAGATAAGTATATGACTCCACCTTTTCAATTATTGCTCCTTCAATCATTATTTTCCTTTCTGTGGCATACTTGTTCATCATTACTTTTGTTTTAGCCATATTCATCTTTAGTCCAAAATCCTTACTAACTGTGCATAACTGATTAAGATTTTCCTTCAATTCTTTGGGATCGTGGCTTATGACCACAATGTCATCTGCAAATCGTAAATGGTTTAGGTACTCTCCGTTCAAATTGATTCCTTTCTTCGACCAGTCTAATCTTCTGAAAGCTTCCTGAAGGGCAGCAGTAAACAGCTTCGGAGATATTGTATCTCCTTGTCCAACTCCTTTCTCAATTTTAAATTTCTTACTGTCTTTGTCTAGTCTAATAAAGGAGGTAGCATTCTCATATATTTTCTTCAAAATCATAATATATGCGGTATCTATTCCTTATCTTTCCAGTGCCCGAAACATTGCCTTATGCTGTATGGAGTAAAATGCCTTTTCATAATCCACAAATGCCAGGCATAATGGTGTTTTATATTCATATGCTTTCTCCATTAGCTGTGATATTACATGAAGGTGATCCATAGTTGAGAATCCTGTTCTAAAGCCAGCTTGCTCTTTTGGTTGATTCTCATCAAGTATTCTTTCTAATCTGTTAGTAATGACCCTTGTGAACAACTTGTAGATGTGGGGTAACAAGCTAATTGGTCTATGATTTCCAATTTCTGATTTATCTCCTTTCTTATGCAGCAAAACTATGATTGCATTATTCCACTCCTTGGGCGTCACACCTTTTCTAATGCATTTTGTGAAGAGTTTTGCCAGTTTTTGTGTCATGTCTCTTTCTCCGATTTTTTAACAACTACAGTAACTTCATCTTCCCCCGGGGCTTTCTGATTCTTCATTTTCTTCAACACATGTTCTACCTCATCAGGAAGGATATCAGGTATGTTGTATGTGTTACTAATTTGCAATCTTACATCCCCACTGCTGTCATCATTTCCTTGTATAATTCTTTACAGTAGTCTTCTGCTATTTGAATTATGCCTCTGCTATTTATAAGTACACCATCGCTATTCTTCACTTTCAGTATCATTTGTCTTTCTGTATTACTGCTCATGGCTGCTGATTTAAATCCTTTGTTTTCCCTTAATGCTTGTTCTTTTCTTGTGTTAAATTTTCTTATGTCCTCTGAGTCTCTAATTGCTTTGCATAACTCAGTATACTCAATTTTCTCCCTGTCAGTGTTTTTCTTGCTCTTCATTTGTTGTCTTCAGTTCATTATAACAAGTGTTTCTTGACTAATTTTTTCTTCTTTGGATTTCTTTTTCCCTATAGGTTTCTTGGGCTTTATCACTTTCAGAAAGTTGTAATATTCCTCGTTGATATCTTGGTCCTGAGCAGTCTGCAGAAGTTCAAACTTGTTCTTAAGTTCCAGTACATACTACTTTTTCTCCTCTTCTGTTATCTCAAAGACCTTTGTATTATTTACTCGAGTCAGTTTTTTTCCCTTCTTTTTTTACATCTATATCAAGTGTGCATCTTACCATTCTGTGATCACTTCCAACATTTACCTTGTTCAGGACAGTAACATCATTCATGATATATCTTCTGTTAGTGAGGATGAAGTCGATTTCATTAGTTGTTAATCCATTTGTGCTCTTCCATGTCCAATTTCTGTTCACCGTTTTCTTGAAAAAAGTGTTCATTATTGATGTTCCTTGAGATTCTGCAAATTCCACAAGTCTTTCATCTCTTTCACCAATTCCAAAATATCCTATAGTTCCCTTTCTGCACTGTTTTGTCTCTTTCCAACCTTAGCATTGAAGTCCCCCATAATGATAGTGTAATGAGTTTTCTGTTCATATAGAAGACTCTCAATTTCAGTGTATACTTCTTCAACCTCTTTATCATCATGGCTCGATGTTGGTGCATAAATCATTATAACCTTCAGCTTATACCTCTTAGAAATCCTGAGTAGTAGTCTTGACACCCTTGGTGATGTACTTTTGAATTCCAAAATGTTGTTTTTTTATATCTTTATGGACCACCAGAAAGCCTACTCCACCTTCACTCCTTTTACTGTTTCCATTCGTGTACAGATTTCCACTTGAAAAACTTATAAGTGATTCCTTTCTTCTTCCTGTTTCAGCCAAACCGATGATATTCCAATTCACATTTTCTAATTCCTTTTCCAGCTCTAATATCCTGTCTTCACCGATGAGCGATCTTATGTAGTAACAGGCCAAGTTCAGTTTCCGTGCATGGTAGCCTGGTTGTACCCAGTGATTCTTAGCACCCTCTGCTTCCACTGTAATCCTCTCACTGCCATAAGAGGGAGAGTGATCGGTATTATCGCAAATTCAGTAAGATCGAATTTACTGTCCGTTTATGATAGATTTCACTAACAGAAAAGCCCAATAAACAGGTGACTGCTAATTGTTTTATGGTTTTGACCTCCAGAATTTTTGACCGAACCACATGGTACCGGCGGAGACAATCATAGGGTAATCTCCTGTTCTGCGGTCTCCTGCCCCGATTAAACGGCATGCTGTCCCAATTAAGCGAAGTAAACCCTGGCTATTTTCTCGATTGGTTTCTGTTTTTTAAGATTTGCCCCAAATAAACGGCTGCTCCGATTAATCGGTGGCCCAAATAACCGGAATCCACTGTACCATTCCATCTGTGAAGAAGGTGATGATGTCCATGTTTTGGGACAGAAAGGGGGATTACCTACCTCGTGGTTCCACACTTACCGGAGAATACTACAGAAATCTTATGAAAAGTTAACGCAGTGTTTTTAAGGTGAAAAGGTGTGGAATATTAACCAAAGGTGTCTATCTTCTGTGAGACAATGACTGGCTCATATGGCCGTTGCCACCACCAATTCTTGCCCAATATGGCTTCGAACTACTGCAACACCAACCCTATTCTTCTGACCTAGCACTGTCAGACTTCTTGTTTTGAGAAATTAAAAAACCATTGTGTGGATGCTGCTTTGATTTGTCTCAGGAAGTTATCAGTGAAGTGGAATCCTGATTTCAGGCAAAAAGTGTGAACTTCTATGATCAAGGCATTAAACAACTGGTCCATGATGGGAGAAATGTGTTACTGTACATGGAGTGTACATAGAAAAGGATTAAAGTTCCTGTGAAGTTTCACCCTTTTAGGGCTATTATTTCTAGGTAAGGGTATGAACTTTTTGATACCCCCCATAAATAAGTCATTGCTGTTTTTCTTTACATCCTTTGCCAAAGATTTCTTGTAATCTGGTTTCGCTTGCCTGACCTCCTTTTTGACTTGATTACAGACTAGCATTTTCCTTCTCTGCCATGAATCTCATCATTAGTTTATCTGACCTCCATTTAGGTCTAAATCTTGAACTGTATTTCTTAGTTGGGACGAAAAGCCTAGAATCTTCCAAGATTAATTCCTTGAATGCTTCCCATTTAGAATTTGCTGTTTGCAACATCATCAGTTGATCTTGCTGTATAAAATTTAAAAACTGTCTGAGACCACTGTAGTCACCTTTATGAAAGCAAAAACTCTTCCCTTTACCTGTAATGATAGTTACATCTTTAAATAAATCCCACATCAGTACACTGTGATCACTGCCACCTAGTGGTTCCTTTATTTTCAAATTATTAATGAATGAATAATCACTGCTGATAATCAGATCAAGTGGGTTGCTCCCTCTAGTTGCCTCTTCAACATGCTATTGTGGAAAACAGTCATCCAATAAATCCACAAAAGTCTTGCTAGTGTGTGAATGACCAACCCTCAAGTTCCAGTCAATATCTGGGAAGTTAAAATCCTCCATTATAAGACATTCTGATTTACTGGCCCACTCTTTCTCTGTATAGTTGTTCATTGTACTCATCAGTCATTAGGCCTATAACACACTCCTACCCTCACTGCTTATGTCACATCAAACTGACTCAACATTGCCCTGTCCACCAATGTCAACTGGACACACTGCCTTAGATTTTGTGTTTCTTAACTAACAGCATAACCCTCCTCCCTTTCTATCCTTTCTGTTCACATTGTACTCCCCAAATTCCAATTTTGCATTTCTGTGTCACCATGTCTCTGATATCCCAATAATATCTGCCTTTGATGTCTTGACCAGCATTTCAAATTCATCAAATTTATTGATTATACTCCTAGTATTGGTGTACATGCAAGTATATGTGCACTTCCTTACTCTTAGTTACCCTAACACTGCTCATTTATTTACTTGTTTCATGACAATTCCCAGCATCTCTTGAGGTTCCCAGAAACTTGCCTTCCAGGTTGCTGCTCCCAATAGAAGAAGTGCAAGAATCACTTCCACCTCCCTGCTGCTTCTCTTACTCTGCGTATCCCCCAAAGCTAGCCGTTCTCTGACCCCCTAACACTGTTTTGATAACATCAGATTTCTATCTTGCATCCTTTCTATTTAAGTGTATCCTATCCCTGTAGAAGCAGTCTCTCCTGTTAACAGGCATGGACCACACTGAGAAAAATTCTACTCCATGAGCCTTGCACAATATCTCCAGGGCTGAATTTATTGACAAGGCTCTCATCATATACTCCCACCTGTCGTGTCTGGGCAGAATTGCAGACACTTTCAAATTTAACCCTAACTTGCCACTTTTTTTCACCATTGACCTGTACTTGTTAAGTAATTCCTCAGGTCTTCTACTCTTAATGTCATTAGTGCCAACATGTACTACAAGATCACCTTTTGTGCACTTAAAAGATGATATCTGCTCTACAACATCGTCAATTTTTGAACCAGGCAGACATACACTGGTTCTGTTCCACCTAACCTTTTTTGCACATTTTTTCCTGTTTTCCTGACAATAGAGTTACTGACAACAACTAGTTCATGTGGGACCAGTGCATTCTGCCTTGGGGATTGTTGCTGTGTTGCCTGATGATCAAGTGCAAGCCCTGGTGTTGATGTGGGCAGCTGAGTGCTTGATGGGCCCACCAATTTAATTAATGTATACGTAACAGACACAAATTAAGAATGCTTAGATTTTTATTTCATTTATAAATTCTGCAATCTAATCACTAGAATAGCAGTTATAGAATATTGGCTGTAGCAGTTTCCTAGCTGAAGAACTTGAAAAAAGTATTCAACAGGAACACCAGCAATAGAGAGAAATGCAGCCTTTTCTACCCACCTACCTGAGAATGAACTTACAAGAAGCTGGGTAGCAAGAAAATAAGGTTATATACAGTAGAATATAGTCCAACAAGTATTGAAAGAATTTCCTTTCAAATTGATATACCTCTCTGACACAAGTATGAACTATACATCAGGTTGATCCAGTAATTTCTAGTGTATTCAAACTCTTATTCCAAGACTGGATTACTCATTTTGATTTTTGGCAGTAAATTCTGCACTTATACAGAATAAAAATATACTTGCAGTTCTTGTATATTTTATTTATTTATGGAACACAGTTTAATCAAATTAGAATCACCGGTAGGCTCAATTCTCACTTCCAGTATGAGTGTAACCCCATAATACCACAGGGATACCAAATTTCAGTAGCGATTTGCAGTACAAATTTAGTATGTCCTCATTGTAAATTGCATGATTGGACCAGTTTTCATTGAGAAATACATGGATGTAGCTTATTATTGTAATGTGCTAATTATTGTAATCAATAGATAATGGACTCGTACTCTTACTTGGTCAATTACATTGATCAAGTAATAAAACCTGAATCAGGGTTATCCAGTTTTGGTTGTTTATGGTAATTCACAGGTCTGGCCAACAAGGTAACCAGATTTCATACCCCTTCCCTTATCTTTTTATTTGCTGATTTGACAATAATAGCCTAAAGGAGGTATTTTGTGTATTACTGAATATTTATTAAAATGCAACTAGGAATGTTGCACTGCATAAAAAGTTATTCTTTCTTATTCTGAAATGAGCATTCTTGTTTCCACATTCTTGATTCATCCAAATATCAGGATGAATCAAGAATGATTTTGGATGGAATTGAAACAGGTAGCAACTCCATCATTGTTTACTGCTCAGTAGAAATGAACATTCATGGGTAATAGGGCATGTTCATTTGTCACCTTCCATCCCCAATGGCACATTGTATAGCCTAGCTCACTTCATGCAGCTTGAGATTCTTTCTAAGTTTGATGCTCTTTACTAGTTAATGCTATCTAAGGTAGCATTTTAAAAATATATTGTGTATATTTTTTGCTAAACATGAGTACCAAAGGCATCATGCAGATTAAGTCTTACTTGCATGGTTGGTGAAAAGTGAAAATAATTCAAGAGGCTGAAAAAATTTAAATCATGGTAAATTTTTTCTTTTTTTTTCATGCTTTAAAAAAATGAGATGTCTTATTCAAGGTGTGGGCTATTCAAGAAAATTATTTGAATAGTAAATTCTGTAAACACTCAAAGCTGTGCATGGAGGATGGCACAAGCAATTTGGAGTAGTATCTGACAACTAAAATGTGACTTTGTAGTGGTATTTATTTTATAATTACTCTGTATATCAAAAATACTGTGACCTGCTATTATGAGGCACTTTAAATTGACTGATGATCTATTAAGGATTCCTTATGTGCTGTAATGTAACAAATAACAGGTACCTAGTAGTTAAATTCTGATTAGTTATAACTACTATGTACCTGTTATAAGTTTCATCAAACCAAATGGATTATTATGAGGTGAGTGCTGAAAATTAAGCTATGCTATACTTATGATCTAGCACTTTAAACTGTTAAACAAAATTAGAAATACTTATGATTACATGTGATTTCCTTTCCATGTACCCACTTTTCACGTTTAGCAGTGTGATGCTTAATATATATATATATATATAACCGATGAACATTTTTAACCAGAAATTGCTTGATTAACAGTTCCCTATAGTTTGGCTATCAGTTAACAGAGCACTCTATATTTTTAGTTCTATTTATTTTTAAAATGGAAAACTAAATTAATGAAGATATTTGTGTGTGTGTATATATATATATATATATATATATATATTAATTTATGTAGTTTCTCTTTTTATGTTGTTATATATTAGAATAACAAGGTACCATACAACTGGATTATCCAGTAGGTGTCATTCAATTCACTTGTGATACTCAGTTATTATCCCTTGTATTCAAAATGCAGGATAAGAGCAAGAATTTTGTTCTCACCAAGTATGAACTAGCTATAATATGTACAAATAATGATATTGGCCCTCAACTTTGTACAGTTCAGATGTATATGATTTTAATATCATGTAAATAAGAGTTAGCATTTTTTTTAAAGTTTTTTCCTTATATTAATTAATTAATTAATTTATATTAATTTATATATTAATTAATTAATTAATTTATATTTCCTTATATTAATTAGCACATTCCTTTTTTTTTTTTTTTTAAGATTCTTTTGATTCATCCGGTGCCAATACCAGTATGTTCTCTCCTTCTCATGGTAGTGCTTCCAGTCATCAGATATCCACAACCCCATCCACACATCTTTCTGCAGAGGGCATGCCTCAACAATCTCCAAGGCCTTCCAGATTTAATTTTTATGTACCTCTAGGTAAAAAAAAATTCATAGTTTGTATTAATATTAGAAGTAATATGGAAGAAACTGTAACTAACAATTTTCACTACCTATTGAAAATAATTCTTTATAGGTATCAATCACTCTTAAGTACATTTACAAATTATAATTTTGCAAACATACCATTAGGCAAAAATACCTAATTTTCTTGGAATAAATTAAGTTGTAAAGTTGTGGTCATACTGCCCTATCAAAGTATTAGAAAAATGGACATCCTAATTGTCTAGTGTTCATTATTCCATACATTGTATTCACTAATGTGTGTTTCTTTATAAGCAATGGTTTGTAAAATGTTGTCCTTTTCCAAGCCTTAGTGAATCTCTTTCTGATGGTTATAAAAAAAAAAAAAAAAAAAACAAGAATTATTCAAGGTATAGTAGAACTTTGCTAATTGGGACTAATAGGGGATGGGGTAGACCAAATTATAGAAAATAGTTATATGTAAATATTTTCAAGTTTTTTTAATCAGTCTATCTGACTACATGGAACAAGTTATAACTTGTAAAAACAGACAAATTTATTCCCAATCCAGCAACATACGTTAATTTAGGTAGTATTAGAGCAAATATAAATGAAAATGTTTGTATTGAAAACAAAATGAAATATGGTAGACTCTCCCAGTTATCTGGGAAGAGTGTGAAATAAATCTGCATGGTTAGTCAAAACCCAGAATAATCTGCAAAATTGAAGAAAAACTTACAAAAACAAATTTATTTACATACATACTGTTGTCATATCTAAAAAAGTGTAATATGGCATGTGAAGATTTGACATAATTTGATAAATAAATTTTACTTTTCCCCTTGGTTTTACCTTCTTTCTAAGAATGGTACTGCATAACTTTCAAAGCATTATGATGTTGGAACAAGTGCTGTCTCCTTGTTCCATGTAGTCAAGTAGACTGATTAAAATGACACTTTAGCACTGTTTTTGTTATGTTTATTGATAAACAAATTTTTTGTTCAATAAAATGAACAGTCCTTTTCCATTTCAACATGAAGAACACTCACAGACCCCACCCCATTTAAAAAAAAAAAAAAAAAAGGTTGAAATTAGCACACAGAAGTAAAAATGAAGAAGCACTAAAATGTAATTAGTGTGAATTGGTTGGCAGAATGCAAATGTGGGGCAAGGTTCTGAGAAATTCAAAGGTCTTGCTTACATGAACATTAAAAAATGTAAACAAACAACATAAGAAATCTGTAATGTTCTTTTGAGTAAACATATTAAATTGTTTCCTTACAACATTCTTCATTTCTTTTATTCAAAATATTTTTTGAATTCCCCATCAGAATTAACAAATTTAATAATAAGAGTATTAAAAAAATTTCTGCCTACATGTAATTTAACTTTTTTTCTTTATTTTTCTTTTTCTTTTTCTTCACCTTCTGCTTTACCTACAGATTTATACTCTTGAAATGGTGTTATTATTATCTCTCTATACATTACAAAAGTTTTCCTTCTGGTGATATTTATTTGAACTAATGAAAGAGGGATGCAGGTGACGTACAAGTGGGCTGGGCAGTTACATCACTACAAATGCACAGGCAAATAATTGCATAGGTGATTTCCTGATTAGATTTCGATCAGTTCGTTATAATGTTAATATAAATTGTATAATTATGAGAGGCGTATAGAAGATTTGATTTACTCCGTCATACCTCTACATTTTATGTGGGACAAAACGGGAAATAAATGGCATCAACGTAAAAATATGTGTAGAGCGGTCGCTCAGTTGAATAGCATCTCACCGCAAGATGTTTAGAGGTTTCATATGAAATTATTGTTACGCAAAGTGAAATGTGTAAGGTGTTTTGAAGACGTGAGAACTGTGAGCAGAGTAGTGTGCAAGACTTTTTTCAAGAAGCCACTTGAACGTCAGGTGTAAGCAAATCGGTTAATTGTGTGAAGGAAACGCTTTCCAATTGGCTGGGGGTTTGTGAGCAAAGCGAGTAGAGGATGGAGCCTCTTAGTTATTATTATTATTATTATTATGTTACCACATTCTTACATACCCAAAATTAATAATCCTTTTGTCATTGTTTTGCAACAATATTGCACAACTGGCAAAAACGATTATGCATTTTGACACTATCTTTTTAGCAGTGGGGAAATGGGGGTTGTAAGGCATTCCTTATAAATCATATAAGTTAACAACTTGCAAAACATAAAATAGCAAATAATCACAAACTGTTCATTTTTATTAAACTTCAAAATTTCATGAAAATACTCATTCCAACGGAGCCAACTCTTGCCAAAAAAGTGGCTACACATTTCTGCTTTGAACTTCGCCAAACTGTCTGTCTCAATCACTGTGGCAAGCAGTTCAGTCCAGTGACCTACAGCAGGCTGCCAGAAAATAAACTTCACAATCTTGCCTTGTGCTAACGGGTTCACTGCCTTTATGAACATAAGCTTAAAATGGCACTAGAAGTGATGTGCTGCAATGCATAAAACACACCCTAGCATGCCATAATGCATATGAGTGGTTATTCTTAAGCAGACAACCACTGGGTGCCACGAACATAAAGGCACATTGAAATTAACAACTACTCAGTATTGGCACACTGACTTAACTCTTTGCAGCAATGTTTAACTTTTGTTTATAGACTTAGCATGTAGTTTTATTTGTTCTTTGCTGTTTGATGTTAATTTGATGCTAGTTTATGTACATGAATAAATTTTTTTTATAAAATTTTAAGACTTGTTCTGATTTACAGCTCAAAAAGTGTTCATTTTTTTAGCACTTTAAACTTTTAATTTTCAACTATTATTTTTATGAAGATTTGTGCTCCCTAGTTCTTATTTCTCCTACCAGTGAAAATATACCTCCCTTGTTCATTTTATTGATTCTCCTCAGGGCCTTATAAATTTCAGTCAGGTTCCCTTCAAATATGTCTAGTTGACAAGCTTTGCTGTCCCTCTCTTTTAAGTCATTCTTCATACGGATATCAGTTAGCACTCCTTGCCAATTTGGTTGCCCTTCTTAGAAGCTCTATATCTTTCTTCAGGTGTGGTTTCCAGATCTGAACACAGTATTCTAAATGCAGTCATCTTATAAAAAGGTACAATGGCTTTCTTTTCTCTACTTGCAAAAGTATCTCACAAATAGGACACTGTGTCTTTCTAGCAGCCTGTTTTCGCTGCAGGAAAAAAAAAATATATATATATGTATATATATTGCTTTTTACTCTTCCCCTCTTAGCTTGTAACTCCTGGATTTCTGTTCCTACATTTAGAAGCATTAAAGTTCAATTTTCATTTTTTGGACTTTTTTGAAGCAGAACGGCCTGGTTCTGGTCACTAATTCCCCCCCCCCCCCCTGTACTCACAAGCTTTTCTTTCTTGTTATCATCTTGCCAATAATAAGTACAGAATCCTGAGCAACTTCTAAGTTTTTCAATCTTCCTTTCTATAATGATAATGTCCAGTTTTCCAGTTCCTCAGTTTAGCACTGCCAGTGTGACTCAATACTAAAATTCATTTAATGATTAAGGTATTAATATATTTATGATATTGACCCTTTTTATTGTCAGGGAATACAATGCAATCTTTTCATCACTTACAAAATCACTTCAAGTACATTTCAAATAATACAGGTGCTTCTATATGAATTGTCGTAAGATTTATCCATTGTGTACTGCTCTTTTCTATGTCTCCAATTAATAGTAAATACAGTTTTAATATATGGCAGCACAAAAGTAGCTTTAAAAATTGGAGGAGGGTAGGGGAGATTGCACATGTTGGTCATTGTTGCCCAATTGTAGATTATACTCTTCATTATGTTTTCCAGTCCATGAAGTTCTGCACTGCCAGTTTGACCCATTGCCCTAATTCTATAAATGATATGATATATACTCCACTTAATTTGATGAAATCAAATTAAGTGATACACAAGTAGATGTGAAATACATTATTATTTCAAAAAAAAGTAATAACAAGAGTTTATTTTATTTATATATTTTTTTAATTCACCGACCATATTAGGGTTTTTTTTTTTTTTTTTAAATTAATAAAGATTGTGTATTGTGCAAAGCCGTCCATTATTTAACAATAAAGGAATTTCCTTTATTTAAGTTAGAGTTAAGTTAAAGTTAGTTTCTTTTTATGTTATCAAAACCTTGTTTGCTGGCATTATTTGTTATTTTTTTAAATTTACTTTGCACTTAACTATTGCTTTAAGTTTCTAGTAGTGAACTAAGTGTGAAAAGGTCATAGAAAATTGACACAGATGAAAGTTAATAGTGCTTGATAGGCTTATGCACCAGGAGAGAGAGCTCAGCATCAGTAGGACATCTTATTAGAGTGAGCAAGTTTGGTGGCACTTCAAAAAATGCTAAAATGTTTTGTATGCCATACAAAAATTCGGAGGAAATGGGGAAAAAATAATTTTATACAGTGGATAGAAGACCAGGAAAAGAAGTATCACTGCAATCACGAGAAGACCAACAGTTGTGTGAATACCTTGTCAAAACTTCAGAGGGAAGTGTTAATGATGCAAGTAAAAGCCAGTTTAAAATTTTAAAAGAAGTTTAGTCTAAATAACTTAAAGATTATGATTATTCTCATCAAATCAAGATAGCACTGCAATATTCTGAACAACTGAAGCAAGGCTGGTTTGTTATGGAAATGTTTGCCTTCCAGAATCTTTATTTCAAATGCTGAGAAATCTGCTCCAGGATATAAGTAGCAAAGAGCAGGCTCATTCCTCACCTTTGTAACAATGCACACCTTTATAGGGGATTGCTTCTATCAATCGGGGGTTGTTTGACCTCCTTCCTAGAAAGTATTTCTGTTGCCATCTTTTTGTACCTGGTTTTACAAATGTTTTGTTTGCTGGGTGTAACAGAAATGAGAATAAAAAATACCTTGGGAAGAAAAACTGGACTTAAAGGTAATTCTCATCCTGAACTTGAGTTTGCCTATATGAATGCTTCTTCAACCCTCACCCACCTGTTATGCATATCAGTCGGTCTTATACTTTTATTATATCGCATTTTATTTATATATGTATTCTCTACACTTAAGCCACCTACTCTATGATTTTATTACTTTTATGTATTTTATTTTTTCAGTTTTTATCAGTTTCATGTTTTACAGATTTATTCCTTATGTGATTTATTATTTATTCATTATTTATATTGGTTTTATTGATTGGCTTGTGTTTTACGCAATAAGTCAGTTGTTCCAAGAAATTTACAAACGGTTACACTGGTGATTATAATTTGAATTATGCCAATTTTTCACATAGTGACCATTCTTTTGCTGTAAGTATTTGCACAAATACATGAATTGTTAATATTATTGTTATTTCTAGTTACTTTATTTTTTATATATATGTATGTGTGTGTGTGTATTTTTTTTTTTTTTTTTTACATATTTTTTGTTTCAGATGATTATAAAGATGCAGATAAAAGAATTGCTGTTTTGCAAGAAAGACTTTCTCAACTTAGAAAGACATATATGGCTCTGAAAGCAGAAGTAGCTCTTATTGACCGGCGGCGAAAAAAAGCTAAGAAAAAGGAAAAGGAATTAGGTAATTTTTTTTTTGGATATTTGTTTGGGAAGAGCTATATTTTGAGGTAATCGCTGTGTCATAAAAATAATGAATTTGAAAGAAATTATTGTTAGGTCATTTAATGCCAAATTAGATGGGTAGTTCAAAACAAAGTTTCAGAGTGTAATAATGTTTTATTATATAGGAACATATTCATAGTATTGTTGGTCTGATAATGGTAAACAATTTCATAGTTGAAGTTAAAGGATGAGAAGAAAAGTTATTGTGCTTGAACAGTTTGTGACAAATTAAGGGGATTTATCTAGTTAAAAGAAGTAGTAAGACATGGCATGAAATGTTTATCTATTACAATGAAAACATCCTTGGGTTCAAGGAAAGTCCCTGTAGATTTGAAGATATGGAAATGTCTCCCCAGTTTATAAATTTGATTCCAAAGAGTGGAATGAGTACAAAAGACACTTTAGTTTTATCTCCTGTTGTTGGGAAAATCTGGATATATTTCTGAAGTATTTTTGGTTAGGAAGAACAGAATGATATGTGAAACACAGCATAGATTTGTTATGACAAATCATTTTGTTGCATGAGAGTAAATAAAGGCACTTTGAATTTTGTGTAGGAGATCGATGCTGATACAGCAACTGATATCCACATTCAAACATCGGTGCTAGCAAATAAACTGAGCAACTATAATTACATGACTTCATTTCATGGATTCTACGACTGTTCCACTCCAGAAATTATTAAAGAAGTATTATACATATATATATATACATCATACCATGTGTGAATTTGTGGTTTGGTCATTCACACACTAGCAAGGCTTTTGTAGATTTATTGGATGATTGTTTTCTACTTCAGAATGTTTGGGAGGCAACTAGAGTGAGTAATACTCTTGATCTGATTATCAGTAGTGATTCTTCATTAAGAATCTGCAGATAAAGGAACCACTAGGTGGCAGTGATCACAGTGTGCTGAAGTGGGATTTACTCAGAGGTAACTGCCATCGAGGGTAAAGGGAAGGGTTTTTGCTTTCGAAAAGGCAACTACTGAGGTTTGAGACAGTATTTAAATTCTATACGGTTGGGCCAACTGATGATGTTACCAACAGCAAATTCAAAATCGGAAGCATTCAAAGAATTAATCTTGGAAGCTACTTGGCTTTACATACCAACTAAGAAATATTGTTCAAGGTTTAGGCCTAAATGGATGTCAGATGAACTAATGAGACATGTGGCAGAGAAGAAAAATGCATGGGATACATATAAATTAATTAGTGACATGGAAGCCTATGATAGATATAAACTGGTCTGTAACAAAGTCACACAAGAGGTTAGACAAGCAAAGGCAGATTATGAGAAATCTTTGGCAAAGGATGCAAAGAAAAACAGCAAAGAGTTCTTTACCTATATAAACTCTAGAAGGAAGGGGATGAATCAGATTGGTCCACTGGATATCGATGGTTCAACTGTTGATGATTCTACTCAGGTGGCTAGCACACTAAACGAGTATTTTGCATCTACATTCACACATGAGGAGTTATTCAGAGAGGGGAATGCCAGAGGTGAATTAAACTCTGGCAGTGAGCTAGATGATTTTGTAATAACTGAGAGGAAAGTGGAGGAGAAATTGTTGAAGATAAACATAAGAAAGGCACCTGGGATGGATGGGATCTATCCAGTTATATTAAAGGAGGCAGCAAAGGTAGTAAACAAACCCTTAGCCATAATTATGAGAGCTTCTTTGTACTCTGGGGAGGTACCCATGGACTGGAGATGTGCAAATGTGACCCTAATGCACAAAGGAGGATCAAAGGGCAACACAAGTAATTACAGACCTGTTAGTTTAACTTCTGTTCCAGGGAAATTAATGGAGACACTGGTTAAAGAAGCACTGCAGGATCATCTAGACAAGACTTCAGTTATAGCTCAGACACAGCGTGGGTTTGTTAAGGGGAAGTCTTGTCTGATCAATTTGATTGGATACTATGATGTGGTCACAAAGCAACTGGATGCAGGGAATAACTTTGATATCATATATTTAGTTCTTAGAAAAGCTTTTGATACTGTTGCACATGGAAGACTGATGCATAAATTGGAGCAGTGTGGCATTGAAGGCAAATTGCTGCTATGGATAAAGGGATGGTTGAGTGGGAGAAGACAGAGTGGTAATCAATGGCCACTGCCCTTCGTGGACTAATGCTATTAATGGAGTCCCTCAGGGTTCAGTGTTGGGTCCATTGTTGTTTTCTATCTTTATAAATGATATTGATGATGGTGTATCATCAATATCATTTATTTTGGATTCTAGAATATCATCTAAACATGTTCCTTTACAAACATTTTGAAACACTTGCTGCATATATAGTAATTAAAATCAGCCTGTCTCTTGTTTCCTTTTATCTACCACCAAATCACCTTTACATTACCAAATAATTTGTGGATCTACTTATGCAACTACCTTCCACTCTTTTTTATTGGGAGATTTTATTACTCACAACCCTTTATTACAATCACTTCAGCTGAATGCTTGTAGTTGATAAAATATTGACCCATGTCTGTTAACATGTAGATTTCAATGTTATGCTGGCTGAAAAATCTTGATTAATTCATGAGAGAAACCTATGTCCTTCATAGGGAGCTGGCTAATTACAGCCTTTAATGAATAGGAGTTTAGAAATTCCTCTAGACATCGACGGGAATTGAACTCTCCAGATTATTGGCAGACAGTATCATGGCATCTAGGCTGCTACTATGGAGGGCTGCATGTGGTTAATTAACTGAATCTGTTCTGGATGCTCAAAATCTTACTTTGTTAAATACTATAATTGATATGTCCATCTCCCCACTAAATTATATCAGCCTTTGATCTTTCTGTTTGTTCCCCAGTTCTGTACCTCAGCATTAATGGCCACTAATAAATGATCTACTTAATCACTTCCTGATAAATAAATACAAACAACCAGCTCCATTCAGATATTTTCACAATAAATAAAAATTTTCTGGGTCAGATTAAATAAAATATAAATCATATATCACATTACATGAAACATTTATTTAGACACAATATTGATAGTTCTGCTTATCACATTACATATCACTTACTAGCTTCAGCATGCACTGCTTTTCTGCTTACTTCTATTCATAAACATCTGTGTGCTAACCCCCTTGTGAAATGAGCCTCATGGTACTATCAAAAAGAGAACAGGACACGGAATCTGTTTTGAAAGTTTCTTACAACCATTGGTCTAACTGTGAGCAACTCAGAGCAAAGATGCATCACAGTTAACTTATTGGATTCAGTTTGCCTCAAAAATCACTCAAGTCTCTGAACCCTAAGCTAATATGGAATGAGTTTAGATTGATTAATGGCATCTTCCTGGTTCTTAATGGTAATAGGAAGAAATTATCCTTCCGACAAGATATTGAAAATGCCCTTGGTATTCTTTCTTCCAAGTATCAGCATTACTGGCATATAGCCCATCTTTCCAAACCATTTAATCCAAATTTAAAACCATTTATTCAAACCATTCTCGTTGTTATAACCAACCCTTTACAGTATCTGAACTACAGGAATCCATTAGCAGATCTCAGTAGTGAAATAGTCCACTTAGGTTTCATCTCACACTATTTCTTTAATTGAATATTCCTAGAGAACTGAATCCTAGTTCTTAGCACCATTCCGTTGTTTTAATCCTCTCCAAACTTGGGAAAGATCACCCAAATTCATAACTACTACTACTACTACTGGCCAGTCTCACTCACCAGCTGTCTTGGTAAAACCCTACAGCAGATGATACATGTCCAGCTCACATGGTAGCTTGCAACTCAGAATTTTATGAACTTAAATCAGTATGGATTCTACCAGAGTAGTTCCATTTTAGGATCTATCAAATAAATGCAGTGCCTTCATTAGAAATGAGCACATAATGATGGTATACATTGAGAAACTTTTGGCATCACATGCCCTTGGACTATGAGGCATTATACTACTATCTTTACACACAGCAAAATGTTTCAGGTACCCTATCAAAATGCTCTATCACAACACTGTTCCAGATAAAGGAGTACCACAGAGATCTGCTCAGTTAAATTTTGAATATTGTATGCACCCTTTGCTGATGTCATATCACTCTTAAAACATACTCCTATAGAGCTAAAAGCTCTTCTAGGAATAAATAATAATGGCTGATGATTTTCAGTTAGTCATTATTATTCATCTGTTGGCATACACTTCTGTAGGAAGTAAAAAATGCATCACTGCACTTAGGTCATACAGTACCTCTTGCTAACAGTATCTCATTTATGGACCTGATATTCAACAGAAAGCTTAACTTTAAAAAGCACATAAAATATATATACAAACTACCTGTTTAAAGAAATTAATGGGGTTGCATATCACATTGCCTTGCTTCATTTGTATCAAGCCCTAAATCTCTATTGCTGCTCTTGTATATGATTCTCTAGGGAAAAGTGTACCAAGGCAAATTAATCCAATTGAACTTAATGGACCAAGTATTGCTGTGGGTATCTTCAGAATGGTCCTAATTCACAGTCTGTATGCTGAAGCTCAAGAACCACTATTATTAAAATTATGCTCAAAAATAAGAGTCCTTCTCATTTTGTTTGGTCATACCTTTCTGATCCAAAGTGGATCCCCGCTACAGAAATAAGGCAAACAAACTTGCTCGTCTCAGACAACATGAGTTAGAAGAAAATTGGAATACAGTCAGTTTTGCTATAACATGGTATATGTGTTCCTAAAAATCTCTACGTTATGGTATTTCACACATTAAAAGCAACAGGGCTTATGGGAAAAATAGGGATGGGGCAGAGCACTCAAAAAAAATGTGCAATCTGGTAAGTAAAACACTTACCAGACTGCCCAATAAATACGCTAAAAAAGATTTAAGATTTTTAGATTTCAGAATTTAAGATTTTTTAAAATCTTAAATTTCTAATAAATAAATATTACAGTGAATATAGCACTTTACCTTGACAAGATATGAAGTTTGTTTGATTGATATTTCTGTTCACTGACTTTTTTTTTTTTTTTTTTTCTCTTGGATTGTAAAATTTAGAACTGTAAAAAAAATAAGCAGTCAATAACAATGAAAACGTGGCGCACAAATTGCACAAGTGAGACAAGTTTACAAAACAAAAAGGAATGAAGAGAATATTTTGATAATGTATTTATGTATTTTATATGATTGAAGATTTCATGGAACGGGAAACACATTTCACCATAATAACATAAAAACCCACAGAATTCCACTATTGGTATTATCGCAAATGCAGTAAGATAGAGTTTACTACACATTTATAATTAGATTGCTCTAACTGAAAAGCCCAATAAACCAGGAATTGCAAATTGTTTTTATTGTTTTATGGTAGTGACCTCCAGAAATGTGCTCCTCTGCTCACACTATGATGCCTCGAAGTTTTTGTTTGAAGAGAAAAATGTGAGCTATTGAAAACATGAATTGGCCTATGATATTATGTGTTATCTTGTGAATACAGCAAGTGACAGTGTCTCCCTGACCAATACAACTACAGTAAATGAAAAATATAGCTATCACACATTTGATGTTTGATACTTTTTAAGCTTCGTAAACTTGTATGTATTGCTGCGCAGGTTTCTACATTCAGCTTGGTGGCGGGTTTTGCTTTCACCTAGTGTTACCAGCAGACAAAATCGTGCATGAGCCAATGCGAAAATCACATTATACTCGCATTGTTCCCTAATGTATCAGTCAAGTTGGAGCAAATTTGCTTTGCAAAAGTGCACATTATAAAAGAACTGACTGTATATGCCTTTTCAGAATATATCAAACAAATAAGACAGATCCTCCATGAGACTCCTACTCCACATCCTCTGATGATCACTATGCAAATGAGGGGAACAAGTCCCTAGAAAATTTAAATATTAGACAACTTCATGCAGTCCTCAAACAGATTTATGCACGTTTCACTGAGCTATATGTTGATATTTCTAAAATGGATACCGTTGTGGGTGCAACAGTCGTCTTTCCTGCCAACTCTTTATTCCTACTGATTAAATTTTCACTGCTGAGCTTTGGTGTATTTAAAGTATATAGTGTAATTATTAAAGTGTATTTAAAGTGTATATATATATATATATGTATTTAATTTATTATGAAATATAAGAATAGATGTAAAATGTATATAAGATCAGTCAGGTTAATGCCATCAATTGTAGATTAAACATTACATCAGTCTGTAATCTAATTACTACTGTAGGAGTATAATTGGTACTAATGGCACCCCCCCACACACACACACACAGTAGACTCTCGATTTTCCAGGATAGATGGTAAAAAAAAATTCCCGGTTAATCCAAAAATACAATAAGTTCCCAACATATGTAAGAAATACTTCCTTGGACTTCTTACGTAAGGCGAGTTTTACGCAACTTGGGAATGACTAAAAAAATATTGCTACTATATCCCTGATATGCCAAAATTACAAAAACCATATAATATCCTTATATTTTTAATTAGTTCAATTAAAAATTTTATCTGGGGACAGCGGTGAAGTAGACAGAGTGGCACATAAGAAAACATAAAAGGAAGCAAAAACACATGTTATTGTACTGTAAAAACTGATTTGTATTTCGTAGCCTTGGTTATTATAGTTGACCTCATTGGTGCCGTTCACTTCACTGCTTCTCGTATTCTGTCTTTCTCCTTTATTGTGTTCATCGTTGCCACTGACAAATCTGAATTCTGCACGATATTTGTTAACGTTTGGCGATTTTCATACATCCTTATTATTTTAATTTTCTGATCCATTTCGATCGCTTTCATTTTTTTGATAGACTTACTAGTACTGCTGTAACTTATTCTCTTAGTCAGCACCATGATAACGGTCAAAATGAAATTTTCTGAAAAAAACTTCACAGGGTTAAGGCAAAAGCTCACATTATCGCTCCACGCTAGCTCACATTTTACTAAAGCACATTTCTGGAGGTCACTGCCATAAAACAATAAAAACAATTGGCACTTTCCGGGTTACTGGGCTTTTTCTGTTACTGCAATTAATTATAAACCTGTAGTAAACTCGATCTTATTGCATTTGTGATAATAGCTGGAATTCTGTGAGTTGATACATTATGGTGAAATGTGTTCCCCCCTTCACTTGAAATCTTCAGTCATATAAAAAATTATAAATAATGTAATGTAAGTCCGAAGCTACGTAAGTCGGGGACTTGCTGTATTGAAAAATGTTCAGCAACCTGCGTAAAAAGTATGGCGATAGATAAAAAACTGAAAAAACTTGCCACGTATTACTTGCATGTCCAATACAATGCTTCCCTTTATTTTTTAAAATGACGCGTATGGTTTGGTCACCAACATTATAATGGTTCTTTAGAGCTTCGGCGGGTATACCGTTTTCAAACTTTTGAATATTTTCAAGTTTTTGTTTAATACTTCTGCATTTGCCCATCATTTTCGCGATTTCTAAACAGAAAAAAAAAAAAAAAAAAAAAAAAATTCTGACATTCCTGACATAAATAACGAAACAGAACAATCAACACAATGCACTAAAACAAACTAAACACTTGGTCTCTCCTTTTTTTTTTTTTTATTGAGCGACGGATGTCAACCAGTGGGGGTTGCAAGATAATAGGCACAATAATCTCCTTAATCTCCTAATGACGACTTATAATGCTGCTTCTTGTCGCTTATTTATTATTTACGACTTGCAAAACATCTGTTTATACCTATTCTAGTTATTACTTGAAATTTATGATCTCTGGTTGATTTTTTTTATTTTTTATTTTTATTATTATTATTATTATTATTTTTTTATTTGGAGTCTTGAAGTGTCCCGGCTTAATCTGCTTCCCAGTTAATCCGATCCTGGTAAATCCGAGAGTCTGCTGTATATATATATATATATATATATATATATATATATATATTGTGACTGTGTGTATATATATATACACACAGTCAAGGCTCCTTATAGCGACCATCTTTTTAATGTCCCAACACATTATAATGTCCTATGTGGTTGGTTCCAGCCAATTTCTCATTAACCTAAAGTCAGATCAGTGCATAATACCAAATGCATGCACACCAGTGCATGTGTTCTTAAGTTATTTGAAAAAATACTTATCAAGATATAAACAAGAATTACAGCTTCTACCTGTGTATGAACTAAATATTTGTTTGTGTTTTTTTTTTTTTTTTAATGAAACCCCCAAACACAAAAGATATTAGAACTTATAGTACTTGGTAGAGTAGAATGTCAAAATAATGGCACCCCAAATAACAGAACATTCAAGCTAACGGCACATTGGTGTGCCATTAGATGTCTTGCAGTGTCGAAAGAAGAAAATGGCAAGTCACGTGATTACTGTATTTGTTTACGTTCGCCATTTTGAAAGTGAATTCTTTACAGATATCATTGACTATACCGCTGTTTTACATTTATTTTAAATTAAAAACCCCTCATATGGCTCCTAAAGTTAATAAACCTGATACAGATAAGAAAAGAACAACATTAAAGCTTAGTGACAAACTTGATATAATACAAACTATTACATTAGGACACCCGGAAAGTTAATTATATACCCAAGTATTGTGTACTGTAAATTGCATGTGCTCTCTGGCCAATTTGCTTGTGTTGCTGAATGAAAAACCTTGCTATCTACATCTGAGACTGACTAACTCAGCCATGGAGTGAAAACCTCCCATAAAATTCCCTCACATCATCGATGGGATTTGAACCCTGGCCTTAACCTGGTGTGTGGAGGATGGTGACGATACCACTGTGCTACCTGCACAGACTAAACTTGATATAATAAAGAAAATAGAATGGGATGTAAGCAGAAGTGTATTAATGGCAGAATATAACATTGGATCGGCACCATGTGTTTTTTTTTTATGTGCAGGTAATAAAATTGCATTCTGAATCTCTCTATTTCTTATTTAGCCTCATTATTTCTGCATTAAATATATTAAAAATAAAATTGTATAGATAACAGAAAAATCAAAGTAACACCACCTTGATTCCCTGGAGGTGCCGTTATTCTGAAAGTCTACTGTACTGTGCATGGGTTGAAAGTTGAGAAGATGAAAGAAGGTACTTGTTGACATGTTGAATTTCTCTAGGTTGTAATTTTCGGGAAATATGTATGAAGGGAAGTTGTTCCAGATAGCGGAAATTGAAGGAATAAATGAAGAAGAAGAAAAGTCGGTTCTGTGAGTTTGAAGTCGGACAGCAAAAGAATGCTGACTGGTGGCAGCACGAGTTTGGAAGAGAGAGAGAGAGAGGGGGGGGGGAATTATAGAAGACAATTCAGAAGAACAGTGTTCAAGGAAGTATCTATAGAAAAGGCATACAGTACAAACAGAATGTCTAACAGAGAGAGAGAGAGTGTTAGAAATTGGTAATTAACCTAACTGCTCTCTTTTGAATGGAATCTAGAAACCTGAGAGAGTGGTTTTGGGGCCACAGCTCCAGTTGTGGGAACGATATTCTGTAGTAGGGCAGATTTGCGATTTGTACAGAATGAACAGCTGTTTGGAAGAAAAGTAATGCTGAGAGTACAAGAGAGAATCCAGTCTTTCAGATGCAGAGGAAACAATATTTGTGATGTGTTTACTCCAAGAGTAGAATCAGGGTAATCCCCAATAGAGATATGTGGACCTTGTTTAGAAATTGGAGTGTCATCAAAGATAAGCATAGGAGCAGAAGAATCCTTTTTGTGAGATGTAAGATAGGATTGAGCTTTAAAAGGATTGAAATTAACTAAATTATCTTTGCCCCATTGGAGAATTACCAAGATCAGAATTTAAGGAATTGGTAGTGGATATTTGAGAAGTTTAAGCTGTTTGCGCAGAGCAAAGTTGTTTATTTTTGCCTATATTAATATGAAAATAAATATTTTGTGTAATCTGAAATGTGTGATTTCTGATTGCACTAAATTCAGTAAGATTACTAAACTTTGCAAAAGCAAGTATGTAGTTTGTAAATGTGTCAGTACACACATGACAGTCTATTTTCAAAATGAATGGCAAGTCGATTTAAGTTAAAGTGAATTCATCTTCTGGAGTCCGATGCAGGACACCTAGTTATAATACAGCCACAATAGAATTGTGGCCATAGAAATTTTTAGCTCATGTAAGTTTTTTAATGACCACTACCATTAAGAATAAATTCTAGCCACTAAACAGGTGGTGTGGAGATGGAAGCTACTGCATCCAGTTGTCAGCTGTTAGAGACAGCAGCTGGATACATTCCCATGAGCTGAAAATAATTTGTAAATTGAGAGTGATTGTTCCCATAGATGTAATGGTTTAAAAAAGGGGGGGGATATGTTCCAAAAAATAGAAGTTTTATGTGAAATAATATGTCCTAACAGCAAAATTTAAAACTCTATTAACAGTGAGATTATAAAATGACAGTGTTGGACCACATTTGTGGACCCACCTATGAGTTAATGAAGTATACAAATACACAAGAACATTTTTGCTTAGAAAAAAATAACTATAACACTACAGCTTAGCATAGTGGCTTTGGAGTTGTGTATAAAGAATGGTTATTACTGTATAATTGAAATAGAAAAAAAAAACCAATCATTTTAGTATCACTTTTCTAGCTCATACATTATAGTTAATGCATGAGCTAGAAAAGTGTTACTTAATGTGATTGCTTATTTCTAATGAAAGATCTTCGCACCTTATACAGCTGAAATAATATAAAAATTTTAAAACATGTGAATAGTGTGCATGCATTTGTGTGTGTGGTTTTTATTAACACATCATTTACAGACACAATGTCAATGCTAAGTTATTACCCATTTAAATGTCAGGATTCTTTCCGAATCCTATCAGACTGAGGTGGGGCTAAGTAAAAAGGTGTTCTCACTCTCTAGACACTATGGAAAATATAAAATTATTTCAAAAAGAATAATAAACAAACACTTTTCTCTAACAGGAGATACAATTGGTAATTTGCACTTCCATCACATTTGTTTGATAATATATTTCATAAAAAATATACATTAATGTTTTATATTTAACTGTCAAAAGCTGAAAAAGTTTCATTATCATTTGACGTTTCCAAAAATGTTTCTTGAAGTCATGGAAAAATTTGTCATTGAAAGTTTGTAAAACAGAAGCTTATTGTGTAGTATCAATGAAAACTTTGATGATGCCAAAATGAATATATTATAACTGGGATCTTACATACAGTGGGGAGGTCCAACATTTAAATTTTCATCTTCCAAGTCTTTGGGTTGCTGAGGTACAAAGTTCTTGATTTTGGGACTTTGTACCTATGCCATATTTGATTTATTTAACATAATGTAAGCAATAGTTATTTTATATTACAAGCTTAGATGAAATGATTACCTCACAATTATGAAGACAAATCTAACAGAGTATATATATATTAGTAATAAAAAGCTAATAATTATGACTAACTAATATTTATGGATCAATGCAGTTGCAGAGCAATCATGCATTACAACCATAATGTGTATAAAATATTGAGGATAATAATAGAAAATAATAGAAAAGGTAAATCAATCAAATAATACTATTCAGGGATATAAACAATAAGGATTTTAAAAAAAATTATCACTTTTTACCCACAATCCAGATGACCGAGGCCAACCACCCAGACTGAAAGCAAAAAACGACAAGAAGGTCTCTGTTTCTGTAATGATCAATATATGCTAAGTAATATAAATCTAAACCAAATATAGCGATTAAAAATGGTTAGAAAATTTTAGAAATTTTAGAATCAAAAGTAAGAAAATATAAGTAAATTATAAATAAATTATAAATGTAAGCATATATTAATCATTGTTGACCCGACGGAGAACATAATTTAATGATTACAATAAGATTAAATATATAATACATACTACATATCTACCATATCCAGGACATAATATAGTAACGATAATAGTTGTCAAGATAATATATGTGATGGATATGGTAAAAATAAATAAAAATAAATAATTAATTAATTAACCAATCAAATTTAAGTTAACGCAAAGAGAAACATGCAGATAGTAAGAAGAAAAACTAAAGGAGTAGGAATAATAGAACCTGAACTCCATAAAGGTGAAAAATAGTGGCATAGATAAGAAATAGTTTCTCCTATGTCCTCGGATTGCCCTAATAATTTTGGAGAAATAAAAATAAAAAGTGTAGGACAGCTTAAAGACAATACAAGATATAAGTTGTAGCTCAGGTATGCCCGGGATCGCAAACCCGTTCCTATAGTAGGACCATGAGCCAAATTTGTATGTTACCTGAGCGTGAACTTAAGTAAACTTAAATTAATTTAACTATGTAAAAAAAAAAAAAAAAAAATGATAACACTATAATTTGCAAGCCGGTGGATACAAGTTTTCTACGCCGTAAGACACCAAGAAAGCAAAGTGTATCCTATGTACATGTACATGGCACTAAATATGACAATTATATTGAACCAATGGGTTCAGAAAACAAATTTTTGAAATTAATTATGCTTATCACTTTCCTGAAGTGGTATTTCAGGTAAGCGATGGGGAAATTATTATTAATGAACTTGTTGTACAATGCTATTATGTTTGCTGAACAGTTTTTATTATTATTGCAAATATAAGCAATCCTCAGACATTGGGATAAAATGATATTAGCATGCACTGATTTTGATATATTAGATCTCCAGTTCGTAAGGCTGACTACATTGAAATTAAATGCGTCTCTTTTATTATATATGTTTATGTCTATATTATTATGGAATATTTCTATATAAAGATCCAGGTAATTTGCTATAGTATCAGAACTATTAGTTTTTTCTAATACAAGTTCTTCTGGATATAATTTAATGTAATCCTGAACAAAATGTGGACAATTAAACACACATTGATCATCTACGTATCTGAATATAAGTAGGTTATCTTGGAATGCTCTTTCTGTATAATATAGATAAAGGTTTGCGATTATGCTTGATGCTGGATTTCCCATAGGAGTGCCATTCACTTGCAAGTATAACGATGTTCCGTCATATACATAATTATTAAAGATGCATAAATTTATTAGAATATCCCAATAGGTTAAATCAACCTTTATAGCATTTTTATTTTCCAAATATAGTTTCTGGAGAACGACTTTTAAATTATCAAGGTTAATACTGGTAAATAAGCTGTTAAAGTAAAATGTTTGTATTTGTTGAATATTGTTATTTTTTATTGCATTTATAATCGGTAAGTTATTATTTATTATGAGTTTTATTTACGTTATTTAATATAATTTTAAGTAACTTTTCTAACATTTTTCCTGGAATTTTAGCATAACTATCTCTACATGATGTTATGAATCTAAATGCAATAGGTGATTTATGAAATTTGGGTATACCATATATAAATGGATGTTTTAGGTTATTATACTTTAACTTTAATTTTTTATGCAATGCAATTAATTTTTTGATTATTATATTATGGAAAGATGCTATGTATTTATATGTATAACTTGAATGTAGTTCATTTTTAATGATTTCTATATAATGTGATTGGTTTGGCTGAAACAAGAAGAAATGAATCACTTATAAGTTTATCAAGTAGAAATCTGCTGTACACCAATGGAAACAGTGAAAGGAGTGAAGGTGGAGTTGGGTTTCTGGTCCATAAAGATTTTAAAAACAACATTTTGGAATTCAAAAGTACATCACAAAGGGTGTCAAGACTAATACTCAAGATTTCTAAGAGGTACAAGCTAAAGATTATAATGATTTATGCACCAACATCGAGCCATGATGATGAAGAGGTTGAGGAAATGTACACCGAAATTGAATGTCTTCTAGATGAGCAGAAAACCCACTACACTATTATTATGGGGGACTTCAATGCTAAGGTTGGAAAAAGGCAAAACAGCGCAGAAAGAGGAACTATAGGAAATTTTGGAATTGGTGAAAGAAATAAGAGGTGAAATAAAAGATTTTTCAAGAAAAGGGTAAACAGAAGGTGGACATGGAAGTGTCCAAATGGATTAACAACTAATGAAATCGACTTCATCCTCACTAACAGATATATTGAGAAGAAGATATACCGTGAATGATGTTACCATCCTGAATAAGCTAAATGTTGGAAGTGATCACAGAATGGTAAGATGTACACTTGATATAGATGTAGGAAAGGAAAGGAAAAAACTGACTTGAGTAAATAATACAAAAGGTCTTTGAGATAACAGAGGAGGAGAAAAAGCAGTATGTACTGGAACTTAAGAACAAGTTTGAGCTTCTACAGACTGATCAGGACCAAGATATCAATGAGCAATACTACAACTTTCTGAAAGTGATAAAGCCCAAGAAACCTATAGGGAAAAAGAAATCCAAAGAAGAAAAAATTAGTCAAGAAACACTTGTCATGATGAACCGAAGATGACAAATGAAGAGCAAGAAAAACACTGACAGGGAGAAAATTAGTATACCGATTTATGCAAAGCCATTAGAAAGAGACTCAGAGAGGACATAAGAAGATTTAACACAAGAAAAGTAGAACAAACACTAAGGGAAAACAGAGGTTTTTAAATCAGCAGCCATGAGCAGTAATACAGAAAGACAAATGATACTGAAACTGAAGAATAGCGATGGTGTACTTATAAACAGCAGAGAAGGCATAATTCAAATAGCAGAAGACTACTGTAAAGAATTATACAAGGAAATGATGCCGGCAGTGGGGAAGATAGATTGCAAATTAGTAATATAGATTGCACATACAACATACCCATTGGACTAAAGATGATGGGAAGATGAAGTTACTGTAGAGTTGTTAAAATTGGGAGGAAGAGACATAACACAAAAACTGGCAAGGCTCTTCACAAAGTGCATTAGAAAAGGTGTGACGACTAAGCAGTGGAATAATAATGCAATCATAGCTTTGCTGCATAAGAAAGGAGATAAATCAGAAATTGGAAATTATAGACCAATTAGCTTGTTATCCCACATCTACAAGTTGTTCACAAGGGTCATTACTAACAGATTAGAAAGAATACTTGATGAGAATCAACCGAAAGGGCAAGCTGGCTTTAGGACAGGATTCTCAACTATGGATCACCTTTACGTAATATCACAGCTAATGGAGAAAGCAAATGAATAAAAAACACGATTATGCCTGGCATTTCACTCCATACAGCATAAGGCAATGTTTCGGGCACTGGAAAGACAAGGCATAGATACCCCATATATTATGATTTTGAAGAAAATATATGAGAGTGCTACCTCCTTTATTAGACTAGACAAAGACAAAGACAGTAGGAAATTTAAAATCGAGAAAGGAGTTAGACAAGGAGATACAATATCTCCGAAGCTGTTTACTGCTGCCCTTGAGGAAGCTTTCAGAAGATTAGACTGGTCGCAGAAAGGAGTCAATGTGAACGGAGAGTACCTAAACCATTTAAGATTTGCAGATGACATTGTAGTCATAAGCCACGATCCCAAAGAATTGAAGGAAAATCTTAATCAGTTATGCACAGTTAGTAAGGATTTTGGACTAAAGATGAATATGGCTAAAAGAAAAGTAATGATGAACAATTATGCCACAGAAAGGGAAATAATGATTGAAGGAGCAGTAATTGGAAAGGTGGAGTCATATACTTATCTGGTACAAGTTATTAGCTTAATAATGATAAATGGCTGGAAGTGAAGAGAAGAATAAATTTTGGATGGATAGCATACAGGAAATATAGTCACATACTGAAGAACAATATCCCAGTTTGTCTGAAACGTAAAATAATGAACCAATGTATACTCCCCACCATGACTTATGGGAGTGAAACTTGGGCACTCACCAAAAGAATGGAAGAGATACTGAGAACTACACAGTGAAGAATGGAACGAATTATATTGGGAATCAGACTGTTAAATAAGAAGAGAAACACATGGATTAGGCAGCAAACTCAAGTAAAGGACATTCTTATCAAAACTAAAGAACTAAAATGGTCTTGGGCAGGACACATAGCTCGAAGACATGATGACAGATGGACTAAGAAAATAACAGAATGGTACCCAAGAGAAGCTAGAAGAAAACCTGGAAGACAAAGGTGGAGATGGATAGATGAAATTCATGAGTTTGTGGGTAGTAAATGGATGGCTAGTGCTCAAACCAGAAGGAACTGGAAAGTTGCTGGAGAGGCCTTCATCCTGCAGTGGATTGAAAATGGCTGATGATGATGATATAATATGACTTACATATAATTGCTGTCTGCATGTTTCTCTTTGCGTTAACTTAAATTTGATTGGTTAATTAATTATTTATTTTTATTTATTTTTACCTTATCCATCACATAGGGGGCACCACATTATCTTGACAACTATTATCATTACTATATTATGTCCTGGATACGTTAGATATGTAGTATGTATTATATATTTAATCTTATTGTAATCATTAAATTACTTTCTCTGTCGGGTCAACGATGATTAATATATGCTTACATTTATAATTTATTTATAATTTACTTATTTTCTTATTTTTGTGTCTAAAATTTCTTAACCATTTTTAATCACTATATTTGGTTTAGATTTAAATTACTTAGCATATACTGATCATTACAGAAACAGAGAACTTCTTGTCGTTTTTTGCCTTCAGTCTGGGTGATTGGCCCCAGTTGAAGTCATCTGGATTGTGGGTAAAAAGCAATAATAATTTTCTTTTTTTCTTTTTTAATCCTTAGCATTTTCCTAAATTCCTGAATGGTATTATTTGATTGATTTACCTTTTCTATTATTTTCTGTTATTATCCTCAATATTTTATATATATATTAAAGTAGAATCTAACATTTTATTAAAATGAGATGTCAATGCTATACTGTTTTATCTTTTTACCTAATTGCTCTCAAGTAATTAAATTTATATTTATTTATTTATTTTTTTTTCTCTCTTTCTCTCAGCTGCATCTCTTGTAAATCCTTCTACATCTCAGCCTGGTGAAGTTCATTGTTCCTCCTAACATAGGTTATGCCATGGCATCTGATCCCCTCTGTTGTAAAGTAGCCCCTGTTTGTCACTATCTACAGTGTGCTGCATTCATGTCCACCACACTGTAAATAACATTATACTCATACAAGTTGGGACTCTTGGGGACATCGTGTTGTTAATGTACAGAAACTATTGTCAGGCTGCCAGTGAGAAAACTATCTAAAGTTGCTTGACAGAGAGTTTATTTTGTATACTTTTATACATTGTTGGCCTTCCCGTTTGTTGTACAAAATTCTATTGTCTCAAGACTTTATTTATTAAGAACATTCAAAACATTGGACAGAATGCACCAAAATCGATATAACAGCTCTTCATTACTTTGATCATATTCAAAACTTTAGTGTGTATATGTGTGAATGTAATTTTTTAATATATATAAATATATATATATACTTTAAGCGATCATTTGAAAATTTAATTTTCTTTAGATTTAAATAAGTTGTGGATATGTTTGTATGTAAAATATAATTTTCATGTGCAAACTACTTTTTTCTATTTTTTGTAACTTATAGGTTTTTACAACTTTCATTCAAGGATCATTATTGCATAGTGTTTATAAAATAATATGGAAATAGTATAGTATAAACTTGCAGCCTACATCAATTTGTATATATATATAAAAAAATGGCATTGGCATCTTCTGAAAAATGTAGAACTAAAGTGAAAACTTAATTTGTTTTATATTTTGCAGGAAGAATTTGCTTTTTAAACTTTGCACATTTTCCTTTTTCAAGGCAGGTATTATGGCAGGCAAGAACTGGAGGTAATTATAATTGTTGATCTGTAATCTCCCAAGGAGTCCTCTCACTTTTATTCACTTTTTGTATATCATCTATTTTGGAGAACTTAGCAATATGTTCTCCCTACTTCTTTCTCTCAACTCACTTAACACACACAGACATCAAAGTAAAGAATTCCTTACCAGTATTAATCCACCATCTTAGTGAAAATGAGTAATCATTATTTGATACTTAAAATATCAAACACTTTTTTTTTACATCTTAGTGAAAATGAGTAATCATTATTTGATACTTAAAATATCAAACACTTTTTTTTATGTAAAATGGCAAATACATGTAAAATATATTACTTTAGTTACTTTTGTAACTTGGACTATTTCATTCGAAGAATTTAACAAATCTTGCACTTGGCTTTCTAACTATTTACTGATTTATTCCATTTAAATTATGCGATGTGCCATACATATTGTACTACCTCAAGGTATCTTTTCTTTGTTTCATATGTTTGTGCAACCAGAGCTATTTTTGAAAGTCTTTCTCTCATAGAATAAGTGGGGAATGTGAAAAAGCTGTTTATTCGAGGATTTTTCTGTTTATCCTGAAAAATAAAACCATCAACTTAATTCAGTATTTTCCATTAAAAAACCTAATTTGAATTGTAGGGATTAAAGATAACATACAATATCAAATTATGCTTTATAATGTACCTTGAATTTTTATATATATATATATATCGCAGGGTAACATTTATAAATGAAACAATATTAGGTTACTTTGAACAATTTATTTGCAACATAGGGGGAGATCTGCAAGAAGATGTTCTTAGATCACTTTTATATTTATTACAAACTCTGTAAAAATAAAAGAAAGGGGGGTATTTTTAATTACATTTTAGAATAAAACTGTCATCCACTGATTTGAAATTTTATATATTTAAGGAAACTGATAGATTATGTTGTCCATCAGGTGGTGCTAGCAGTTTAAAAAAAATAATTAATTAATGAATAAAAACATTCTATAATGTTTTCGTTAAATTTTGACTTTTGCACTTTTGTACATTGCTATTATTCCCTGATAATTAAGGGATGGCTGCTCGTTATAAAAACTCATTTCATACTTCATGTCAATTGTACATTCTTTTCATCTTAGACATGATACTTGAAATATGTGGCGATGAGAAGAGGTTCACCTGATACCCTTCAATCAGATAATTTTAAATATTCAGTGAGCATTGTTTTGACCTCCAAAATATTACTTGTCCTGTATTCTTTTTCTTATTTCCAAAAGAAACTTTTTTTCCCCTTACTCCAAAGATTTCTTCTATTAATTGTTTTTGATTGATATTGATATAAAAATTAAAGAGCTGCTGGGGGGGATGCCAAAGTTATGAATATTAATTTAAGTTTTATTTATATATATAGAGTTCTTGACTGAATTTTATGAAGTGTGGTATATGTAAGAAACTTTCCAGATAATTGAATATTTAATTCAGTGATTGTAACTGTTAGTAAGAAAAGAATGTGTGTATTTGTTATGGCACACTAATAACGTTATTAGGGAGGTTATTGCTTGTAAAATTTACAGGCATGTAAAGGGATAAGCATTTGGAATACTATCCCAGAATATTAGTAATAATGATCCTGGTTACTCTTAAAGTGTAACTTTCAAATTATTTTATAGGAAGTCATTTTTAAAATGTTTATATATACACCTTGATTTTGATACTGCAAAATTAATACAGTATTTGAATATATCTCATTCTGAATTTTTCCAAAATAATTTTATTACAAAAATAAAATCCCCTTACACACATTCTTATTACAACCAAATTTAATATTTATTTTTTTATATTTTTTTTTGCATTTTAAATGAATTGGGCCTGTTTCAGGCATGTACATAATGCCAAAATTTTGGAGATTTTAATGCTTATTAGCTTCCGTTTTATTAAATATGTAAAAGAACAATGTTTATTGGCCATTCAGGTTTTTAGCACTGAAACCTCATTAGCTGATAATGTATTAGAGCATATTTAGTATGTTTTATTTATAAGAAGTAGTCATGGTAATTAGTGCCTTGTCAGAAATTACCAATGTCTATAACTGAACTCATTTAATATTTTACTATATTAATGAGCTAATTTCAGAATGCATTTCAAAAGGGAATACTCATCACCTCATTGGAAGAATTCTTAATTTTTAAGGCAAGGCATTAATTAGTATTTGTTAGATAGTAAACCTGTAAATGCATTTAATTTGACAGCTTAAGCAGTAAGCTTTTAGTTCATTACATTTCAAAAATTCATTCTGTTTACCTCCTAATTGTGACATTGCTTTGGTTTTGCGCTTCCTTCTTCTCTCCTGCCCCCTCCATTGTACATTTTACTCATAAGTTATCAGTACTGTCCTAAAACAATTCTCTAGTTCATATATATATATATATTGCCTTTAGCCATCATATTGATGCTGTGGCATCATGCATTTGTGTAACATTTTCACATGTAACATTTTTGAGAAACAGATTTCATACTTCAGCAATACTGAAAGATACTTCCTCTTTGTTTTGTCATTGACATGCATGGAGTATTTGTAGACTGTGTGTAGCTGTCTGCAGCCTCGGTGTTTATGTATAAATATATATATATCTATATATGTACCTATATATATGAACTTGTATTTATGTATGTATGTATCTATGTACGTATGTAAGTAAGCTGTGCAGCTACCTACTTTGTAGATTTTAGTAATAACTTGCACTTTTTTGTATTGTGATGTATTTATTTGCTGTATTTTATTGTGTTATTACTGTATATCCTCATCTGTCTTGGGATCAGGTTGGCTGGCTTTCTTTGCCTGTGTAATTAATAGTAAATAAAAAGTATATCTTGACTTAACAGTGGCCCCTCTGAACAGTTTTTTAATGACTTATAAAACCACAAGAACTGGTTTAATTTATATTCTTATGTGTTTGTGCATCATATAGCTGAATTTGTTGTTTTTTTTTTTTTTTTTGATAATTGTATGTTTTCTGACTTTAGCATCATTATGTATATAGATGGAGTATTTGGTTACAAGTCTGGTCTCTGGTAAAATTAATAAATAATGTGAAGGTACCCCATCATATATAAAAAGAAAAACATGATTATTGTAAAATTTGTAAAAAGAACCAGATAAAGTAAAAACCATAGACTGATTTTTACCTTATCTAGTCCTTTGGTCCTTTTTTAAATTTTAATGACTTTCTACAAATGATCATATAAAGATGAAAACATCACCCAGGAAGTTATTTATGTACAAAATATAACAAGGCTGTTTATGTTCCAGCAAACCATTATTAAACCTATAATATTTATATTGGCATAGATGCACCCATTGGAGAAAGAGAGAAGGCTAAATCTTTTCTAAGAGCATTTCTTTTTATATAATTCTACTGCCATGAGTTGATGTTTGTAAAAGCTACCAATGTGGAATGCAGAAGTCCCCACCCAAAAAAAATAATAATAATAAAATTTCTGGGTGTGCCACTGTAACCTGGTTATTAGCAGGGATCCAACAGACTCTGCATCAAATAAACACTGGTAAACAATGAGCATATCACATTAATGTGGGATAAATTTAGAGAAATAACTACTATTGAAAGAAAGGAGAACAGTTTTGCAGTTACACTTGCCTTCTTTTAAAGTGCTTTTTTAGGGTAACCAAATGGGAAGTGTTTAAGTAAGTTATTCTGGAAGCTACTGTTTTTTTTTATACCAAACAAAGAGGTATTACAGTACAAACCAAAGTGGATGCCAAAAGAACTGGTAGGACTGAGGTTATCAAAAGAACTGTTGTTCTCAAATTATCAGGGGTTGTTTTTCCAGAGATGAATTCCAGGGGATAAGACAAACCTTTAGCTGCTATAATGTGAACATACTTGATTGTATGCAAAGTTCTTGATTCAAACATATCCTGGGTATAACCTCCAAGCACAAGTACGTGGTGGGTGACCACCCAGGTGTGAACCAACATAAGCAGGGGTCGAGGTGTGGCACCCACACCACATGGAGGAACGCCGCCCCTCTATGTTACCAGGCAGTACTAGGTGGTAGATGACTCTCATCAACTGGTGAAATACTACTACTTTGCCTATTGGAGGCTTGAAGTCTCTCTAGGAGGCTTCCGGATCAGCTAGTGTATAATCTTGCTACCTCTACTCTGCCAGATAGTGACTGGAGGGAGTCAGAGTATTGTGTATGCGGGAGCATTGTCGAGGCCATGTTATGTCAAGGATCCGGGTATATTCTTACCATGTGCACGCCATATCCAAAAATTTCATTACTTCATACAGCATGTCCCATCCGCTTTTTCTTACTATTGAATACATCATGAATTGTCAAACTAATAGAGCAAGCTTATCTGTGAAAAGATCTAAACCTCCCAAGCACTTCCTAATTCTTTTCACAAATATACGTGGTCTCAATTCTAATCTCAACGATGTCCATTTCCACTTGCAGTCTGCCAAACCCCATGTACTTTTTCTGACAGAATCTCAGTTATCGGTTGATTCAACTACTGCTCATCTCAGATACCCAAATTATTCGTTCACATTCTGATATTCCCTGTGAGAGACTTGGAAATTTGGAATCTCCTCTCTTTGATCTTCTCTGGCTTAAAATCTCTCTCTCTACCTCATTGTGTCAGATTCATCTGTTGTCTCTACCGATCTCCCAACTCCACTAATCATTTGGAGCTCTTTGACTTTCTCTCTTTGCAACTTGACTTTCTCCAGTCCAACTTTCCTAACAGTGAGGTAATTTTCCTTGGTGATTTTAATGTTCACAACTCCAGCTGGCTTCTGTTTTCTAGTCACACCGACCCAGCAGGTCAAGATGCTGAGGCTTTTGCAATTACTAATGACCTAGCACAGATTGTTCATTTACCTACAAGAATACCAGACAATCCTAATCATACAGCCAATACGCTTGATCTTTTTCTCACAAACAACCCTTCTAAGTACATGGTCGAAGTGAGAGGTCCTCTAGGCACTTCAGATCGCAACTTAGTGATTGTCTCTTCTCCAATGGAACCTTTATCTCATGGCTATTCCCAACCTCGTGTTGTTTGGCATTACAAGAATGCAAAATGGGATGACCTGCGATATTTCTTTTCCTTGGTTGGATTACTGTTTCAAAACTTTTGATGTCAACGTTTGCTCAGATCGTGTCAGTGAAATTATTCTTGCAGGAATGGAATCCTTTATCCTACACTCCACTTTAAAATCTCGTCCTTTATCTAAACCTTGGTTTTCCAATAAATGTGCTAAGGCTGTTCAAGAGAAGAATGTTGCATATCGTAATTGGCTTGTTTCTAATTCTTCAGTTTCATTTTCTGCCTACACCAAAGCTCGCAACAATTGTAAAGCAGTTATTAATCAGTCCAAACTAGAGTTTGAACAGGCTAAGAGTAGAAAACTTGCTTCTTGCCCTAATGGTAGCCGAGCATTCTGGTCTCTTGCCAAAGCTATTGGCTGCAACTTTTGCCCATCTCTGCTTCCACCTCTGTCCAAACCAGATGGTTATGTTGTCACTTCAGCCAAGGATAAAGCTGACCTGCTAGCATCCCATTTTTCTTCCAGCTCATGTATTAATGATCTTGGTAAAACACCTCCCACCATTCCCATCACGCTCCATTCACTGCCTCCTGTGGTCTTCCATCAAAAGGATATCAGAAGAATTTTGATGAATCTTGATGCTAAGAAAGCTCCAGGTCCTGATGGTATTTCTCCACTTGTTCTCAAAACCTGTGCTCCTGAACTTACTCCTATTCTTTGCCCCCTTTTTCACTTTCTTATTCCAAAGGTGTTTTTCCTTCTGCTTGGAAATTTGCTCAAATCCAGTCAATTCCTAAAAAGGGTGACAAATCCCTCCCATCCAGTTATCGTACCATTGCAATTACTTCTACTCTTTCTAAAGTAATGGAGAAATCAATTAACCGCCAACTCTTAAACTACCTAGAAACCTTCCGTCTGATCAACGATCGCCAGTATGGATTCCGTCAGTGTCAATCCACTGGTGATATTCTGGCATATGTTACCCATTTATGGACTAATTGAATGGAAAGGTTCGGCGAAACAAGTAGTTGCTCTTGACATCTCAAAGGCTTTTGATCGTGTTTGGCCTAAAGGTCTTCTAAACAAGCTTCCATCTTATGGTTTGCTAACTGTTTTTAGTAATTGGTTATCCAGTTTTCTCTCTGATCGCTCACTGAGGGTGGTGGTAGATGGCTCTCTGTCTTCTAACTTCTCCACTAATGCGGTGTCCCCCAAGGTTCAGTTCTTTCCCCCACTCTTTTCCTCTTGTATATTAATGACCTTCTTCCATTGACTGGAAATCTTATCCATAGTTTTGCCGATGATAGCACATTGCATTCAACTTTCCGTTTTGAGAAACCTTGTCTTGCTCAATCAGCTTCAACTTCTCGAAAATCTGCTACCAATTCCTTAAATGCCGATCTTCAGGTGATTCTCCAGTGGGCAAAGTCAACTTAGTTGATTTTCAACACTTCTAAAACTCAGTCTTGTCTTATATCTCGCAAAAAGGATTCTTCTGCTCCTATGCTTATCTTTAGTGACACTCCGATTTCTAGGCAAAATGATATATCTCTTTTGGGAGTTACCCTGACTTCTACTCTCTCTTGGCACAAGCACATTACAAATATTGCTTCCTCTGCATCTAAAAAACTTGGTTTTCTCTTTCGCTCTCGGCGTTCTTTTCTTCCAAACAGCTGCTCACTCTGTATAAATTGCAAATCTGCCCTGCCATGGAATATTGTTCCCACATCTGGGGTGGTGCCCCCAAAACCTCTCTCAGGCTTCTTGATTCCATTCAAAAGAGGGCAATTAGGTTAATTAATGATTTATCTCTAATAGAGTCTCTCCACTCGCTTTCTCATAGACGTACTGTTTCTGCTGCATGCCTCTTCTACAGATATTTCCATGGGCACTGTCCTTCTGAATTGGCTTCTATAATTCCCGCTCTCTTTCAAAACAGTCCGAACATGTGCCACCACCAGCCAACATTCATTTACTGTCCAACTTCAAACCCACAGAACCAACTTTTCATCTTCCTCATTTATTCATTCTACTGCCGTTTTCTGGAACAACCTTCTTTCATACGTATTTCCTGAAAATTACAATCTACAGAAGTTCAAGTCCAATGTCATCAACAAATATCTTCTTTCGTCTTCTCAACCTCCAACCCAAGAATGGTACTAAGTTATTGTTATTTGGTTTTTAGGAGCATTAGCAACTAAGGCCATATTGCTCTGGGGATATGCGGTGGTTATTCCCTGACCTTTCCACATTCTCCGTATTTGGTGGGCACAGCTCAAACCCCGGTCTAATCAAGAAGCGTGTGCTACGCACTGCTGCACCTGGCTACGGAGGCGCCACGGTACTAAGTACTATAGGTTCTAATACCTCTCGTGTTTCGGGTTCACATAAAAAAAAAAAAAAAAAAAGTGAAATGAGCAACTACAGATCAGTTCGACTTCTGTGCAAGGAAAGATCATGGAGTTCTAACTAAAAAAATATAGCACAAGATCATCTGGCACGTATAGAATTATAAGAAATGGTACTGCTTTGTTAAGTGCAGGTCATGTCTGACTAATATAATTAAATATGGGCTTGTCAGTAAAGAACTGGAAGGAATAACTTTAACATAATTTAATTTACATATATTTTATTAAAGCTTTTGATTCAGTCCCACATGATTACTCCATAAATTGGATCAATGTAGCATTAAGGCATTAATTTACTCCTGTGGATAATGGAATGGTTAACTGGTACGAAACAATAGCTATAGATGACATTGAACTTTATAGATTAATATTACAAGTTGGTGGTGCACAGAATTCAGTCCCTTATTTCTAATATTAATGTAGGTATTTTATATTTAATATCAAAGTTTACTGTGATACAAAGGTGGACAGAGTAATTAAAGACAATAATCAACGTATGCTACTCCAAGACAAGTTATTTTGAATGGACTGAGAAACGGCAACTGAGATTTAACACTGGCAAATGCATGACCTTGCATTTAAGTTAATGATCCCAGAGTAACATGCTATTGGGATACCACCAAACTCGCTGACCGGGCTAGCCAGGTGGGTAAAGTGCCTGCCTGTCAAACTAAATTCGAACTGCGGGTTCGAATCCCACCTCGGACTTGGGTCAAAGTACTGCAAAAACCTTGGGAGGTGCATTATGGCCACAGAAGCCGATACGCCAACAACTACCAAAAAAAAACACCAAACTTGGGAGTAACACACAATACAATACAATCTCTGAAGTTTTTGAACAGTTTTGTCAATGATATATGTAGGAACTCTACCAGTAGAGATAAAGTGGTGATTATTCTATTACATAAAGCAGTGGTTAATCTGCACCTTGAATATTGCATACTAGCTTGGAGACCCAGAAAAATGTGCACCTGTTAGAGAGGATACAACAAAATGCTATAAGATTTATTAAGGGCACAATGTGCCCTCCCTATTTATGAAAGAAAGACAGTTTTATGCTAATATTTTCAAATCAAGCATCTGCCTAATGAAGCCATTTAAAGCTTTCAAGAATTTGTGTAAACCAAATTGTGAGAGACTTTTAACATTTAAATGTAAAAATTTCCCTTTAGTCAGAAATTATTTTTGGAATGAATTACCTAAGCATGTGGAATTTGTAAGTTTGGGTAATGAATAAATACATGAAAGAAATAGGTAAAAGAAGTGAGAAAAGATAACACTGGTTACTTTATATTTATTTTTGGCTATTGTTAAAAAAATCTTGCTCCCATGCCTAATTTTGGCAGTATTAACGTTGCTAGCACAGTGACTGATCACTTCTTTCACACAAAAATGAGAATAAGAGGAACATTATAGATTTTCACACTGCTGATTTAGCCAATCTTAGGTGAGGATTGTGAAGTTTTTGTTCCTGTAATAGATTTTTTTATTTAGCAAAATTGGCAAACCAGATAATACACGCAATGTACAATATTGATGCCATCTGACTTTGTTGTCTCCCCACTTAATTGAAAAGGAAACAAAAATTGATAACAGTAATGACTGACTGTGCATTCCCATGGCAGCACAGTGGCCCCATTGAATGTCATTTCAACAACGAAGTGAGTCAGAAGAAAAACCCACAGATAGGTGACACTTTAGGACAGGTGTGGCAACAGTAACATTTCCCATAAACCTGGACTATCTCCACATGTGATGCTGCACTTGGCACACTGAATTAGAATACTTTGAAATAACCTTGTAAACCATATTTAATTCACTAGAGAATATTTGTCTCAACTGAGTTGGGATAGGTGTGCATTTCCAATGGATATAACTCAAAAAAGTAAGTCAATAAGAATGCACATCTACATGATACCCCATGCATAAGAACACATTTAGGCTGAATTCCTGTTTGTAGAGGGAAAATATTCAGGGGAGAGAGTCCATAATGTTTGGTTGTGGGGTTCCACCAGGGTAAGTTTGCATGCCAGTATTACAACTTAGTGCTGAGTAAGAGTGCTAATAAGTACTCTGTGACATTGAAATTTCAGCACGAAAAAGGATGTGCATGTAAATTAGCAGTTGATATTTGTTTGATTAAAATGGGTCAATCAGGTGGAAGCTTTGGCTGGTTATAAGAATAAACAAAGATCTTGGAAATCAAAGCAGTGCATGTATAATGCATTTAACAGACTTCTGTCTTGTAGGAACTGACATCAAATATCTATGGCTTCAACAGAGGATGAATTATTGACCAGGGCATCGGACTGGAGCCAAACCAATATTTTTTCCGCATTGAAAACCAAAAACCATTATTTGTTTCAGTTTGCATATTGTACACATTGGAAGTGGAGTTCTCATTGCTGAAGGAATTGCCTCTTTCAAAACCTTCCAGAACCTTAAGGGGCAAAGGGTTTTTCTGAGCAAATGTAGTGTTGCGACAGTATGTCGACTCCATGGGTGAGGTTTGCAACTACTCAGAGCTATTTAAAAGAGCTGCTAATTGTATTGGTATCCTTTCTCTGATCTAAAGAGTTTTCTGTGTCAAAATATTTTACTAGTGTCAACTAGATTTTTCATGAAGTCCTAAGAACTGTCAACATCCCACCCTCCTTTTCCTTTGGGTAGACACATCTTAAAATATATTCTGAGCGACTTTGAAAATTTCTTGGAAAAATTTACCCATTTTAAAGTTCCTGGAAGCTCCTCATTGTCTAGTTGAGAAAGGTAAGTTTTCCCATATGAACTCTGCATAGCATCAATCAGACTGTCCTTGCTCCGTTTTTAAGGATCGCCTTACGTTGTGCTTTTATCATCAATAGTTACCATTTGTTGCAGTTAATTAGTTTTGAATAGGTATATATTATAAATTCAATATACTGTTAGTTATTAATAGTTCCTGAAAGAAGATATAAAAAAAATATATATATATATAAATTTTGATAGCAACAACTCATTTTCTATATGTATTTGTACTTTAATCACGAGAAAATATTTAGTATACTGTAGTAAAAAATTAATTCTGGGTGAATCTTTGTTGTATGATGCAATGACTTTATATTCGATAGTCATATAATCGAAATCACAAGAAGGTTATAAGAGACAAATTGATCTAAATATTTTTTACCCTTTCTGGAGCATAGGACTCTCAATTTCTTGAATCCCAGAAAAAATATCTCCCGTAAAAATATCCCATTTTCTTGTTAAGATACATAAACATTTTATTATAATTTGTATGGTTTTTTCCAAATTTTAAATATATTTAAATTGTAAAAATATATCCACTTATGTTTTTAAATCACGAACTTGTTTACCGATTTTAAAACAGCTGGATAGGGGGGAACACCCTACCTCAGCTATATTTAAATTGTAAAAATATATCCACTTGATGTTTTTAAATCACGAACTCGTTTACCGATTTTAAAACAGCTGGATAGGGGGGAACACCCTACCTCAGCCCCCCCCCCTCCCCACGACACAAATCTCGCCTTCACCGAATCACAAAATTCGATTGTACAATCAATCCATTTTTTCCGGAAGATCCATTTTTACTGGTACAAATATCTTCGGGCTTTCGCTCGTAAAATTATTTTCCAGTGCATCTGCGACAAAGAATCTCGTCTATGACAAATAATCTGGAGCCACTTTAAGCGGCACCATAAACAAGAATTTGATATTGTACAAAAGATAAAAGAAAGTGATTTTTAGAAAAGTTCAAAATAAACCACAGCAAACAATAGAAAAATTGCACCAGAGTATCTTAAAGTGAAATTAGATGAGCAAACGATTGTTGACGCTTGTGTGTAGCTCGTTAACGGTTGCGTATTTGAACTAATTGGAATACTCAGGAATCGGTAAAATTTTAAACCCTTTAATTTTTCGATCAACGTGGAGAATTAACTAATTATACCTGAAATGTTCTCAAAAAATTTTTAAAGGATGCGCAATAAAATGGAAATGAGAATCACTGCTTTGAAAGTGGATGTTACCGCTAGATTAAGCCAATCTGCCCTCGAAATAAATGCCCACTTTGTGAAAGAGGGTAAAATGCACCTATCTACATCGGATATCATTGAAAGAAAGACATGCAGGAATGCATATAAAAATATAGTCCTCTAAATTTCAGAAAAATAACGTTGAAATTCAACAGATTTTCTCAGTTAACAGTGATGATATTGGGCCAAATATGACAATTCGTTAATGTGCTTGGCAGCGAAGAAAAAGAAATAAGAAGGGAAAAAAATGTATTATTATTGTTAGCCATATGGTGCAAGGAGGCCTGAGGCCTAGGCTGCACCAACCAAAAAAAAAAATTTCTGAATTACCCCTAGAGAGACAGAAGTAGAATGATGATGATATCCAGCTCAGGACCCTGGGTGTGTCCAAAGCCCATACTCACCAGACGTGAGCCCCTTGATGGAGTTAGTTTTCCGTTTAAAACAATCTTTCCTGCAGGAATCGGGTTATAGGAATAAAGTTTGCAGCGCACACACTTCAACTCATAAAAGACGCGATTAAGGAGTCTGAATTAGGAAAACTTTTAAATGGTTGTCGAGAACTTGTCCGAAAACTACGAATTCCAGCTTTAGCTTCCAAACTTTTGAAAATAATTTATAGAAACCTGTATTGGATTACACAAGATGAAATAGTACATGTATCATGGTGGAAAAATTGTTAAGGTGCAAAGAATTTTTGACTGCGTTTAGCTAAAAATAATTTGGATTATTTTATTTTATTTGTTTATTTTATATATACTGTATATATATATATATATTTTTTTTTTTTTTTTTTTAATTTTTAAAGCTTTTGAAAGAAATACGTTAAGATTACAAACTGAACAACTACTTTTGAGTGTTTTCTGTCGGGGGGGGGGGGGAACTCAAATCGGAAAATTTAACAAATTATTTGTTAGCGTTTTGGTTGAAACTTGAAACATCAGGGAAAACTTATAATGAAAAATGAGTGCACAGTCTATTTGGATCCGCGCTATCAAATTCTGCTTAATTCTTAACAAAAGGTAAAGGTTACATTGCATTTAAAGACGTTTTGGATGATTGAAAATTTAAAAAGATGAAAGAAATGATGAAAATTCAGAAAAAATGGCAATTTCTGATGAAGACGTTGATGAGATGGAAAAGATATTAAAGGTGCGATCTAATTTAGCTGATATTGACATTGAAAACATGTTTTAATGGGAGCTCTAGTCACAAGTTAGTGCAGAGAGGGCTTTTTCAACATTGAAGTTCATCTTGAGAGATTATTGAGATAGTCTGAGTGAAACTATGCTGGAGGATATTCTGCTAATTAGAGGTAATTATGGTTGCTTGAAATAATAATATTCCTCTAATTGTATCTCATTTTTATATTCAATTATTTTGCTACTTTAATGTAAGCGTGTTTGGCAGTTTGTGAGCAACTATTGTAAATGTAATATTGTGTACGTAAAATTTTGTTATACAGGTAGTTCCCGACTTTGCGAGTTAATTAGTTCCTAGCGCGCGCTCGTAAAGCGGGAATTTATTTCCAATAGACATGTTAAAAATAGGGGTTACGTTATCAACAATTAAATTAGCTAATTAGTTTGTTTAAATAATGATTGATTTATCCAAAGAAATGAAAACGTAGCCTGTAAAATCAAGCAAATTATAATAATAGGGAAATTATTTATGACTCACAAATGTTAAAGAATGTTTATTCTTCACCATCATCATCGACTAAATGCACACTCGTTGACCACACATTATTGGCTCGGCACTCGGTTTGTTGCACAAGGAGTCGTCTTCTTCAGAAATGTTTCAGGAGGCGTTTCAGTAGCATGTATAAGCATTTTTAGCAAAACGCACAAATTGCAACTAACACGATTTCCGTGGAGTAACAAGTTTACGAAGCTTTAAAAAAAAAAGGAATGAAGATAAGATTCTGAAAATTGTTTTTTATACGAATGAAGATTTCAGTAAAGGGGAAACACGTTTCACCATAATAATGTAAAAAACCACGCAATTCCAGCCTATCGGTATTTTCGAAAATGCAATTACATCGAGTTTACTACCAGTTTATAATTGATTGCACTAACAGAAAAGCACAATAAAACGGAAGGCGCAAATTGTTTTTATGGTCATGAAACTTGTTTCACTACCTCCAGAAATGTGCTTTAGAAAAATATCACAAAGCCGTTCAAAATTGGTTCTTATAACGGAACATATGATAAGGGAGAAAGGGTAGTGCATTTTAATGATTTGAATTGGTAACTAATACAATTTACACTTTAAAACTGACCTTTTAGAGAGTTATATAGCGAAATTTTCAACTTCTGAGGTCGTAGAACGAATTACCAAAAAAACAATGTTATTGGTTTCACGATACGATGGCGTCTCTGGAACGGATTAATATCGTAAAGCGGGGTACACTATTGTACAGTTGCGCGCGTGGTTTGAAATGCAATATTTATGAATATCATATCTTCGATTTTGGTGATACTTGAAAAAAAAAAAAAAAAATCGTAAACCCTGGAACTCGCAAAGCGAAAATTCGTAAAGCGTTAACTACCTGTATATTGTTTGTTATGGTTTAGGGATAAAAGGTATGTTTGTGTAACTAAATTCTCTTCGTCTGTTTATAAGTGTATGCCTGTATACCAATTCAATTTTAGGCTAATTGAAATGAGGCAAATTTTAGAAAATTATAAATGTGTAATATTGACTTTCAGATATATTTAACAAATAAAATAATACTTAATATACATTTAGATAATTTATTTAATAGTTTGATTAATAGATTTTTTTTTAATATGTATTGTTTTCAAATTTAATTTAATTCAATCAAAAAATGCACAATTAACAATCTACAAAAAGTTTGCGATTTTAAGGTCATAGCAAAAAAGAACGTGTTCAATCTTAGTTGCCAAGGCGAAATCGGAACAAAACTGAAATTGTATCATGAGTGAACCGGAGAGGGGAAAAAAAAAGAATAATACTGTTTGATTGGCCTTCGAGAGGCTGGATGGTCGCTTTGTTCCGTAGCGGAAGCGGGTGGGCTGTGACAATACCACTATACGGATGTTGGCAAACAGTGGCTGTGGCAAGATTATTTGCTCGTCAAATGGGTAATGGAGCAGGACTTCAGAACGGGAGGATCATCTTTACCTGTCGACAGGTTTACACCGCACCTACAGCCATGCTGGCTACCATAAAATCAGTTGGCTGTCACCCCCCCCCCCCATCACTCGAACCATTCCACACAGTGAGGTTGGGGCTGCTGCTGCTGCACACACTGGCCATTACATCTACCGCTGCCCATTGTCAGTGTCTGGATATCGTCACCATCCTCCCCACACCGGGTGGAAAAGTACTGGTGTGGGGAGGACGAATCCCGTCGATGACGCTAGGAACTTTGTGGGCTTTTTTCACTCCGTGACTGAGTTAGTCGGTCTCAGGCGTAGAAATTCTGGTCTCTTGCCAAAGCTATTGGCCGCAACTTTTGCCCATCTCTGCTCCCACCTCTGTCCAAACCAGATGGTTCTGTTGTCACTTCAGCCAAGGATAAAAGCTGAACTGCCAGCTTTTTTCTTTTTTTCTCATGTATTAATGACCTCCCACCATTCCCAACACGTTCCATTCAATGCCTTATATAGTCTACCGTCAAAAGGATTTTGATGAATCTTGATGCTAAGAAAGCTCCAGGTCCTGATGGTATTTCTCCACTTGTTCTCAACCTGTGCTCCTGAACTTACTCCTATTCTTTGCCGCCTTTTTTCACTTTCTTATTCCAAAGGTGTTTTTCCTTCTGCTTGGAAATTTGCTCATATCCAGCCAGTTCCTAAAAAGGGTGACAAATCCCTCCCATCCAATTATCGTCCCATTGCAATTACTTCTACTCTTTCTAAAGTAATGGAGAAATCAATTAACCGCCAACTCTTAAACTACCTGGAAACCTTCCGTCAGATCATCAATCGCCAGTATGGATTCCGTCAGTGTCGATCCACTGGTGATATTCTGGCTTATGTTACGCATTTGTGGAATAATTCAATGGAAAGGTTCGGTGAAAAAAGTAGTTGCTCTTGACATCTCAAAGGCTTTTGATTGTGTTTGGCATAAAGGTCTTCTAAACAAGCTTCCATCTTATGGTTTGCCAACTGTTTTTAGTAATTGGTTATCCAGTTTTCTCTCTGATCACTCACTGAGGGTGATGGTAGATGGCACTCTGTCTTCTAACTTCTCCACTAATGCCCGTTTCCCCCACTCTTTTCCTCTTGTATATCGATGACCTTCCATTGACTGGAAATCCATAGTTTTGCCGCTGATAGTACATTGCATTCAACTTTCCATTTTGAGAAACCTTGTCCTGCTCAATCAGCTTCAACTTCTCGAAAATCTGTTACCAATTCCATAAATGCCAATCTTCAGAAAATTCTCCAGTGGGCAAAGACAACTTAGTTGATTTCAACCCTTCTAAAACTGAGTCTTGTCTTATATCTCGCAAAAAGGATTCTTCTGCTCCTATGCTTATCTTTAGTGACACTCCGATTTCTAGGCAAAATGATATACCTCTTTTAGGGATTACCCTGACTTCTAATCTCTCTTGGGACTCCGATTTCTAGGCAAAATGATATACCTCTTTTAGGGATTACCCTGACTTCTAATCTCTCTTGGGACAAGCACATTACAAATATTGCTTCCTCTGCATCTAAAAAACTTGGTTTTCTCTTTCGCTCTCGGCGTTACTCTTCTTCCAAACAGCTGCTCAATCCGCCCTGCCATGGAATATTGTTCCCACATCCGGCGTGGTGCCCCCAAAACCTCTCTCAGGCTTCTTGATTCCATTCAGAAGAGGGCAGTTAGGTTAATTAATGATTCATCTCTATAACAGAGTCTCTTCACTCGCTTTCTCATAGACGTACTGTTTCTGCTGCATGCCTCTTCTACAGATACTTCCATGGGCACTGTTCTTCTGAATTGGCTTCTATAATTCCCGCTCTCTCTTTCAAAACCGTCCGACCACGTGCCACCACCAGCCAACATCCATTTACTGTCCAACTTCAAACCCACAGAACCAACTTTTCATTTTCATTTATTCATTCAACTGCCGTTTTCTGTAACAACCCTCCTTCATACGTATTTCCTGAAATTTACAATCTACAGAAATTCAAGTCAAATGTCAACAAATATCTTCTTTCAACTTCCAACCCAAGCATGGTACTAAGTACTATAGGTTCTAATACCTCTCGCGTTTGGGGTTCACAAAAAAAAAAAAAAAAAAGGATGAAATACGCCCCTGGGCATATTTAAATCTGAGCCCCTTTAATATATATATATATTAAAAATACTACATAGGTGTTTTAAAACTTTTTAGAGTTTGATTCATTCATACATTGATACATATTTTCTGTAATCCGTAGAAATTTTTATCACTACTTTAGAAAATGAGGCTCCCGGCATGGTCGGTTCGGCCGTGGTGCTAACGCGGTCCTGACGGGAGCTTTTGTCTGCATCCACCTTCAATCGAAGAAGCAAGGTCATTTGCTCCAAATGCATTAGAAAAGACATCTTTTACAATATATTTTTTCCAGTTTTCAATTGCTGTTGAGTCTACACTAATTCAATACTCTATGCAATGTTTTTTTAGTGTTAATGTTTTCAGTTCACAACTCCAGCAAGTAGCTCACCACAATAGTAGGCTTTGAAGGCTTGATAATGCCTTGATCACTTGGATAACCATGGGCTGAATTAGGTGCAGTTATGTTCCTTGGCAGAAAGGCGACTTCTGATCTTGGAATCTTTCGATTTCAGAACATAGCTGAATGCTGAACCAGGTCCCACAGTAAGAGCCTTTTATTCCAAGTTTTTTTGCGAAGCAAGTGGCATCTCATCGACGGTACACTCGTTTTTAAACCATAGGCAAAAATATCACTCGCCATCCAAGCACTGGAGCTATTTTTATGAGAGGTAGTGTTGATGTAGTTAAAATACTGCGGACTTCAAATTTTGCTGATTTTTATGTCTTTGGCTTGCGATTTCCTGTCTTGGTTGTGCATAGCAACACAGTAATTCTTCTTGCTAGTTTTCATACCTGCTTTGTTGGGTGCTTTTAATATCCAATGCCTTGTATTGGGAGTTTATAATACTGCAGTTTTGCAAATGCTCATCTGTGAATTCAACATCTCAAATCACATTAACAGAAATTCAAGAAGCGTTTCTGCTGCTCTAGCGTCACCAAATGTATAAATGCGGACAACTAACCCAGAATATCCCATGACAAGCCTTCCATCTCCAAAGCCACTTTCAGAAACTTTAAATGTCATCTCTATCAAATAGCTAATGAAAGTTAAGTGATGTGCTTTCAAAATTACCCCATTTATTGCAGCTTTAACTGAGGGGAGAGACTGGGTGTCTACAGTAATTAGTCTGAGTCCTGTCACTTACAAAATTACTCTGCAACTGAATATATAGAAAAGTGAATATAACTACACTGAAATTTTAGCTAATTCCCCTCTTGGAAATGGCGCATTATGGCCAAAGTAGCTTATGCGCCATCAAACCTCCATATCAACAACAACCTCTTGGAAATATGGTAGTAGGACATACGGTAGATATGAGAATATACAGAATTCACCTTTTCCAGTTTCCAATATTGCTAGTTCTTTGAATACACCTTTTTCATAATTCATTTTGGGATCATACTGTGTGAAGAGGTGCACTGCAATGAGGGTGCAGTATTATATCAATAAATGGTTTGCTAAAAAATGCAGATATCTAGTTACTTTGGTAGTATAGTGAAAATAGTTTTAATTTCTGGATAAGAATTCCAAAGTTGCTGCCGATTGCACCTTTGCTTGTGATAATGTGAACATAGCTTGGGTAAGCTCACATCATCAGAAACCTTGTTGCAAGTTTTCTGATGTTGATTTTCTAAACTGACATAACTATAAAAATGGCTGTAATTCAAACAGTTGATAGATGGCATATTGCATTGATTCAAGACAATTTGTAGGTACACAAAGGTGCAGATGAGTGGTCACTTTATTAGGTACACCAATCTAATAGCATGTCCTCCTTTTAACTCTCAGAATTGGGTTCAGTTTGGCGTGGACTCAATGAGCTGTCAAAAGTGTGCCATGGATTCGTGTCCACCAGTTGCAAATTTGCCAGCTGCTGATCTCTACCCTGAAGAGCTTGGACTTCATTCCACAGGTAGAATCACACTGAGGTGTGGCAAGGCCACTGGAGGTAAATTCACTATCATGTACAGAGAACTATGTGTTAAGTTCCCAAACAATTAAGGCTACGAAGCATCAGTCTATTGTGTATTCTGTGGTTGATTTGCTGCACAAAAAACTAGCTTCCATTGCCTGGAACTAGTTCTGTATAATTTTGCACCTTGTGAGTGAATTCAGTTGTAGGTAGGTACCTATCTATATTCATTGGAGGGCCAAATAGAAAATAGTACTTATTCTCAGTGAACACCACCACCCTGCAATGGCCTGGGTGGTGGTATTTATTGAGAATTAGTAACAGTCTCCTCTATTGGGGAAAGCATTACTTATTCGATGTAACAAAATAATAGTTCAATTCATTTACTGCATAAATACGATGCATTTGTCCTGAATTTTTAAACTACTAAACAGCATTCGGCATATTTCATATTGTTGACATGGCTGTCTAAGGTGGGCAGTATCCACCAAGAATAACAATAGTCTTCTCTACTGGGGAAAAATTACTTATTCGAGGTATAACTGAATATGTGTTATTAAGGCATTCACAATACAAGATGTAATGAAAGGATGCTACTTCAATAACTGGTCAATTTTCTACATATAGACATGGTGCATTTACACTAAATGTCTTATTTTGTTTTTGCTAATTACATTTTGGAATACAGCTATCCCTTAGGCTATGCAAGTCTGAGATATGCTTTCACATAATTATCAGTGTGCATGCACACATCTAAACTCCCCTTAAAATGCATGCCAGGTGTCAGGCTTCTAGGTTTAGGAAATTTGTCATCTAGCCCTTTTCAGTCACATTTGTGGTACAATGAGTCCAAACATTACCTTTTCAATTTTTAAACTTTAATTGTCTGATCAATTTTCTATGGAAATTTATTTTCAAGGTATGCATTTCTGCTTTACTTGAATAAAGCTAACATTCAGTGTCATACCAAAAAAGTGGTTTTCTACTATAATTTAAGGTTGAATGAAACCATCTACTAATGGTTTCATTCAACCTTAAATTATAGTTTTTTCACATTTTTGGTCTCCTTCAAACTTTTGCTGTTGAATTGGAAGATATCTATATATGGAGCAAATGGCTAGAAATTTCTAGCCATATCTCCTATTTTTAAATCATTCAATTACATTTTGTTGTACTTTATTCACTGGCTGAAGATAATTTCAAAGTGAATCTGCAAATTCTAACAAAATTGTTTAGAAGAAATTTAGATTTTATTATAAAACAATCGTGCAAAATCTTGGGTAGAGATGAAACTTAATCTACCTTGGTGGTCCATTTGATATCGATGGTTCTATTGTTGATCCTGCATCTACATTCACAGATGAGGAATTCTGTAGGGAGGTGGAAGCCAGAAGCTTATCAAACTCCAGCAGGAAGCTAAATGATTTTGTAATAACTGAGTACAAAGCTGAGGAGAACTTGTTTGAAGTTGAACACAAGAAAGGCACTTAGGCTGGATGGAATATATCCAGGAAATGAAGTAAGCAAACCCTTAGCCATAATTATGAGAGCTTCCTTGGACTCAGGGGAGGCCCTCATGGACTGGACATGTGCAAATGTATCCCCTATTTGCAAATTGGGTTCAAAGAGTAACGCAAGTAATTACAGACCTGTTAGTTTAAATTCTGTTCCAAGGAAAATTATGGCGTCACTGGTTAAAGAAGCATTGCAGGATCATTTAGACAAGACTGCAGTTATAGTTCAGACACAGCATGGGTTTGTTAAAGGGAAATCTTGTCTGACCAATTTGATTGGATATTATGATGTGGTCACAAAGGAACTGGATACAAAAAATAATTTTGATATCATATACTTGGATTTTAGGAAAGCTTTTGATACTGTTGTACATGGAAGACTGCTGTACAAATTGGAGCAGTATGGCATTAAGGGGAAGTTGCTGCTATGGATAAAACCTATGAAATATATATTTAAAATAGTGCATATAACATTTTAAGTATATCCAGAAGGGAAACTTCAGCTAAAAAAAAAAAGCTAACTCCTGATGAACAAGTTTTGTTGTCAATGTAATTATTCCTTGAAAAATTTTTACCAAATGCACAAACCTGTCCAGAACTAATGTATGAAATACTTTATTTCTATACAAATGAATACTTTTGAAACTACTTTTTTTCCTGTGTTAAATTTAATATTTTAGCAGTATATCTCTTCTTCCTTTCCCTCTGCCTAGTCTTATAAACCTTTTTGAATTTCTTTCTTCTTATTCGTTCCAATGCTTCCCTGCCCTGAAATGTATTATTTTGTGACTGACGATGCTTGTCTTTCCTGAAATAAAATGTAACACAATTTAGGATTCACTTTTTAGAGGAAATTTTCTGTAAAAAAAATAACTTCCAACTGCAATATCAGTTATATATTTAAAATCCAATTCCTTTTCAAAACATTGGACCATTAGTATGGCAGATATATAGCTAATAATCTTGGAAATTATCAGAATAATTACTGCAGCAATTCAATAGGTTCCTATGTTGCCCACGACTAGTTGTGGACATGGTTGCTCATCTACTGTTACTAGCTGGACTGGCTTTGACTTTAGGTTAGGATTTATCTATTGATGGAACTCTCAAGTCATAATTCATAAAATAAAATGTCATACATTTAAATTTATTGAATTCTGCTAAATGGACAGAAATACATGTTAACTAAATTCCTGTGGTTCAACGTGGATATCAGTTGAAGTTGTTAGCTACAATAAGAATTGCAATTGGCAATGTCACGGAAAACTGGTAGATATTCCAGTTCTCTGTGACATTTAGTATGGAATAAATTTAATAAAAAAATTTTCATATGAGAATAATTCAACCTTATCCATGCCTCAGTCTTATTTAATATCTGTATGGTGCAAGCCCTGGACTTTTGTTGCACCAAAAAATAAAATAACTCACCTATTTGACTCTGTCCTCATGTGGGTATCTATCAAGTTGAGCTTTAAATTTCCCTTTGATGCTGATCATTAACTACTTGATCAGCATTGATATCACACATGGAGGCAATTTATTCCAACAAGTAAAAACTCACTGGCTAAATGAAAACTTTCTGCATTACAGTCTAACTTCCCTTCCTGTAATTTTAATTTATGGCCCCCTAGTTCTGGAATCATTTATAAAAACTCTTGTTCATTTTACTTTCACCTCTCAGACAGAGCCTTATATCTCAATCAAATCTCCTCTAGGGTCTAGTTTTCAAGCTCTATTGCTTGTATATTTGGAGTCATTCCTGATATGGACACCTTACCAGCAGTGCCTATCTTTGAACCCTTTCAAAAAAGCTCATTGTCTCTTGTCTTTAGATGCAGTCTCCACACCCAGACACAGCCTGTACCCTGTCTATACCACACAGAGAACATCATTCTAACCAAATCTTAACTCTCAAATCTTTGTCTACTGTTTTTAGTTAAACCCCACTGGGTGTGCAAGTTATTTTGGGGTTGCTATTCTCCAAGTGTAATATCTTGCATTTTGCTGCATTAAAAGACAGCTGACACTTTTTTTGACCAGTCCTGAAGTAGCTGTGCTTGATGCTGATCATTAACTACTTGTCCAGTACTGATATCACAACCCCCCCCCTATTCTTTTGTCAATGTAATTTAAGAAAATCATGAACACGAGTGATCCTAATACTGATCCTTGCAGAATCCCCATCCATACTTCTTACATTAGCCCAATCCTCTTCTCTGTGTGCCATCTTCTAACAGAGGTTGGCGACCACCATGGCAAATGTCTCTCTGACTCTGGTAGCTCTGAACAGGCTAGGTGTTCAGTCCCATCCAATTCTTAATGTTATCGAGCCATGATGCAAGTCTTCCCCCAGGCTTTCTTCTTCCTCCCATTCTCCCCTCAATAATTAGCTGTGGAATTGTGTATTTGTTGTTCCTCGTCAGGTGTCCAAGATATGCCATTTTTCTTTTCTTTATATCCTTCAGCAATTCACAAGCTTTTTCAATTCTCTGCAGGACAGTCTCATTGGTCATTCTTGCTGTCTATGGTATCTTTAGTATTCTTCTATGTCCACATTTCAAATGCTTCTAGTCTTTTCGAAGTGTTAGTTTTCAGTGTCCATGTCTTGGTACCATACAACAAAACTCACCAACCTATCATCTGGATTCTAAAGTGGAAATCCAGGTTTCCACTGGACAAGGCAGGTCTCATTTAAAGAAAATACTGCCTGGCCATTTCAATCCTTTTCTTTCTGTCATTGATTCAACAGCCTAGATATTTAATTTTGTCAACTCTATCGACCTTCCATTTAACATTAGGGAAGGTGTTGGCATTGCCCCCTTAAGGACCATGAGCTTAGTCTTGTTGATATTACGCTCAGGGCCCATTCTTTCACTTCTTCACTCACATGATTGAGGAGTACAAAGTACAGTGTCATCTGCAGAGCAAAGGTTGTTAATCACTCTACCATTGACAGATATTTCTTCCATCTAATGCTCTCTTGAAGATGTCAGAGTAAATGTTAAACAGGAGGAGCACACATCCTCGCCTCACTCCACATTTAATGTTGATATTTTCTGTCCTTGTGCCATCTGGTTCCTGTAGAGGTGTATGATTATTCGAATGTTCGAATAATCATATACTGGATGTCGCATAATAATCATGCCACATCCTTTCAATATGTCACAATATACACAGATACTGTGTAACAAATTTTCAAAAACGATATTATTTATTTATTTTTTAAATTTGATTATGTTGATTCCAAATTTCACCTTAGTTTTGTGGCACCAATTGTTTGCCCAGAAATGAAAAGTAAATATGCAATATAATATATAAATAATCTTTTAACAAAGATTAATAGTCTAAGAGTAGACTATTAATCTTTGTTAAAAGTAAACAAGCTAAAAAAAATTAAAGCAGAAACACTCCTCAAGCTAATAAAAAAAAAAAAAAAACCCTAAAAGTGTACAGCTGGATTTCTTTTTCTTTTGTGGCCAGTGTGATCATCCAAAATCAAGAACCAGCTAGTCATTCAGTATTATCTTCATTCATTTTACTGACTATACATTGTCTTAGTGGTCCCCAACACTGCCCAGATTTGGCCTGAACAAATCCAAGTTCAGGATGGAGTTTGCTGATATTTAACAAGAGCTTGTTAAATATCAGGTCCTTGAGGTTGTCACAGATATTCTCTCAGATATTCCAGACAAGCTGTACTTGCTACGTGGGAGTCTAAAACGCTGATGGAACTGATATTCGGGTGACACTCAAGTCAAGTGGACCCAATTTCGGCGAAGTCCGGACGGTCTGTGACAGCCAAATCCTCTGCTTGCACCTTCACGATGGTGGGACTGTTAGTAATCCTGGGTATAACCTCCATGCACAAGTACATGGTGGGTGACCACCCAGGTGTGAACCAACGTAAGCAGGGGTCGAGGTGTGGCGCCCACACCACATGGAGGAATGTCGTTCCTCTATGTTACCAGGCAGTGCTAGGTGGTAGATAACTCTCATCAACCGGTGAAATACCACCACTTTGCTTATTGGAGGCTTGAAGTGGTGGAACCCATGTTTAGTCTCTAAAGCTAAGTTCCTGTCAACCAGTCCCTATCTCTTCCATCATGCAGTATGATTGACGACTTTTTAGGTTATGATGAATGTCGTGGCGAGATCCAATATTCCTTACATTTCGAGGGTACAGCTCTAAAACGGTGTTCGCAGGCCGGCCGCTAGTTAGTACACCTGACTGAACCTATTGGTAACTCTCTAGGAAGCTTCCGGATCAGCTAATGTATAATCTTGCTACCTCTACTCTGCCAGACAGTGACTGGAGGGAGTCCGAGTAGTGTGTATGTGGGGAGCATTGTCGAGGCCACGTCAAGGATCTGGGTATATTCTTACATGTACGCCATATCCAAAAATTTCATTACTTCATATAGCATGTCCCACCTACTTTTTCTTACTATTGAATACACCATGAATTGTCAAACTAATAAAGCAAGCTTATCTGCGAAAAGATCTAAACCTCCCAAGGACTTCCTAATTCATTTCACAAATATACGTGGTCTCAATTCTAATCTCAACGATGTCCATTTCCACTTGCAGTCTGCCAAACCCCATGTACTTTTTCTGACAGAATTTCAGTTATAGGTTGATTCATCTACTGCTCATCTTAGATGCCCAAATTATTCGCTGTATGATTCCTTTCGCCTCAAAGGTGGTACTTGTGCATATGTCCGTTCTGATATTCCCTGTCAGAGACTTGGCAATTTGGAATCTCCTCTCTTTGATCTTCTCTTGCTTAAAATCTCTTTACCTCATTGTGTCAAATTCATCTGTTTTTTCTACCGTTCTATCAACTCCACTAATCACTTGGAGCTCTTTGACTTCCTCTCTTTGCAACTTGACTTTCTCCAGTCCAACTTTCCTAACAGTTAAGTAATTTTCCTTGGTGATTTTAATGTTCACAACTCCAGCTGGCTTCCGTTTTATAGTCACATCGACCCAGCAGGTCGAGATGCTGAGGCTTTTGCAATTACTAATGACCTAACACAGATTGTTCATTTACCTACAAGATTACCGGACAATCCTAATCATACAGCCAATACGCTTGATCTTTTTCTCACAAACAACCCTTCTAAGTACATGGTCGAAGTGAGAGGTCCTCTAGGCACTTCAGATCGCAACTTAGTGATTGTCTCTTCTCCAATGGAACCTTTATCTCATGGCTATTCCCAACCACGTGTTGTTTGGCATTACAAGAATGCAAAATGGGATGACCTGCGAGACTTCTTTTCCTTGGTCAGATTACTGTTTCAAAACTTCTGATGTCAACGTTTGCTCAGATCGTGTCAGTGAAATTATTCTTGCAGGAATGGAACCCTTATCCCACACTCCACTTTAAAATCTCATCCTTTTTCTAAACCTTGGTTTTCCAATAAATGTGCTAAGGCTGTCCAAGAGAAGAATGCTGCATATCGTAATTGGCTTGTTTCTAATTCTTCAGATTCATTTTCTGCTCGCAGAAAATGAAGTTATTAATTAACTGTAAAGCAGTTATTAATCAGTCCAAACTAGAGTTTGAACAGGCTAAGAGTAGAAAATTTGCTTCTTGCCCTAATGGTAGCCGAGCATTCGTGTCTCTTGCCAAAGCTATTGGCCGCAACTTTTGCCCATCTTTGCTCCCACCTGTGTCCAAACCAGATGGTTCTGTTGCCACTTCAGCCAAGGATAAAGCTGACCTGCTAGCATCCCATTTTTCTTCCAGCTCATGTATTAATGATCTTGGTAAAACACCTCCCACCATTCCCAACATGCTCCATTCAATGTCTCCTGTGGTCTTACGTCAAAAGGATATTGATGAATCTTGATGCTAAGAAAGCTCCAGGTCCTGATGGTATTTCTCCACTTGTTCTCAAAACCTGTGCTCCTAAACTTACTCCTATTCTTTGCTGCCTTTTTTCACTTTCTTATTCCAAAGGTGTTTTTCCTTCTGCTTGGAAATTTGCTTATATCCAGCCAGTTCCTAAAAAGGGTGACAAATCCCTCCCATCCAATTATCGTCCCATTGCAATTACTTCTACTCTTTCTAAAGTAATGGAGAAATCAATTAATCGCCAACTCTTAAACTGCCCAGAAACCTTCCGTCTGATCAACAACCACCAGTATGGATTCCGTCAGTGTCGATCCACTGGAGATATTCTGGCTGATGTTACCCATTTATGGACTAATTCAATGGAAAGGTTCGGTGAAACACAAGTAGTTGCTCTTGACATCTCAAAGGCATAAAGTTTGGCATAAAGGTCTTCTAAACAAGCTTCCATCTTATGGTTTGCCAACTGTTTTTAGTAATTGGTTATCCAGTTTTCTCTCTGATCGCTCACTGACGGTGATGGTAGATGGCTCTCTGTCTTCTAACTTCTCCACTAATGCCGGTGTCCCCCAAGGTTCAGTTCTTTCCCCCACTCTTTTCCTCTTGTATATCAATGACCTTCTTCCATTGACTGGAAATCCTATCCATAGTTTTGCCGATGATAGCACATTGCATTCAACTTTCCATTTTGAGAAACCTTGTCCTGCTCAATCAGCTTCAACTTCTCAAAATCTGCTACCAATTCCTTAAATGCTGATGTTCAGGTAATTCTCCAGTGGGGCAAAGACAACTTAGTTGATTTCAACCCTTCTAAAACTGAGTCTTTCTTATATCTCGCAAAAAGGATTCTTCTGCTCCTGTGCTTATCTTTAGTGACGCTCCGATTTCTAGGCAAAATGATATATCTCTTTTGGGGATTACCCTGACTTCTAATCTCTCTTGGCACAAGCACATTACAAATATTGCTTCCTCTGCATCTAAAAAACTTGGTTTTCTCTTTCGCTCTCGGCATTACTTTTCTTCCAAACAGCTGCTTACTCTGTATAAATCGCAAATCTGCCCTGCCATGGAATATTGTTCCCACATCCGGCGTGGTGCCTCCAAAACCTCTCAGGCTTCTTGATTCCATTCAGAAGAGGGCAGTTAGGTTAATTAATGATTCATCTCTAACAGAGTCTCTCCACTCGCTTTCTCATAGATGCACTGTTTCTGCTGCATGCCTCTTCTACAGATACTTCCATGGGCACTGTTCTTCTGAATTGGCTTCTATAATTCCTGCTCTCTCTTTCAAAACAATCTGAACACGTGCCGCCACTAGCCAACATCTATTTACTGTCCAACTTCAAACCCACAGAACCAACTTTTCATCTTCCTCATTTATTCATTCAACTGCCGTTTTCTGGAACAACCTTCCTTCATACGTATTTCCTGAAAATTACAATCTACAGAAGTTCAAGTCCAATGTCAACAAATATCTTCTTTCGTCTTCTGAACTTCAAACCCAAGCACGGTACTAAGTACTATAGGTTCTAATACCTCTCGTGTTTGAGGTTCACATTAAAAAAAAAAATAAATAAAAAATAAAAGAGCTTCTTGTGACACTAACATCTGTTTAACTTGTGAACTGATAAATATGTCACCAGACAATTTTCAAAACACAGACTATACATGCTTGAAGCTATCATCTTGAGGAGCCAATGCTTTGACCAGTCTCAGTTTTATATGGAGTGGTATAAGTAAGACTGTTTCTTGGAACCAGGGCATTGTTTACTACATTATGCACACCAGGCTAATTCCGGAAGACCATTCTCTTCTCCTGTAAAGCTGGCAGAGAAAGCAAGAGCACTTAGGGAAACCACCTTGCACACTCAGAAAGAATCTCAGCATCCTGAAGTCTTACATGATCTTTAACACGTCACATTTCTATAGTCTTCTTTAATGTCAAAAGAGTAAATAACAGAAATCAATATATATTCTTCTAATTGAGAAACAATACATCTTTCAACCTTTTATTAAACTATCTGTGAAAACACACCACTCCTCTGGATTGTGACATATCAATTTTTTTTTCATAAAGACCAATCAAATAAAAGCAATAGCATAAGGTTTCAGAAATGTATAAATAAAAACTTAAAGGCACATCACTTAAAAATAAGTGACATGCCTTTTCTGTATATGAAGCTGAGATCTAGTTGATTCCAATCAGCAGCTCTGTACTGGATTTTGTTACTCAGGTTCCTCACACAGTCATCCAATTCTTTTTGATTAGGGAAATGCGATACTTTACTCAAACATTGGGGTGTAATCCTAATGTTCCTGTTCACTAGATTCATTATACAATTTGAAAGACTTTTCTGGAAGGTAAATTTGAAGTTGGCACCTCAACTGTTTTGACAAGTCCCAGTTATATGGAGTGGTATCCAATCACGAGCTCTGTACGGTATAAGTAAGACTGTTTCTAGAGCAACAGAGGATGGTATGTTGAAATACACCTCAGCTTTTCAATCTGCAGAATTTTTAAACTTTGATATATCCGCCATACAAAAGTAGCACTGTAGCAGTCATTGTGATGGTATGTAGGCTCACTTTCCATATTCTAGGTATAGCAAAAGGCATACACTTACAACCACTCCTTTAATGCTGACCTGCAACTTCTACAACAGAAATGAGGGGCCCAAACTTGTCTTGATCAGCAAAACAGGTATTTCAGAACAGGCTTCCTTTGCAGTGCAAAACTTGGATAAGTTGGCATTACATCATTTATGCATTTTGACTTGCATATTAATTGATTCATAAGCAGCGCAATAAAAAACAAATCCCAACTGAAATATCAAAATTACCTCAAAAATATTGAAGAAATATGAAAAATAGTCCCAAAAAAGGAGATTCCACGTATAGTGCACTTCGGAACTACTCCCCTCAAAAATGCTATAATGTAAATTTACTGAATATTTTATTAAAACAGAAATCATGTGCATCAGAAATCATGCAAGGTGTTAAAATTAAGAAATACACAATCCCCAAAATAACTTACAGAACTAAAAGGCATTTATCCTCCACAGACAATCAGTCTTTATAATAAGAAATAAAAACAATGTATGTATCTCTTGTTATGAGTTACTTGCTGTGAATCTCATAAATACAGTTCTGATGTGTAAGTTATCATTATTATTACGACTCAATGAAATGGTTTAGACTACAAACATCTGAGCAGTATCTAATTATTCCTAACAAGAATTAAAGACAAAATTTAATTCTACCCAGTGTGAAGTTCTTCAATTCTATTTACCTGAATGCTACACCACTAAAGGAATAACTTAGATAATTAGATGAGTTGAATTAAAATGGACATAAAAAAAAAGGGTCAAAATGTATATAAATGTACATTTATATACATTTTGTACATATACAAAATGTAAATGTAAATAAAAATATTTACTCATATAAGTCACTGGAATGTGACTTATATGAGTAAAAATTAAATGTTAATACTGTAAATTTTGCAATCTTTAAATTAAATTACATTATATCAGGTTATTAAATACATTTATAGTGAAGTATCTTCAGTGGACTATGCCTTTGAAATTTTCATATCACAAAGATAATTACCATTTTTTCTTTCCTGCTTTTGACACGTGATTTGTAGATCTGACAACTCGAAGAGGTCTTCCATTTATTTCTTTTCCATTTAAATGTAAAGCTAGGTTGACTGCATCAGCATTCTGTTGTTATAGAGGGGAAAAAATAACATATATGATCAATTTTCACGACTGCGCTACATATTTAGAAGAATGTAACAGAAATCATGGGTAGGATTGCCAATAAAATAGTGAGATATATATACTTAGTGTTAATTTTGTTTTATGTGCTGTAAAGGAATATGAAGTTTACCTCAATATGATACTCTCCAGAAATAAAAAAGCAAACATCTTACATTACAGTAAGAAATAATTAAAAATGAATTTAACGAAAAAAAATTGCAAACGAAAAGCATTGTCACCTTTAGGAAGGAAAATCTTTTTGTTAAATTAATGTTTTAATTTTTAATTGCTTCAATACATTTTTAATTATTGTTAATTATTTCTTACTGTAATGTAAGACTTTCGATTTTTTAATTTTTTGCGTTTTAATTTCTGGAGAGTATCACACAGAAGTGTTCTATGTATCGTATTAAGGTAAACTTCTCTTATTCTTTTACAAATATTGATATCAACGTAGAACATATTGAGCATTATAGCCCTAGTTCATATTATCAAATTCAGCTTTAAAGGAATATACTTTCAGTTGTATGTGGTTGTAGATATGTGGTGTAAATGTTACTGTAAATGTTACCAATAAACATTATACACACATTGTTTGAGTAGGTCATGATTCTATATATTTTTGGGTTTGTGTAATTTATATTTAAGCATTAAGGCTGCCTAGCAATCTGTTGTGCCAGTTCACCTAAAGATCTTGTAAAATTGAATTAAATTAAAAATTAATATAAGATAAAGTTAAAAGATTATAAAAACAATTTGAAAAAGGATAAAAAATTACATTCATCCACTTGGCCATCTCTCTGCTACTTTGTCAAGGGCTTTGAGCGGACAGATAGCCATATTAAATGAATGTCTCATGCATACTGTTTAATAACAGTTTTACTAAAATTCATTAACCATTTTTAGTTTTGTATGTCCTAATTATAATAAAATGTGACTGAAATTAAATTTACTTAGATTGGTATTTACACAAACTGGGATTGGGATCCAAAGCCCAACGGGTATACATCAGTTATAAAGTACAGTAGTATTTACCTGCAATCATTGTGGATGGCGGTCTATATGAGAAAAGGGTGCTGGGGTGCCACTGGCCTAATTTACTGGACAGGCAGCAATTATAATTTATCTAAACCTGGGTGAAGGGTAATTTAGATTGTAACTATTAAACTTGTAAAAGTTCCAGAAGGGTATTTTTGAGAGGGATGGGATTAGAGGTACATAGAAGAATAAAATGAATCAAAACACAATTTTAAAGCTAATTTATAATATTATCCACATAAAATTAAAAACCAATTTAACGCAATTAAAAATATTAAAAAGCATCTAACAAAAATATTCAAAACGATTTTCCTTCCTGAAGCTGACAACACTTTGACCGTATGTCGTGATCACAGGAATGAAAATTACCGAATAGGGTTGAACTTAAATTGTGATTATTGTCTTTGTGCATGCGCGTAAAGATCCATGCATCTGAGATCAAATATGGCCGACAGACATTAACAGAATTCTTGTTTAATTTAATTTCTACGGTTTCTGCAATTAATAGTCGCATATAATTACGTTGGACATTAAGTATTTTGGCCTCATTAAATAAAAAAGTATGTTTTTTGTTAATGGCACGAAAGGCTAATTCTGATGCTGCTGAACAAGAAGCACGAACTGAGGCTTCATGTTGATTCACACGAATATTCAGAGAAAAACGCGTCGAACCTAGGTAAGACGAGTTGCAATCACCACAAGGAATGTTGTATACTATTAATTTGTGTTGTGAATGCAGAAAGAACTGAGCGATTGTTCAGTATAGTGTGCAATTTCCATATTGGCCTGGCCACAATTTTAAATTCAGTATCTTTAAAGAATCTATTAAGCTGTTTGTGCCACTGTTCAACATATGGGACAGAAATAAAGTATTTTTTGATATTACTATTGTTGGTTGGTGTAGTATTTTGTATCCTATCCTTAACCTGTACCCTAATTCGGTTTATTGTGGCAAGGGGATAACCCCTGTTTAAGAACCTGTTTAATATTAATATAGTTAATATTTGTATTTCTGAGCCCAAAGCAGATTCCGTCATTGAATATTTATAGGCATTTAGAAATTGATTAAAGATAATCGATCTTTTGTAGGTGAACGGGTGATAGCTATTATAATGTAGAAGCATACCGGCGATAGATGCTAAATTGGATTTTATTCGAGTCCCGAGTAAGCGTGAAATTTAGAAAGTTTAATGACTTTGTATCTGTATCCTCACTTTCCAATGTAAATTTGAGTCTAGAATGAATATTACTAAATGAATGTAAATTTTCTTGGATAGTACTATTATCAGTAATAACTAGAACATCGTCTAAATACCTCCCATAGTATGTGATATGGGGTCGAAATGACGCTGAAGCCATGGACATCCTCTACGACATTGCCCGCATTGCCCGGCCATATGGGTTGAAGATTAATGCTGATAAGACAAAGGCATATGCTCAATCGCTGAGAGATAGATCTCTGACATTAAGCCGCTCAGGCTCAAACCCATTGGTAATCCAAAAATTTATATGTACACCTTGTCTCGAAAGGTGATATAGTTGGCCTCAACTAACAGTTTAATTAAGTGAAAAACTTCCTTAATAGGTAGCTTCATAATAATTAAATCAGTATTGAGTTATTATTTAACATATCCCAAGTAATATCTAATGTGTATTCAATGTTTACATTTGTATATAACGAGGTAACATCTTCTTCTTCTTTGGTCCTTAGCTGGCGGCTGAAGGAGGCGGTTGGCCACGCAACGAGTACGCTGCTGTAGGTGCTGCAGGGTTTCGGACTTGCTCTGTGATGTTCTTCCATGCTTTACGATCCATGGCGTCATTCTTGGCCTGATTAAGGTTGAGACTTCAGGTCATTTTCCACTTGCTTGGCCCACGTTTTCCTAGGCGTGGTCTGTCGAATGCTCCATTGGGTGGGTCATTGTCTCCAAAGGAGTGTGGATGATATTCTATTCGTGCCCATTCTACATACATGGCCAAACCATCTAAGCCTTTGCTTCTGGTGCGGATGGTATCATTAGTGATGCGGTTGCGAAGTGAGATGCCCAGGATCTGCCGCAGGCATCGCATTTGGAATACCTCAAGTTTGTTTAAATCTAGCTCGAGACAAATCCATGTTTCCGATCCGTAAAGGAGAATGGGCAGGATCAAAGTCTGGAAGAGTCTGATTTTAGTCTTTGAGGAAATGTTGGTCCTCTTCCACAGACACCATTTGAGCGAGGCGAACGCAATGGCCGCCTGTCCAATTCTGCTGTGGATCTCCATGGTGGATGCAACTTTCTTCTCCTGGACCAGCGACTCATGGTATTTACAGTCCTGCACTTGCTCGATCTGGACGCCTTCGAGATAGATGATGGCTTGCAACCCATCTGTTGTCAGGGCCTTTGTCTTATCAGCATTAATCTTCAACCCGTATGGCCGGGCAATGCGGGCAATGTCGTAGAGGATGTCCATGGCTTCAGCGTCATTTCCGGCAAAGATAGCACTATCGTCGGCAAACATCAAGTCAGTCACCTAGTGATCCTTGCCATATTGTATACCCCGTCTGTTGCTGAATGCTTGCCTCATAATGGCGTCGACCATGATGTTAAAAAAAAACGGGGAGGCCACGTCCCCTTGGCGGACTCCAGTTTGGATGGTAAATTCCTCAGATAAATCGTTCTGGATGCGCACCTGGCTGGTTAAACCATTGTATGCAGTTTGGAGGAGTGTGATGACTTTTCGAGGTACATGTTCAACCTCTAGCAATTTCCATAAGGCGGGCCTGTGGACACAGTCGAAAGCAGACTTAAAGTCAATAAAAACGGTTCGCTGTCCACACCGGATCCTCTCCTCCATCACAGCATCCTCCTGGGATACTAAATCCCGCCTGTTCTTCTCGACTGGTTTGCTCGCGATGTTTTTGCAGCCTTGACTGAATGATCTTCATAAGGACCTTTCTGATGATGGAAAGGAGACTGATGCCACGGTAGTTCTTGCAATCCCGATTATCACCTTTCTTGTGGATTGGCACGATAATGGTTTTCCTTCTAGTGAGAATAAATTGTCATTGTCGCTAAGTCTACAGTCTTTAAGATTATTAAATAATATATCGTAGTTCATAATCCCAAATTGTATTACCTGTCTAAAGGGTTTTATAATGCTATATACATGTGTGGCTAAGGATGAAAATGCAGAGTTCCTGTAGGAAACAATAGGTCGAATAGGAAATCCAGTCTTGTGTAATTTTACCTGACTGAAAAGTGCAGGAATATTGTACTGGCCTTCAATTCCTTTAACCGAGCCATAGTAATGTAATCGTTTTTTCGATATGTGGTTAACGTTTTATTGTATTGATTGACCAAATTGGTAAACAGTGCCAGGTCTACTTCAAGGTAAGTGGAGGTATCTGAAACAACTGAATCTAACTTATTAATATAATCGTGTTTATCTAATATTACCACTGTATCTCCTTTATCTGCCTTCTGTATAATAATGTCTTTATTTTCCAGAAGTTCTCATAAAGCTGAACTGTCATGTGTATTCAATTTAGGAAGTCGCGTTTCTTTTTTGTTGTTCACTACTTGGTTAACATGTTGAATAAATAAATCTTTTTGTGGAACATTACGAAGTCCAAATTCAATATCAATTACGCATTGTTTTTTAGGTGGTAAATTATAATTTAATCCTTTAAATAAAAGTGAAATCTTGTCTTGCAATAGCGTACAGGAGGAAAGATTTGTAACCTGTTGATATGTTGGTTCGTTGCATACTGGGTGAAGGGGTGTTCGTGAACTAGCTGATGTATTCTGTGGGGGGGGGTTGTCACCCAACTCGCATGTACGGTTGTAAGCCCGCGACAATGTATTAGAATTCGCACGAATGTGTCTTGACCTTTCTGATGTTTGCAATTTATTTACGTGTCTGTTTTTTTTATTTCTGAGGCCTGTGCTTCCCGTCGCAAATCTATGGAGGTCTTCAATACAGACCAATCGATCAGATGTAGATAATTTTTTAGTTTATCGCAAAGCTTCCTAACCTGGGAGAGGTATTTTTGTTTATTCGAATATTGAGATTTTAAGGCAAGCTTAACGATATTACGCGATGTGACCAGTGTTAGTTGTTTTATGCCTGAAATTTTTTGATTTAAATTAACCCTGGCAAACTTCGGAACGATGTTGTTTTGAAGACAATATTTTAGAAAAGAAATATGGTAACTTTGGGCCGAGTATCTTAGTGTTGATTTAATGTAATTTTGCACCAAGCCATTCAAAAAATCTCCCATAATTGTGTGTATTGATAGGTTACCCCTGGAGAGACAGGAATTGAATGAAATATTCAATAAGGGTTTAAAAATGAATTAGATAGTATGAATCAGAGCTGTAATGCTCAATACGTTCTATGTTGATATTAATATTTGTAAAATAATGAGTTGACTTCATTATAGTAAGTAGAACGCTTCCGTATGATACTCTCCAGAAATTAAAACGAAAAACTTACATTAGAGTAAAATTTAATTAAAAACCAATTTAACGCAATTAAAAATATTAAAAAGTATCTAACGAAAATATTCAAAACGATTTTCTTTCCTGAAGTTGACAACGCTTTTCGACCGTATGTCGTGATCACAGGAATGAAAATTGGATTATAGTAATTTATCTCCTCCAGCCAGCAAGACCAGTAGTTAACTTATCCCAGTTAAATACATGGATAGTTGAGGCTGAGGGCTTGGAAAAATTTAAAATAATATAAAAAATTTCATGATTGGTAATACAATTTTATAATGCTGATATCGATACTTACCTTAAAAAGTACAAACCCAAAGCCTTTGGAGATGCCAGTACTGCTATCCCTAATAACACGTGCTCCACACACCTCTCCACAGACACTGAATACTTTCCACAAATCTTCCTCTTCAATATCTGAAAAACAAATTCATATCAAAAATACAGAATGGTTCACAATTTACACACTATAGAAAAAATATTACACCTTATAATACATCAAAAGTATGACCATCAGCATTTAAAGATATTCATTCTTGTAAGTGTAACAAATCTTGTAAGATAACATTTGTTACACTATAAGGATGAACAACAATGCTTTGCACTTTTTAAAATCAATTTGATAAACTTATGCTAAGCAAAGCAAGAGGAAGGGTTATCCTGAAGACTAGCATGGAATCAGCAAAATACTTTTTAACAAGAAATAAAACAGAACTAAGTTTTAGAAGGTTTGAAGTTAATTTTATTCCTGCACAGGAGATTAGCATTTGGAATTTGTGGACTGAAAATACACTATATGGCAGCAGCTTTTTGAACAAACTGGACAATGGTAATCCAGCATGTCTGGGGGAGCCTAAGATACTAGTTCATCAAAAACTTGATGGCAAAAGCTTCAATTTCAAGAGATTTATCCCGAGATTCACAAGTGTATTCATATATTTGTGATCTGACGTGGTCAAGTCCTGGCCCAAATGGATGACAAGTGAGGTTAGGAATTTAAATGAGCCAGTTTCAAATGATCACACAATTCTGATTTGTATGAGCATTAATAGGTAACAAAGCCATTAATGGGGTAACATGGGAAAATAAGTTCCTTAAATGGTTTCATTGGAAGTGCACAAAAAGCCCACCAGAAATGACAAATGAGTTGAACAGACACTTCCCAATGATATTTTCACAAGCCCAAATCTCTGGGAATGTTAAGGAGTCAGACTGCTGTAAAGTAAGTGATATAATGATCTTAGAGAAGCATCTAAGATCATTATATAGGGTAGGATGGTTTATATTTGGTTATAATTAAAGACTGCATGTGAATGTATTAACCACTGGGAATGTTAACCCATTAACAGTTGACAAAGGAACTGATCTTCCTTTGTGCATGCAGGAATTTGAAAAAACAGCAAAAAATAATTCAAAATTGTTCACTTTTTCTTTATTTTCAGTCTTTTCTGAACATAAATCTGAAAAATATATTTTTTATTTTAAAAACATATAGTTTTAATTTTTTAAAATTAAAGCTCCCTTTGTCAAATCACACAGCAAAATTAGAGATAGCATTTCCCATACATAGGAAGTGATTAATACACAGAAAGAAAATGGGGTGAAAAACAGAACTACGGTAACTGAAGAATTAATTGGAATGTTAGAAGACAGAAAGCCATCTACCATCACAAGAAGTGCACAATCAGAGAGAAAACTGGCTACCCAATTGCAAACACTGGATGACCTGACATGCTAAGTACACTATCATTTTATGACCTGGACATCTAGGTTACAAAATGGTAGTCTGCTTAGCATGTCTTTATTTCAAATGTGATTGAAAACTTAGAAACATTGAGAGAAACTGTTCAAGTTTCTTTAAACTTTTCCAAGGAATTTTCCCAAAGATGAATAACATAAGCCAAGATATCAGCAGTGGATCAACACTAACAGAATCTAATTCATGATTGCTAATCACACAGAAGGTTGTAAGATGGTGTAAGAGTTGGCAGTCGGATTTTTTGAATTGTATTTCACCAATCATGGCAAAATAGTTTGTTTTTTATCAACATTTGCAATGTATTGATTTGTTACTCAAGAATCAAGGTAACCAAGATGCTATAATTGCTGTAATGGCAACACTGCTTCACTGATCAGTGAAATAAAACTTCACTGGAACAATGCATAATCTTTTGGCAGTTGTGCACATTACTACCAGTAATGTGCTAACTAAATTATACACCACGACAGATTTTTAAAATATCAAACTGCAAACATCCAACAAGTTTCAATCTTGGTGGATTTCTAAGTTCTAGTATACACAAATTCAAAAATAGCTTAATGTAAGCTATACTCAGTAATAGATCACAATGGGAAGAGACAGATTAATATACACCGATGAGCCAAAACATTATGACCAGCAAGCCGTTATGCAAATCGAAGCAACTGCAGGTGAACTAGGGAGAGTGTGTGGGTTGGGACACTGTATAAAAAACACCTGATACTGAGCTCCGTTAATCAGTGTTACTCTTGTTCTTCAGGTGGGAAAGGCAGTGGACGTAAGCGAATTTGACAAAGGCCAAATTGTATTGGCCAGACGACTGGGTAGAGCATATCCGAAACAGCACAGCTGGTGGGGTGCTCACAGTCGGCCGCGGTTAGTACCCACCGAAAGTGGGCCAAGGAGGGGAAACCTACAAACCGCCAGCAAGGTGTTGGATGACCACGGCTCATCGATGCATGAGGGGAGCAAAGGCTCTCCCGGGTGGTACGTGGCAACAGAAGGGCATGTGGTGCAACTCGCCAGTAATTAGAATGCTGGTGATGGGAGTAATGTCTCACAACACACAGTACGTCGAACCCCCTGAAAATGGGGCTGCATAGCTGCAGGCCACTCCGAGTGCCCATGCTAACCATGGTTCACCAGCGACAGTGCCTACAGTGGGCATGCCAGCATTGAAACTGGACCTTGAGTGATTGGAAGGTCATCTGGTCCAATGAATCATGTTCCCTGTTGCACCACGTGGACGGTCGGGTACGCGTGCATCGTTTACCTGGGGAAGTGATGACGCCTGGATGCCTTGTGGGATGAAAAGAAGCCACTGATGTTCTGCTAGGATACCCTGGGTCTGGTCATCCATATGCCAGGCATTCTGATGTCTACTACTTACCTAAACATCATTGCTGACTATGCAAGGATGTACCTGGTCATCATTGCTGACCAGGTACACCTTTGCATGGCAACGGCCTTCCCCTCTGGCAGTGCAGTCTTTCAGCAGGATAATGTGCAATGCCACACTGTCTGGATTGTTCGAGACTGGTTTGTGGAACATGAAGAAGACTTCCAGGTATTGCCCTGGCCTCCAAATACCCCAGACGTCAATCCGATCAAGCATCTGTTGTTTGTGTATAAACAGCAACTCCGATCTGCAGGGTCTCAACCACCTTACAGGAGTTAAAGGATCTGCTGGTTACCTGTTGGTACTAGATACCACAAGACATTTAGAAATCTTGTAGCGTCTATGCCTCACCAGGTACGAGCTGTTTTGGCTGCATGTGGAGGACCAACATCATATTAGATAGGTGGTCATAATGTTTTGGCTCATCGGTGTATGTGAATATACAGAACAGAGATATCACAATATACTAGTAAACAAGAGCCATGAGTTCCTAAATATAACATTAATATAAACTGGCAATAACAGAATTACATCAAGCAAACTACTTACTAAATGACAAGTTGCCTATAAACACTGACTTCTTGTGATCATGAGCCATAGAGTTATTGGCCATGTCAACTCTGATATGGTGGCCTTTCACAACAGAACCATTTCTATTGAAGAAATACACAAAATATAAAATAATTAATACAATCTTTAATTACAATTTTTTTGCTTACTTTCAAGTGCAACTTCATATAATAACAGAAAATTTGTGGCTGCAATTATGAGTTTACAAAAAAAAGAAGATAAAATGACTAATCTAAAAATCTGTTTTGTTCTTGCTTGAATATGTATAACAATAACAACGTCTATTATCCTTATTCTGGAAATTCTAGTGATAACTGAAATGTCTTGTAACATCACCATCATCATATAAATCTGTGATACTCATGGATGCATCTATTGCAATGACATAGTTGTGATTCACTTTTCTTATTCTGCTTCTTGGTCTATTACCATTCATTTTTGCTTCAGATATCTGTTTAGCTGATTACTCTTCTTCCATTCTTTCCTACATGTCCATACAATCTTAGGCATGCTTCACCGGATATTTGTTTCTCCAGAATTTTTTCCTGTTTTCTCTGTTGCAATATGCTTACGCTACTGTTTCCATTTCTTTTTCTTAAAACTCTCATTTTTGAATATTCAAAATGTTTAGATTGATTTCTTTATTTTTTACACTTTTGCAGGTTAAAATATCTTAAAAGCTGTCATAATCAGCTAATTTTTTTTTTTTTTTTTTTTTTCTAAATCAATTTATTTAATAGATCTCCTACACTGTTTTTATTTCTAATGTCAAATCTTCCATCTTCATTAAAGACTGTTCCTAGATACACAAAATTATTTAATTGTTCCAATATTTTTGTTCTTAGGCTTCACACTAAATGTTTTTCATCTCTGAAAAGTTTTGTTTGTGTAACTAATTTTTATGCTAAATTCTCAATCACCTCTAATTTATTCAGCAATTCTTGATGATCTTCAAGCTACTAATAAACAGTACAATATCACTAATAAATAGTAACAATCAAACTTTTACAAATAATAAAGCTAATCTTTGTCATTAACTTACCTTTATTAAATGATCCCTGAAAATAATAACAAGTATGGTGACAGAATGCGGCCTTACCTAAGTTCAGTTTAATTAACCTAAACTCATTTTTCAATATTTCCTTTGATCCTCAATACTGATTTTCCTTCTTTTTTTTTATATAAATACAAACTTTTTATTCCCCTTAAAAGACTATTCTTGATGCCATATTTTTCTAAAATTTGGAAAAGCATATTTCTACGTACTTGGGTGTAAACTTTTTCAAGATCAACAAACCGTAAATACAGATTCTTGTTATGCTCCCATAACTTTTCTAAGTAAAAGTATTCCATCGCTGGACAGTGCAGTGTTGAGTCAGTTTGGTGTGACATAAGCATTGGGAGATCAAAATTGAAAGTAGGAGTGTGTTATAGGCCTAATGACTCTGATGAGTATAATAAGAAACTGTACAGGGAAATAGAGTCGACCAGTAAATCAGAGAGTCTTATAATGGTGGATTTTAATTTCCCGGATATAGACTGGAATTTGTGGGATGGTCACTCCACACTAGCTAGGCTTTTGTGGATTTATTGGATGATTGTTTTCTGCATCAACATGTTCAGGAGGCAAATAGAGGGAGTAATACTCTTGATCTGATTATCAGTGGTGATTCTTCATGCATTAAGAATCTGCAGATAAAGGAACCAATAGGTGGCAGTGATCACAGTGTGCTGAAGTGGGATTTACTCAAAAGAAGTAACTAGCCATCAGGGATAAAGGGGAGGGTTTTTGCTTTCGTAAAGGTGACTATGGTGGTCCGAGACAGTATTTAAATTCTATACGGTGGGGCCAACTGATGATGTTACCAACAGCAATTTCAAAATGGGAAGCATTCAAAGAATTTATCTTGGAAGCTACTGGGCTTTACATATCAACTAAGAAATATTGTTCAAGGTCACGGTGTCAGATGAACTAATGAGACCTATGGCAGAGAAGAAAAGTGCATGGGATACATATAAATTAATGGGTGACATGGAAGCCTATGATAGATATAAGTTAGTCTGTAACCAAGTCACAAAGGATACAAAGAAAAACAACAAAGAGCTCTTTACCAATGTAAACTATAGAAGGAAAGGGATGAATCAGATTGGTCCACTGGATATTGATGGTTCAACTGTTGATGATTCTGCTCAGGTGGCTAACAAACTAAATGAGTATTTTGTATCTACATTCACCCATGAGGAGTTATTCAGGGAGGTGAATGCCATAGGTGAGTTAAACTCTAGCAGTGAGCTAAATGATTTTGTAATAACTGAGAGGAAAGTGGAGGAGAAATTGAAGATAAACATAAAAAAGGCACCCGGGGTGCATGGGATCTATCCAGTTATATTAAAGGAGGTAGCAAAGGAAGTAAGCAAAACCTTATCCATAATTATGAGAGCTTCTTTGGACTCAGGGGAGGTACCCATGGACTGAAGATGTGACCCCAATTCACAAAGGAGGATCAAAGGGCGACACAAGTAATTATAGACCTTTTAGTTTAACTTCTGTTCCAGGAAAATTAACGGAGGCACAGGTTAAAGAAGCATTACAGGATCATCTAGACAAGACTTCAGTTATAGCTCAGACACAGCATGGTTTTGTTAAGGGAAAGTCTTGCCTGAATACTATGATGTGGTCACAAAGGAACTGGATGCAGGGAATAACTTTGATATCATATATTTGGATCTTATAAAGGCTTTTGATACTGTTGCACGTGGAAGACTGCTGAACAAATTGGGGCAGTGCGTTGCATTGGAAGCAAATTGCTGCTATGGATAAAGGGATGGTGGAGTGGGAGAAGACAGAGTGGTAATCAATGGACACTGCTCTTTGTGGACTAAATGTTATTAGTGGAGTCCCTCAGGGTTCAGTGTTGGGTCCATTGTTGTTTTCTGTATTTATAAATGATATTGATGATGGTATATCAAGCTTAATGTCCAAGTTTGCAGACCATACGAAGGTTGGCAGGGTTATTAAGGCCACTAATGACAGTTCGCTGCTGCAACAGGATCTAGAAAAGTTGTAGAAGTTGATAGCTTAAATAGATTCAAGGCAGAAGTAGACAACCATTTAGTGCAAGTGGATGGGTGAAATGAGAAGCGTGTTTTTTTTTTTTTTTTTGGCTGATGCTATATAAGCTTGCTTTCTTGCATCATGTGCCTTTACTAATGCTAATGAAATCTGTTTGGTTTAAAACCTGACTGTTCTTCCCAAAATTACATTCAACAATTCTTTGACCTGTCTGCCATGAGATACTTATATACATTTTAATTGTTACTAGAAGGAGTGAAATTCCTATGTAATTTCAACATTCATCTTTATTTATCTTTTTTACTTATATATTAATACAGTTAATGCCTTGCTTCAATTTTATAGAAATTTACTGCTGCATAATGTTCTGTAAATACCGCTATTTTCTCTCCAGCTTTTGGCAATTGAGGTCTAATTTCATGTACTTCTTTCCATACTCAATAATAGAAATGGAAATCTTTTCCACTTCTTCAATGAGGTTTTAATTCCTCTGTTTAGAAAATGAAAGTATTTATTCCATACTTCTTTTGTTTTTTAGCTTTTCCCCTGTTTGGAGATAACTAAACACCAAAAGATTTTCCCACCTTCCAAAGTATCCTTCTGTTACCAGTTTTCAGTACCTTTCTCAAAATCTTACCAAGAATTTTCTTTAGTCCTGTTCACACAAAACTGCCCTCTTTCACTTTTAATTGTAATCCTAATAAGTATTTATTAGTTTTATTTGTAAAAAATTGGTTATATTTTTTTCCCTTTTCTGTAACTGCTTCTTTAACTTCTTCAGTCCACCACAGATTTCTGAACTTCCTACCTTTATAGACCAACTAACCTTTTTTTGTACAGTCTTTTTTTAAATTCTTAATTTAAAAGTGCATTATCACCAGGAACACCATTTAAATTCAGAGTACGGTTTCTATAATTAATGGCTTCTGACAAATCAGCACTAATTATTATTTTTAATTTGCACTATACAAGATGGTCATTTCCAATCGCAAAATTTTGCAATATGTCCTTTTAACTTCAGAGTTGTTTAGGATTCTTTTCTATACTGACACGTTCCTTTTCTACAGCTAACAATGCCTTTGTTTCTATTATGCACTCTCTCCTACCAGGTAAACCTGTGGCCATTTTTACTCTTAGCTACTCTGCAGCTAAGAGTACATAGCCCACACAAAAGCATTGTGGCCATCTACCATTTTTTAAAGGTTTACAAAATGTCTTCAAAATATCTCTGTAGATGTAATCGTCATTTCCTACCCTGCTATTTAAATCTCCACCCAATACTATTCTTTCCTTATCATTAGTTTCTGCTGCTCTTTATAAGATACCTTTCCATTTTATATTTTGCTAATATAACTCCACTGGATATATTTCCAAGAAAATTAAGCTTATTCTCAAGTAGTGTAACAGTTTTTGTTACAATTCCTTCACTGTATCTTAAAAAAAATTGTTCTGGTTTATACTCTGGCATGGTGGTATACAATAAATCATGAATGCAATCATTAATCATATAATCTGAACCACAATCCACTCAGAATGCATGTGCTGCTGCACTCTCACTCCTGACTACTCAGGCCTAAGTTCCGAATAAATTAAAATACATAATGGTGGTTCTGAAAGTGAAGTGGGTAACTACTTCCTAGTCAGTCTGACTTCAGTGGAAAATCATAGAAGCAATGATCAATGGTGCAGTACAAGATCATTTAGATAGAAATAAAATTTTGAAGAAAAAACAGCATGGTTTTGTAAAGGGAAAAACATGTTTAACCAACCTGATCAGTTATTGTGACCTTGAGCTGAAAGTAGGAAATAATTTTGACATTGTTTACCTTGATTTCAGCAAGGCACCTGACTCAATCTCTCTCATGAGAGATACTCTGTATCTCCCAACATTCATCATGATGAATGTTTCAAGAAATAACACACATAAAATCATATAAGTAATAAACATTTAAAATGTCTGAAGTGTTTTTTAAAATGTTTTACCATACAGTTTTCTATAATAGCCCATTTAAGCTTGAAAATAAATAATTTTTGTAGAGTTGATTTTTGGTAGCAATTTTTAAAATTTTTTTTGAGGTGGATCAGACAGCAGAAAAATGCTGGACTGCAAAGGTTAATAGTTACTATTCAGACTATTCCTCCAAGAATTCCCCAATGTTGTTTTTGATTTTCTTAAATGACACTGACAAACGTATACACGGGGAACAATGACAAAATATGTAGATGATTTCAAATGTCAGTTGAGCACCAAGCAGCACTGCACTTCTTCAGGCCTGCTTAGATAGACTTCAAGGATGGTCAGAAAGGCAGCAGCTATGTCTTAATGCAGCAAAATGCAAAACCTTCCATTTGGGGAATAGCAACCCAAAATGTTCATACAATTGGTGGGATTGGATTAGAAACAGGTATTTGAGAGTTAGACACAAAGTTCTCCAAAGCAGTGCAGACAGGTAGCAAGGAGAGCCTTTGGTGTCATATTTAGTGTCATATTTGGTGTCATATTAGTGATTCATCAAATATTTGCTTGTAGGGATAGGGAATTCATAATCCCACCGTTATATATATAAAATTAAGAAACTTTACCCCAATACTCTTTTGTAGAATGCTTCAGCACGCCGAAATAGCTCTTTAATTTTGTATGGTTAATAGGTATAGTGTTATTGCTTAACATATCCCACACTACATCTAAATTATATTCAACGTATTGGAAGGAAGTTATTCAAATTTGTTTCTAAATTATTTTCATTAATTTGTTTTTTTAACTATTACTCTCTGCAAATTTTTTTATTGATTTCATTAGACACAATGCCTTCTGTCATCCAGGGTTATATGGTGGGGGTTTGATGTGTTGGTGTTCGGTTTGGGGGTTCTTAGCTATCAATCGTGGACGTGTCGAGCCATTCATGCATCTTTGAAGTCAATTGAACATAAAATTATTTAATGACTTCTCTCCTTCAAAGACGCATGAATGGCCGATACGTCTGCAATTGAGAGGTAAGAACCCCCAACCCGAACACATCAAACCCCCACCATATAACCCTGGATGACAGACGGCATTGTGTCTAATGAAATCAATAAAAAAATTTACAGAGAGTAATAGTTAAAAAACAAATTTGAATAACTTCCTTCCAATACGTTGAATATAATTTAGATGTAGTGTGGGATATGATGTTAAGCAATAACACTATACCTATTAACCATACAAAATTAAAGAGATTTTTTGCCTGAGTTTTTCTATTAGAGACTTCTGATAGAAGCAAATTTTATTACATTTTGTGATAAAGTATATAAGTCTGCAAGAGTAGCTCATGGTGTCTTGTCAATGATATCAAGGAATTTTTCTAGCAGGGAGAAGGAGGTGATTATTCCTCTGTATAAGGCAATGGTCAGACCACACATTGAGCACTGTATACAGGTCTGGAGGCCCCATTTTAGGAACGATGTAGAGCTGCTAGAACGAGTACAGACAAGGGCAATGAGATTGGTAAATGGAACAAAAGGATTGCTCTTACAAAGAAAGGCTAAAGTTCTGCAAAATGCAGTGTCTGGAGACTAGGCATCTGTGAGGTGATCTGATTAAGGTGTATAAGGCTTTGAGCAACCTCAATGCTGATGGGATTTTTCCTCTTATCCAGATTAATTAAATTAAAGGAGGGATTAAATGCATGGAACACAAATTATCAGGAGACACAAATGTCTATGGTAGATATAAGATTGCCTGTAATCAAGTCACAAAGGACATTAGGCAAGCAAAGGCAGATAAAGAGAAATATTTGGTAAAGGGTGCAAAAAAAAAAAAAAAAAAAATGGTTCAATTGTTGATGATTCTGCTCAAATAGCTGACAAATTTAATGAGTATTTTGCATCTACATTCACACATGAGCAAGTTTGTAGAGAAGTAGAGGCCAGAAGCTTATCAAACTTCAATAGGAAGTTAAATGATTTTGTAATAACTGAGAGCAAAGTGGAGAAGAAATTACTGAAGTTAAACATAGGAAGGCACCTGGGCAGATGGGATCTATCCAGTTATATTAAAGGAGGCAGCAAAGGAAGTAAGCATGCCCTTAGCCATGATTATGAGGGCATCCTTGGACTCAGAGTATGTTCTCACAGACGGGAGATGTGCAAATGTATCCTCAATTCACAAAGGGGAATCGAAAGGTGACATGAGTAATTACAGACCAGATAGTTTAACTTCGGTTCAGGGGAACATTATGGAGTCACTGGTTAAAGAAGCACTGCAGGATCATCTAGACAAGAGTGCAGTTATGGTTCAGACACAACATGGGTTTGTTAAGGAGAAGTCTTGTCTGACCAAATTGATTGAATACTATGATGTGGTCACAAAGGAACTGGAAACTGGATGCAAAAAGTAATTTTGATATATACTTCGATTTTAGGGAAACTTTTGATACTGTCGCACATGGAAGACTACTGTACAAGTTGGAGCAGCATGGCATTAAAGCAATGCCATACTGCTCCAACCAATGCCAATGCCAAGTATGGCAATGGATAAAAAGACGGTTAAGTGGCAGAAGACAGAGTGTGGTAATCAATGGACACTGCTGTTCTTGGACTAATGTTATTAGTGGAGTTCAACAGGAATTTGTGTGAGCCCCTGGTTTTCTGTATTTATCAATGATATTGATGAAGGTATAGCAGGCTTAATGCCCAAGTTTGCAGATATGAAGGTTGGTAGGGGTGTTAATGACAGTATACTACTGCAAGAGGATCTAGAAATGTTAGGCAGATGGGCTGAGAAGTGGCAATTGAAGTTTAAGATTGACAAATGCAAAGTACTGCATCTGGGTAGCTGTAACCCCAGAGTAATATACCAAATGGTGGTACTACACTCACCGGTAGTGGAGAATGAAAAAGACCTGGGGGTGATTGTGCAGTCAGATATGAAGCTTTCTGAGCAGTGCATACAGGCTGCAAGAGCAGCTCATGGGGTCTTGTCAATGATATATAGGAATTTTATTAGCAGGGATAAGGAGGTGATTATCAATGAGAGTGTGGTAATCAATGGACACTGCTGTTCTTGGACTAATGTTATTAGTGGAGTTCAACAGGAATTTGTGTGAGCCCCTGGTTTTCTGTATTTATCAATGATATTGATGAAGGTATAGCAGGCTTAATGCCCAAGTTTGCAGATATGAAGGTTGGTAGGGGTGTTAATGACAGTATACTACTGCAAGAGGATCTAGAAATGTTAGGCAGATGGGCTGAGAAGTGGCAATTGAAGTTTAAGATTGACAAATGCAAAGTACTGCATCTGGGTAGCTGTAACCCCAGAGTAATATACCAAATGGTGGTACTACACTCACCGGTAGTGGAGAATGAAAAAGACCTGGGGGTGATTGTGCAGTCAGATATGAAGCTTTCTGAGCAGTGCATACAGGCTGCAAGAGCAGCTCATGGGGTCTTGTCAATGATATATAGGAATTTTATTAGCAGGGATAAGGAGGTGATTATCAATGAGAGTGTGGTAATCAATGGACACTGCTGTTCTTGGACTAATGTTATTAGTGGAGTTCAACAGGAATTTGTGTGAGCCCCTGGTTTTCTGTATTTATCAATGATATTGATGAAGGTATAGCAGGCTTAATGCCCAAGTTTGCAGATATGAAGGTTGGTAGGGGTGTTAATGACAGTATACTACTGCAAGAGGATCTAGAAATGTTAGGCAGATGGGCTGAGAAGTGGCAATTGAAGTTTAAGATTGACAAATGCAAAGTACTGCATCTGGGTAGCTGTAACCCCAGAGTAATATACCAAATGGTGGTACTACACTCACCGGTAGTGGAGAATGAAAAAGACCTGGGGGTGATTGTGCAGTCAGATATGAAGCTTTCTGAGCAGTGCATACAGGCTGCAAGAGCAGCTCATGGGGTCTTGTCAATGATATATAGGAATTTTATTAGCAGGGATAAGGAGGTGATTATCCCCTTGAGTACTGCGGACAGATACTCTTATTGGGTGGGGGGGGGGGGTCACAGACTAAAAGATTAATGGTAGGCAGAGGCGAAAGATTCTTGCACTGCTTCTATTGTAATGAGCAGCAGCCTAGAGCAGTGGTCTCAAACTGGTGGCTCCCGAAGCAATTTTACACGGTCCGTGAATACATTTCAATTATGTATTTGTTGTAAATACGGTGCTTATAATTTTAGAGACATAGAGATATGGACTGAGCTTATGTGCGCGACTGCTATTGAAGGAAAGAGATAGAATGAATAGGTTGGGGCTTTGTCTTTGTCACTGTATGCCAGGCCACATGACGGGGTAAGGTGGGAGAACTTCCCACGTCGGTACAATCAGTAAATTTAGTTCGATAGCTGACAGTTGGTGGCGCTTCAGTATTGTGGTGTTTCCGATTTTTTCTATTGAGTTGGTATTTCTGATATATATTTTCCTTGTCAGTCACTAGTTGGTTAGCTGGATGCACAGCTGCGCAGTTCATATTGCTATGTAGATGGAGACAAACTAACGTATGGCCCATCAGCTGCTTTCAGATCGTGCATTCGGCCCGCATGCAATTTGAGTATGAGACCACTGGCCTAGAGAGCAAGTTTCTGGGAGTCATCATGGAACAAGTAAATACATGGGCAACTAAGAGTAATAACAAGTGCATGAATACTTATATGTACACTAATGCTAGAAGTATACTAAATAAAATTAATGAATTTGAAGTGCTGATCAAGACATCAAAGGCAGATCCTTGGGGTTGAGGATCCTTGGTCCCTGAGGTTATCACCGACATTCTCTCAGATATGCCAGACAAGCTGTACTTGCTACCAGGGAGTCTAAAATGCTAATGGAACTGATAATTTTATTGTTTGACACTCAAGTCAAGTGGACCCAATTTCAGCAAAGTCCGGACGGTCTGTGACAGCCAAATCCTCTGCCTGCACCTTCACAAGGGTGGCACTGTTAGTAATCCTGGGTATAACCTCCATGCAAAAAAACATGGTGGGTGACCACCCAGGTGCGAACCAATGTAAGCAGGGGTCGAGGTGTGGCACCCACACCACATGGAGAAATGCTGCCCCTCTGTGTTACCAGGCAGTACTAGGTGGTAGATGACTCTCATCAACTGGTGTAATACCACCACTTTGCTTATTGGAGGCTTGAAGTGGTGGAACCCATGTTTCGTCTCCAGAGCTAAGTTCCGGCCAACCCTTCCCCATCTCTTCCATCATGCAGTATGATTGATGACTTTTGAGGTTATGACGAACAACGTGGCGAGATCCAATCTTCCTTACATTTTGAGGGTACAGCTCTAAAACGGTGTTTGCAGGCCACTAGTTAGTACATTGGACCGAACCTATTGGTAACTCTCTAGGAGGCTTCCGGATCAGCTAGCATATAATCTTGCTACCTCTACTCTGCCAGATAGTGACTGGAGGGAGTCCGAGTAGTGTGTATGCATGGGGGCATTGTCGAGGCCATGTTATGTCAAGGATCTGGGTATATTCTTACCATGTGTATGCCATATCCAAAAATTTCATTACTTCATACAGCATGTCCCCACCCCCACTTTTCTTTACTATTGAATACACCATGAATTGTCAAACTAATAGAGTAAGCTTATCTGCAAAAAGATCTAAACCTCCCAAACACTTCCTAGTTCATTTCACAAATATAAGTGGTCTCAATTCTAATCTCAATGATGTCCATTTCCACTTGCAGTCTGCCAAATCCCATGTACTTTTTCTGACAGATTCTCAGTTATCAGTTAATTCAACTACTGCTCATCTCAGTTGCCCAAATTATTCACTGTATGATTCCTTTCGCCACAAAGGTGGTACTTGTGCATATGTCCATTCTGATATTCCCTATCAGAGACATGATAATTTGGAATCTCCTCTTTTCGATCTTCTCTAGCTTAAAATCTCTCTACCTCATTGTGTCAAATTCATCTGTTGTCTCTACCGTTCTCCCAACTCCACTAATCACTTGGAGCTCTTTGACTTCCTCTCTTTGCAACTTGGCTTTCTCCAGTCCAATTTTCCTAACAGTGAGGTAATTTTCCTTGGTGATTTTAATGTTCACAACTCCAGCTGGCTTCAGTTTTCTAGTCACACCGACCCGGCTGGTCGAGATGTTGAGGCTTTTACAATTATATTGGTGGCTGGAACAACGTTGGATATTACAAATTGCAAATTTGACAGGAGAGCCAATTTAATGGGAATGTAATAAAAGCTACATAGTTGTCAAGGAAATCTCACATCCAACGTTGTTCCATTGTAATAAACGTTTTCCAACAAAGGAAAAAAAAAAACAAATAGAATTTTTTTTTTTTTTTGAAATTTTTAATAAAAACAGAGGAAAGTTTAATATTGTCCAAAATTACATTGAACACTTACATCAGAATTCGATAAAAAAGCATCAAATTAAGTGAAATGAAATTTAAAAAATTAAAATTAAAAATCAGAAATAGAACACACATCAGATCCAAACATTGAAATCGGTATTCTCATGCACTTGGAATATTTTCATAAAACTCGCAGTGTGTAGGGTCCATTAGGTATTTTGTCATGTCCATAAGATCTTTCTTTTTTGCTTTTGAGATTGGAAGAGGGGCTGAGTGGTAGTTTACAGTACTTAATCACCTTCGGTTTCACTGGGAAAACAGGGTCATGGTGCCATGGCCTCAACGTGTTGTGTCTCTCTCTCTCTTAAGTTGAGAGTAACTGGGTCATCTGCAGTCATCTTCAACCACACATACTGAGTGATCTTCATTTCTGTCTTAATTTTTCTGGGGGCAATATAGTTGAGATCCTTGAAGTCGGCCTGGCTCATTTTAGTGATCATGAAAGGCCTGTTTATCTTGGCATTCACAATGACTGACTTCCAGTCTGAAGGGACAAGTGGTTTGGCCTTTTTTTTTTAGCAAGCTCAATAAGTGCAAAGTCCCTGTCACAGGGCAAAAAACTGTGCCCCGTGATTAAAAATTTTTGATCTATCTCACTGAAGTAACGTAATGATATCAAGTACCGGTACAACTTAATGATGTTCCAGTTGTTATTCTGACCCATGCAGCGGTCAGACCATACAATCAGTTTTCTTTCTTGGCCAATGGGTAGCGGCTCGTATGATGGGGTCACATATTTTAATATGCACGATCCAATTTCTTTAGATCCACGCTTGGCTAAGCTTTCATGCCATAAGAGCATGTTAGCCTGATTTTCTGTCATATTGTGGATGCACAGGTTGTACGTCGAATATTGGTGATGATAGTAAATATCAGAGTGCGTTAACATGGGCGTAAATAAAATCTGTTGTAAGTCAACGCAAAGCGTTACGAAATTCGCATTTTTTGAATCATTGGCAAGGGTTTTATATGCTTGGTCAGTTTCGTGTGATGAATAAGACTTTCTTGTTCAATCTTATTCCGCTCTTCTTTATTGTGAGCTAGGATCAGGCAGGCACAGTTTTTATCACACTGTTTGCAGGTATCTCACCGCAGTGCACCAAATCGCAAATTGAACTCTTTTGAAAATTTTTCTGTACGTTGTGGAATTTGTAGGACTGTCAGGGTACTTTTCTTGAAATAGGCAATACATTTTAGTTAAGTTTAAGTCAGGGCTCAAAAAAATTTTCGATGAAACATTTCTACTGTAGTGACTAACTTCAGTCGGGAAAGAAGCAATATGCTCTCTGATATTCGACTTTACAGGTGCATCAGCAGTGTGTGGACGGCTGAAATGCAATCCCCTTTTATCTTTCGGTGCGACCTCCGCATCTTTCATTTTTTGTTGTAATATCTGTACCCGTCTCAGGGAGATAGTAAATGCGGTGCACAATGTCTTCTGACAAACAGGCTTCCCATTGAGACTACACTTGGTCGTCGACTTACGACCTATGCGACTTACGACCACAAAAAAAAATAATAATAAATCAGGAAGTCACTACTGAGGACACCCATAACCCAGGTGAGGAGGCACATCGATGATGGGAGGCCTGAAGACAGCACCAGGCACATACACTCAGTCGCTCTCTCACATACACCCAGTCGCTTTCAAGCATCTGTTGCGTGTGGTGTATTAATTAAAATTCTACTGAAATACGCATAAAATGTTTAGTAAAAGGAAAATGTCTTCATCTACATATATGCCACTAAGAAGTCAAGGAAAACTATTGATTTAGAGTGTAAAATGAAAATTATCCAGCAGTATGAAGGCGAAAAGAAAGTGAATACGATAGCACGTGACTTGAAGTTATCACATTCCACGGTATCGACGATACTTAAGGACAAAGAAAGAATTCGGGAAGCTGTGAAAGGTTCTGCACCTATTAAGTCTACAATGTTAGCCAAACAACGACAGGAACCCATCCATGAAATGGAGAAATTGTTGTTTGTGTGGATGGAAGATTTAATACAAAAAAATACACCCATGAGTCTTTACACAGTGCAAGCAGTTTGTTTCAGAGTTTAAAATCACGCGCTGGAGACGATTACGCAGAAGATTTTCAGGCTAGTACTGGGTGGTTTAAGCGTTTTAAAAAAAGATTTGCTTTGCATAATGTATCTTATAAATAAACAACTCCTACCTCAACCCAAGAACATGACCCTGACGATGCACAACCCAGCACAAGCAAAGATTAAAAATTGACTTTGTAAATTTCATTTGTATTAATTTTTACATTAATTTTAGATTGTATTTTTGTGTTTACAGTACATTATGTACAGTATTATTTTTCACATTATGTACAATATAATTATATATTGTAGTTTTGTTTTTTTATAAACAGTATGAATAATAAACCAATTAAAATGCAGAGAACGTTTGAATTTAACCTCAGAGAGAGAGATAGCCTAGGAGTAAAAACGAAGGTATGTACAGTATCGCTAAGTAAAAGATGAAAACATTACTGTCTTTAAAATGAAAAATAAAAGATGATAAAAATTTAAAAGATTATAAAAATAAATTATAAAGATGATGAAAAGATTAGAAAGGTTAAAAAATACTGTTAATAAATATATAGCCGACATACGACATCGACTTACGACCTGTCAGTCAGAACAGAAGTCGGTCGTAAGTCGACGACCAACTGTATAATCAAAACCAGCCAATCGTGTTGAAGTCGAATCTGTTTTATTTGGATGTCTTCTTTTTTGGCTCTGTAAAGGTAATTAACTTGAGCAGCAAAAGAGTTTGTTCATTGTAACTCACCTCGTGAAACTGTCGGAATAAATCAAGGACCCATGGAAGGGTGAGGTCACTGCGCCCTGACTTCTTGCACTTTGCTAAACAACCTCGAGGACTGGACGGTGGTTTTTTATCCAGAACAACTTTTCCCGTATGCCGATTCACGTAACTTTTACCACTGTCTTTCAAACATTTATGCTTTTTGTCTTTCCACTCCGCAATGTTCAACACCTGTTTATGGTTGTTAACACTGTCTAAATCACTATTAGATACCTGCATTTTAGCAACAAACTTGACAGAACTGAAACCAAAATGAATTGTAACCTCTGGCTCACTGTTACACATCCAATGTTTCTCCACAACCTGAAATCGAGACATGCGCTCTTTAAACTGATTTATCACTATCTACCGGTGAGTTTGAGAACTAAAACTTTACACATTCCGATTCAGCAAGTCACAACCAACGTTATTCCACAAAAAAAAAAAGACTTTGCCAAAATAGTCACATCCAACATTGTTCCAGCCATCAATTCAATTACTGGCCCCGGATGCCAAGCGATTCTCTGAGCTCCATAAAGTGATTCAAAGCGTTCTCCTTTAAAGGAATCACTCTTCTTTTAAGTTCCACGTTAGTTCCTCTTAAGTTCTTAAAAAAAGCACTGTAGACTTCATCTTACAAGTTGTAAGTTAAGTCAGGAAAGAAAAGACAACTTTCCTTTTAATTTTATTAGAGTTACTAACCCAACTAACCTAACAACCGCTTGGCCACTCGTGGCATTACTCCTGCCTCCCCGTGGCGGGGCCGGTAACCTGAGTGGGAAAGCCAACCCTCAGGGCCAAAAGGAGTATAAAATGGACAAAGAAACCTTTCCCTCACTTGATCAGTTGAGATCACCTACTGATCAAGACCAACCTAATCACGACACTTATCAAAATAAAAGACAAAAAACAGATCTATGTCAACAAGATCACCCAGCCTTTCTCCTTATTCATTCTGTATCAGATTACCCTGTTAGCAAATTATCCCCATTTCTAATCCAGAAATGCTTGGAAAATGCTGCAGGATCACAGAAGATGGTAAAGCGATTACAGTCTGGAGATCTGCTTGTAGAGACAATGAAGCCAAAACACACAGAATTATTATTGAAACTGACTACTTTCGGTGGAATTCCCGTGAAAATAATGCCTCATGCCACTCTGAATACATCAAAAGGAGTTATAGCAGAGTGGGATCTGATTAACATCTCAGAGGATGAAATTGTACAAGAATTGACAGATCAAAGAGTAATACATGCAAAAAGAATATTAATCCAGAAAGATGGAGAATTAAAGCCAACAAGGAACATAATACTGACCTTTAGTACCCCAAACTTACCAACAATGGTTAAAGCAGGGTATCTGAATTGTCGTATACGTCCATATATACCGAATCCCATCAGGTGTTACAAATGCCAGAAATATGGACACTCCCAGGTAGCATGCCGTGGCACTATGATTTGCCCAAACTGTGGTTCAACAGAACACACTCAAGCTGATTGTACCGTAACCTCCTTCACCTGTCCCAATTGCAAAGGTAACCATCCGGCATATTCAAAAAATTGTGAAATGTGGAAAGAAATACAAAAATATAAAACAGAAAACAAAGTAACGTATCAGGAAGCCAAAAAGCACATTATGCACTTTATGCCGAAACACACGTATGCACAAGCAACCCAACACAATCATTCTATTGCTACTCAAACTGACATTGCAGTCCCTCCAAACATTTCTTTTGCAGATTGGGCCAGGTCTGTGCTTAATGCTAAGCCACAACCTGCCAAACACAAGCAAATGGAACAAGGAATTAATACTCCAATTTCAGTTCCGCCTAACATGCCTGAAACTACAAAAAAAGCAGAAAAAACAGTACCTACAGATCATGCTCAGACCAAGAAGAAACTATATTAGAACTTCATGCAGAAGAACACATGGATACAGAGAGACCGGTTTTCCCAAAGAAAGACAGAAATAAATCAGATCGTTACAAACTGCTTCAAAAAAAAACAGACAGATCAAAACATAACTCCTAAAAGCAAGTAATGCAGCACATACTTCAATGGAATTGCAGAGGCATACGAGCCAATATTGATGATATATATGACCTGATTAATAAGTACAATCCAGTGAGTGTTTGTCTGCAAGAAATAAATTTAACACCACAGGTAACTCTCTCAATTAGAAACTTCACAATGTACAGAAAAGATAGGAATACTGCAAAATCCGCACATGGAGGAGTAGCAATACTAGTTAACTCTAAAATCCCAGTTCGACATATCTCTCTACAAACTGACTTAGAAGCTGTTGCTGTGCGTATTGTGCGTGGAATAACACTAACTCTGGTTTCAATATACCTCCCACCAAACAGACTTTTCATGCTTAAAGAACTAGAAAATCTTATAGCACAATTGCCAAAACCTTTCTGCCTTTTTGGAGATTTCAATGGGCATCACCCATTGTGGGGATCTTCAAGCATGGATAAAAGAGGACATATGATAGAGACATTACTGAATCAACAGCAGTTAACCTTGCTAAATACTGGCCATCACACTTATGTCCATCTACCCACAGGCTCCACTTCAGCAATTGATCTGTCAATCTGTTCTCCCATACTGTTCCCCAGTATGGAGTGGTCAATCTTATATAATCTTATATCATTTTCCAATTATATGTAAAATACAAACAAAACAATCCCACTCTCCAGATTACAGAGTAAAATGGAAATTCACAAAAGCGAACTGGACAAAATATTCATTCTGTGTTTATTTTGATGATCAATTTATTAAAACACAACCAATAGATAAAGTCACAGAGCACATCACTGCACAAATTTTGGCAGCAGCTTCTCAGGCAATTCCTCAATCCTCTGCAAACCAAAAAAGACATGCAAAACACTGGTGGAATGAGGCCTGTAACAGTGCAAAACGAGAAAAAAATAAAGCTTGGAACCTATTTCGTAGATTTCCTACAACAGCCAACCTCATTTTATATAAAAAACAAAAGGCAAGGGCACGACAAATCAGGAAACAAGCCAAAAAAGAAGCATGGATAACATTTGCCAGTACCATCACGAAGGACACCAGCAGTCGGCTAATATGGAAGAAAATCCAACAATTAAATAATAAGTACATTCCCTTTTCTGCTCCAATCTTGATTAAGAATGGATGAGAACTGTCCTCCCCAAAGGAAATAGGTGATTTTCTTGGAGACCTTCAGTCAAATATCATCAGCTTCTGCGTACGACAATCCTTTCCTGAAAATCAAAACCTCTGCAGAAAAATATAAATTAAATTTCAACACCACCCAATTCCTTCCTTATAATCAACCATTCATCCTAGCTGAACTCCAAGAAGCTCTGAACAGATCAGCAAACAGCTCAGCAGGACCGGACGGAATCTACTATATAATGCTTAAACACCTAAATAATACAGCTTTAAGATTATTACTAGTATTGCACACCCGAATATTTCTTGAATGTGTTTATCCTTCCTCATGGCATCATTCTGTAATTCTTGCCTTTCCAAAACCAGGAAAGGATCAATCGCTTCCACAAAACTACCGACCAATTTCCCTAACCAGCTGTTTGAGTAAAACACTAGAAAAAATGATACATAGAAGATTAAAATGGATACTAGAAAGCAAAATGCTACTAAATATCAACCAATATGGTTTTCGACAAAACAGATCCTGCTTGGACCTTATGGTAAGAGCCAAAACTAACATTCGGAATGCATATGTTAAAAATGAACATCTGGTAATGGTGAGTCTAGATATTGAAAAGGCATTCGATACCACATGGAGGTATGGCATTCTTCGAGAGCTGTATATCCTAGGGTTGAGAGGACACATACCTCAATTCATCCAGAACTTTCTCAAGTGCAGAACTTTTCAAGTTCGTCACCAGAATGTACTTTCACAATATTTTATTCAAGAAGAAGAGGTGCCTCAAGGGTCCATACTTAGTCCTATCCTCTTCGCAATTAGACTGAATACCATGACGCAGAATATTCCCAAAACCGTAGAAATATATGTGTATGCCGACGATCTTGCTATATCATGCCATTCACCAACCATTAACAGGATAGAGAGACAGTTACAACTTTCCATAAATAAGTTAGAGACATGGACTGTACAAAATGGTTATCGCCTGTCAAAACAAAAGACAATTGCAGTTCATTTCTGTAAAAAGTGCAGATTACATCCAGAGCCTGAACTTAAATTAAAAAACCAACCAATCCCTCTTGCCAGCAATATCCGCTTTTTAGGTTTAATATTAGATACTAAACTTAATTTTTCCATGCACATAACTTATCTCAGAACTCTCTGCTTGAAAAAACTCAATATACTCAGAGCTATCTCTGCCATGGCATGGGGTGCAGATAGAAGCACTCTCCTGCATTTGTATCGTTCGCCATCAGGTCCCGTCTAGATTATGGTTCAATAGTATATGACTCAGCTAGGAAAACTGTACTTACAAGACTGAATACAATACAGCACAGTGCTCTTCGCACTGCTCTTGGAGCTTTTCGAACATCTCCGGTCCAAAGTCTCTATATAGAGGCAAACGAACCACCACTCCACCTCAGAAGGAAAATGTTACTCCTCAACTATGCAGCCAGGATTAAAAGCCTTCCAGATCATCCGAATCAACCGCTACTTTTCAATCCTGAAAGGGTAACATTCTATAACAATAAACCCACTGAAAATAGACCAACTGGTATTAGACTACAAGATTTGATGTATTGCTGGAATGTTCATTTTCAAAACACACCCAAAGAAACCAAAATATCTGATCTGTCTTGGTCCTCAAACCCACCTTACTGTGATACCTATTTCTAACAATAGGGAAAAATGTCCATGGAAAGCTGTTACATCAAGCAACTGCATGAAGGACATGCCGCTAGCAATGCGCAGAGCTGCTTAATATATACTGATGGCTCAAAATCAGAAGATGCCATAGGTGCTGCAGCAGCACACACTTGTTCCTGATCATGGGCGATGACCCTCCTGTATGCATGCATTGTTCATCACAACTTACAGTTCGACATATTCTGTTAGATTGTTCGTATTATTCCCATATCAGAAATGCTACCTTCCTTTCTCTGACACAAATGCAAGAACCTTTATTACTAACCCACCTATTGGGAAACAATGCCAATCTGGATGAGCTTTTCGATTATCTCAAACAAATTAGACTTTATGAATATATCTAATAACAAATAAGGCAAACTCCGATACCATTCCAAATATTTGAATAGGCACATTTTGGCCTCAGTTGCCCTTGTGCCCAAAAACCTCTACATCAACAACAACAATTCAATTACTAACAACCTCACACAGATTGTTCGTTTACCTACAAGAATACCGGACAATCCTAACCATACAGCCAACACGGTCAATCTTTTTTCTCACAAACAACCCTTCTAAGTACACGGTCGAAGTGAGAGGTCCTTTAGGTAATAGATTTTGTAATAACTGAGAGCAAAGTGGAGGAGAAATTGTTGAGGTTAAACATATGAAAGGCACCTGGAGTGGCTGGGATCTATCCAGTTATATTAAACGAGGCGGCAAAGCAACTAAGCAAACCCTTAGCCATAATTATGAGAGCATCCTTGGACTCAGGGAAGGTTCCCACAGACTGGAGATGTGCAAATGTATCCCCCCAATTCACAAAGTGGGATCGAAGGGTGACACGAGTAATTAGAGACCAGTTAGTTTAACTTCTGTTCCGGGTAAAATAGTGGAGTCACTGGTTAAAGATGCATTGCAGGATCATCTAGTCAAGACTGCAGCAATAATTCAGGCACAACATGGGTTTGTTAAGGGAAAGTCTTGTCTGACAAATTTGACAGAATATATTATGATGTGGTTACAAAGGAACTGGATGCAAAAAATAATTTTGATATCATATACTTGGATTTCAGGAAAGCTTTTTACACTGTTGCGCATGAAGACTATTGTACAAATTGGAGCAGAATGGTATTAAGGGTTAGTTGCTACAATGGATAAAAGGATGGTTAAGTGGGAGAAGACAGAGGGTGGTAATCAATGGGTGTTGCTCTTCGTAGACTAATGCTATTAGTGGAGTCCCACAGGGTTCGGTGTTAGGTCCACTGTTGTTTTGTATATTTATCAATGATATTGATGAAGGTATATCGGGCTTAATGTCAAAGTTTTCAGATGATACAAAGGTTGGCAGAGTTGTTAATGACAGCAAAGGCAGTATGCTACTGCAACTGGATCTAGAAAAGTTAGGCAGATGGGCTGAGAATTGGCAACTAAAGTTTAACATTGCCAAATGCAAAGTACTCCATATGGGTAGCAGTAACCCAAGAGAAATGTACCAACTGTGGTACTACAGAGAGGTGGAGAATGAAAGAGACCTGGGGATAATTGGAAGTCAGATATGAAGTTCTCTGAGCAGTGCAGATGGGCTGCCAGAGCAGGTCATGCTTCCTAAAATGAGGCCTCCAGATCTGTACACAGTACTCAAGGCGTGTCCTGACCATTGCCTTATCCCTTTGAATAAGGCAATGGTCAGGTCACACCTTGAGTACTGTGTACAGGTCTGGAGATCTCATTTTAGTAAGCATGCAGAGTTGCTAGAATGAGTACAGAGTAGGGCAACAAGATTGGTGAGAGGAACAAAGGGGTGCACTTACGAAGGAAGGCTTAAGTTCTGCAAGTTGCAGCATCTGGAGACTAGGCACCTGCGAGGTGATCTGATCGAGGTGTATAAGGCCTTGAATGGTTTGAGCAGGCTCAATGCTGATGGTATACTTCTGCTTGTTCAGATTAAGAACCTGAGGGGGCATAGATTCAAATTGAGGAAAGACCATTGTAGAATAGATGTGTGGAAGTTTGCCTTTAGCCAGCGGGTAGTTGATTGCTGGAACAGACTTACATTTGTTGTTAGACAAACATTTGGAGTGACCGGATGGGTGAAATGGGAAGGGGTTTTTTTTGCTGATGCTGTATAAGCTTGCTTTCTTGCATCATATGCCTGAACTAATGCTATTGTTAAGATCTGGAGGCCTCATTTTAGGAACGATGTTGAGCTACTAGAATGAGCACAGAGAAGGGAAATGAGATTAGTAAGTGGAATAAAGGAATGCTGTTACCAAGATAGGCTTAATCTGCAAATTGCAGCCTTTGGAAACTAGGCACCTGCAAGGTGATCAGATTGAGGTGTATAAGGCCTTGAATGGTTTGAGCAAACTCAGTGCTGATGGGATTCTTCCTCTGTCTCAGATTCTGCACCTGAGGGGGTATAAATTCAAATTGAAGAAAGACACTTTCAGAATAGATATGCAGAAATTTGCTTTTAGCTAGTGGGTGGTTGATTTCTGGAACAAACTTCCATCTGTCACTGTGGAAATTGACAGCTTAAATAAATGCCTCTACTAATGTTTATGCTAAATTCAAATTGCAGAAAGACAGTGATAGAATAGATGTGCAGAAATTTGAAAAGAAGGCTGTTTTTAACTGCATATAAAGATAAAAGAAGCCAAAATTACTGCTTTTTTTACAAAAGCGCACACTGAAATTAAAAGAAATATTTATTAAAGGAAATACAAAATAAACATAAAACGTGAGATGTCTTTTTTTTTCTTTTTCACTTAGTTGTGATTGAAACGCCTTAAGTAAATACCAGCAACCTTCCTCTTCATTCATCAGACAACTTAGAGTGGACCATATGTCAGTTTACTAAGAAGCGATACATTTTAACTGAGTGTTAAGTGGAGTTCCCCAGGGTTCGGTATTGGGCCCATTGTTGTTTTGTATATTTATCAATGATATTGATAAAGGTATATCAGGTTTAATGTCCAAGTTTGCAGATGATACAAAGGTTGGCAGGGTTGTTAACGACAGTAAAGACAGTATGTTACTCTAACTGGATCTAGATAAGTTGGGAAAATGGGCTGAGAATTGGCAACTGAAGTTTAACATTGACAAATGCAAAGTACTGCATATGGGTAGCGATAACTGAAGAGAAACGTACTAACACTGTGGTACTACACTCAGGGAAGTGGAAAGTGAAAATGACCTCTGGGTGGGTAATTGTGCAGTCAAATATGAAGTTTGCTGAGCAGTGCAGATGGGCTGCCAGGGCAGGTAATGGAGTCTTGTCAATGATTTATAGGAATTTTGCTAGGGACAGGGATGTGATTATCCTGTTATACAAGGCAATGGTCAGGCCACAACTAGAGTACTGTGTACAGGTCTGGAGGCCTCATTTTAGGAAGGATGTAGAGTTGCTAGAACGAGTACAAAGAAGGGCAACAACATTGGTAAGGGGAACAAAGGGGTGCTCTTACCAAGAAAGGCTTAAGTTCTGCAAACTGCAGTGCCTGGAGACTAGGCACCTGCAAAGTGATCTGATTGAGGTGCATAAGGCCTTGAATGGGTTGAGCAATCTGAATGCTGATGGGATTCTTCTTCTTGCTCAGACTAAGAACCTGAGGGGGTATAGTTTCAAATTGAAGAAAGATAGTTGTAGAATAGATGTGCGGAAATTTGCTTTTAGCCAGTGGTAGTTAATTGGTGGAACAGGCTTCCATCTTCCAATTTTTCCATTTCTTGGCTGATGCTGCATAAGCTTTCTTTCTTGCATTGTATGCCTCTACTAATGCTAATGTCACCTTTTGAGTCTCCTTTGTGAATTGGGGACATCCCCTGAATCCAAAGATGCTTCTATAATTATGGCTAAGGGTTTGCTTACCTACTTTCTGCCTTTCTTAATATACAGTGGTGCTCAAAAAAATTGCATCACTTTCAAAATGCACTGGAGTTCTCTGAAAATTTGCAATATATCATATACGTTTTGTATTAGCATTGTATCATCCATCTCCAGGATTCTCTCTTAGATGATCTCACATTCCATACATGACATTCCATACACCCTAGCTGCACTATAAATCAGTGGATTTTGCCATGACCCCAGTATTCTGTGCAATTGCAATGGCTAAGTTTTCTCAATTAACATTACAAGAAAAAGTGTTGCTGCATTGAATGCAACCGGACATTCTGCACATGAAATAGTAAAAGTATTCACTATAATCATTCAACAGTTTATTATAAAAATTATCAGAAACTGGCAGTCTAAACAGAAATGAAGTGGATGTCCAAGAATATCTCCTGCAGCACAGGACAGATTTGTGATCAGTCTGTGTCCGAAACGGAAGATCCCCATTGACAGATCTCAAAATGGTATGGAAGGATGATAAGGCTGTGATGCCTTTTCTCATCGGAATTAGTAGCATTTCGCCCAAGAAAAGAGCCACTTTTGATACAAAAAACGAAACCCCACCATCTGAAGTGAGCAAAAGAGCATGCTGGTTAGTCTGAGGATTAGTGGAAAAGTGTTATTTTCTCTGATGAATCAAAATTCAACTTGTATGGTTTGAACGGCCAGCAGACTGTTATACAAAGAAGAGAAGAATTTCATCCCGATTGAATTCTCTCCACAGTGAAACATGCTGCATCTCAAGCGATAGGATGTATTTCATATAGAGATATTGATAGTCTTGAATTTGTGAAGGGTACAGTGAATGTCAAGGTGTTCAAGGACATTCTTGAGCAATAACTTCCCACAATTAGAGATCACTACGGGGATATTGCCAATTCCATTTTTCAGGATGACTCTGCTCCATGTCATAGAGCCAAAACCGTAAATACTACTTCATAAAATTAGCAAAAATTTTAAATTTATAAAACATCATACTCTTGCTTAAATAAATGCAATTTATTTTTGCTACCTTTACTGTCCACAGGTGCAAAATTGGTTGAAGAATAAACCAATTCTCACAATAACATGGCCTGGGAACAGTCCGGACCTCAATCCAATTGATAATTGTTGAAACAAAATGAGTGGTTCAGTAATGCAAAAGATACCATACTCTGTTTGATACCATGAGATTTTCTAGGAATACATTGAGAACCCTATCCAATATTCTTTCATGGAATTTTTGTTATTATATGACCCATAAGTAACATGCTGCTATTTTAGAGAAAAATACTTATTTCATTGTATATTTATCCATAAGGCATAAAATTAAATTCCTCTGCATTTAATAATTTTATATGTGTATTATTATTACATATGTTTTTTAGGCTCTTTCTTAAAGATTAGCTGCCAGTATAAGGACAAAACCTAAAAAAATGAGGTAATGCAATTTTTTTGAGCACCACTCTAATTGGATACATCCCATCCATTCCAAGTATCTTTTTTAATGTTTAGCTTCAACAATCATTTAGCTGCCTCTTAGAGTTTGATAAAATTCTGGCATCCCTAAAAAATTCTTCATGCATGAATGTAGATGCAAAATTCAGTACTTATTCAGTTTGTCAGCAACCTGAGCAGGATCATCATCATCAAGTGGACCAATGTGAGTCAACCTCTTCCTTATACTGTTAATATAAACAAAGATGTCTGCATTCTTTGCCATTGACTTCTTGCAATCCGCCTTAGCTTGTCTAACCCCTTTTTGTGACTTGATTCAGACTAGTTTATATCTGTCTTAGCTTCTTATCACCTGATACCTTTTCTTCTGTGCCACAAGTCTCATCAGTTCATATGACATCCATTTAGGTCTAAGCCTCAAACAGTATTTCTTAGTTGGTATAAAAAGTCTAGTACCCTCTACATTACTTCCCTGAATGCTTCCCATTTAGAATATGCTGTTGGTAACATCATCAGTTAGCCCCACTGCATAGAATTTAAAAACTGTTTCAGACCACTGTAGTCACCATTATGTAAGCAAAAGCCCTTCCCTTTACCCTTGATAGTAGTTGTCTTTTAAGTAAATCCCCACATCAGTACACTATGATCACTGCAACCCAGTGGGTCTTTTACTTACAGAATTGCTGCTGATAATGAGATTTGCTTCCTCTTTTGCCTCTCTAATATGCTGCTATAGAAATCAGCCATCCAATAAACCCACAAAAGCCTTGCTTTATGGAATTCAAATGTATATATGGAATCCAAATTTTATATCCACTGCAATAAAATAAAAAAATCATAAAACATGAAACTTACAAGTTTAATGCTGAATTAGCGTCTGATGCCTGTACAAATACCACATAACCCTGAATGCTGTGTCTTTCTGGATGAAAGTCCTTCCTGTGAAATAAAAATTTATTATTTAATTAATTAGAATTTTCTAATATTTCTAAAGAAATTATTCATTGTGTAGAAAAGAAAAACTTACTTCATAACTGCTACTTTCTTTGGTATGGATATTTTGCTTGGAGCCTGCATAAGCAAAAAACAATAAGAACCTCAATAAGGTCCAGTTAAAAAAAAAAATCTTAGATTCTATTCTCAGTACAATAAATTCAGCTACTAGAAATTCTATCATCTGCATGCTGCCCCCACTCCCTTTAATACAGATGGTTCCTTACCTTTCGTTACTTCTTATTTTGTTAAATCATATATGCTGCTCAAAAAAATTTGGGAGCTATTGGTAGATTCTAGAATCATTTCCAAAAGGCCAGAATAGAAAAAAATCTATGCAAGAAAGATTATCTACAATCAACTTCACAGAGAGAGAGAGAGATGACAGCAGTTTCATCTGCTTGTTGGAACCGAGTTCCACTTATTCTAAACACACAATTGCAAAGAGACATCTTTACTACCACAGCAAGATGTGTACCAACTCCTCAGAACAAAGAAAAGTCTTCAAATAAGATTTATGTCTACTGATAAATGATCTGCATTTCACTGATTGCATTCATGCCAGGAGCTGAGCATCATAACACTGACATTAAATCAATAAGCCGAGTTCTTTTAACAGTCCAGGTTCAACTTGCAACAACAACACTCAGCTAGTGTTTATCTGCTGTGAACAAAAAATTCCTTCCTTTCTCTTGTGCAGAAATGGCATCAATTCTGTGGAAAGCTGGTGTGAGGATGGCATCAGCATTAATATTTGTAGACCTCAAAGAATGGATCAATAATAGGGTCAGTTACAGAGACAGGATGCAGACACCAATGGTCCTTCATATGCCACAGAAACTGTAGAACAATTTGATTTCATGGATGATAATGCCCTACCTCATAGGGCATGGCTGGTTGACATGCTGAATGAGGAGAGCATTCACCTCATTGAATGAGCATCTTTTCCCCCAAACCCCATGGAATCTGTGTAGAATGTTCTATTGAGATAAACTGCTGCTCAGCCAGTATCCTCTGTGATACTTCAACTGGGAAAAAAAAAAAAAGAAAAGAAAAGAAAAGAAAAGAAACTTGTGTATTGTATCCTATATGCACAAAAGATGTCTTATGTGAAAACATCTTTGATGAAAATTTGAAACGAAAATGACAAATTACACCACTTCCTAAATGATGCTAATGCAGTCACTAATGTTGATTCCGTAGAGTAAGTAGCAGGCATGAGCCTTACTCTACTGAACTGACTTTACCGTATTACTCTACTGAATTAACATTCAATCTTCCACCAGTAAGTTGCAGGCATGAGCCCGCTACTTACTGGTGGAAGGTTGAATGTCAAAACCCTACTCTTTATCCTGAAGGTGATTTGGCCAATTTATGGATAACAATACCACAGCTGAAACAGTTGTTAGTAGTATTATATAACAGTTAATGACTATATTGCTACTAACTTTTCCAGCGACAATAGTTAAAATATTAACTGTTATTACTTACTACTGTTAATGAACCAGCGAATATTCCTCCTATTTGCTATTAGTAGTAATATATAGTTAACATTAACTGATTAATAGTTATTACTACTAATATTATACTTCTAGTTAACTATAAACTTAATGTTCATAGTTAATGTTAGTGGTAAAAACTATATACTATACATTACAAACTATATACTCCTATTCATAGTTAACTATATACTATATACAGCTCTTGGGCCTGGTAACACAAATTATGTTTGGGCATGGCTCTATTACAAATAATCGAAATAAATTATTTCAAACATTTCAGGCTTGTTGTTTGTTTGTTATTTGGTTTTTAGGAGCATTAGCAACTAAGGCCATATTGCTCCGGGATATACGGTGGTCATTCCATGACCTTTCCGCATTCTCCATATTTGGTGGTGACGGGCTCGAACCCCGGTCTAATCAAGAAGCGTGTGCTACACACTGCTGCTCCTTCCCACCTGGCTACGGAGGCGCCCACATTTCAGGCTATTTCTTACATACATATTTTTAAAATATTTGTAAGAAATAGCCCGAAATGTCCGCTATCTTTTCTTTATTATTATGAAAATTCAGAAATTAATGCTAGTGATTTTATTTATATAAAAAGTTTCGGTCCGGCCAGGTATGGGTAAATGAATTTGAAAAACAACTTTGGGCTTGGATCGAGTTAAGCTTTTATTCTTGCATAATATTACTACCCACTACTTACTCTACTAAATCAATGTCAGTGACTGAGTTAGCATCATTTCCGTCTCTTAGTATGAATGATGTAACATTTTATTCTCACACCTATTACTTACTCTACCAAATCAACATTAATGACTGAGTTAGCATCGTTAGTGCTATTTATAAAGTGACATCATTTGCATTTCTATAAGAAATTTTTGTTACCAATTGGTTTTGCTTCAGTCCGAAAATGCAGTAGGTGCCACCAAATATGTTTTCACATATAAAAAAAAAAAAGTTCTCAACTAGCAGCAATAACAAATTTCTAGGATCTCTCCTGGATAATCTGAATAGTTCAGTGTTGAGGATGCAAAACTTGTTTAGCAGTGGGAGAAGATCATACAAGAGCACCAACTAATGTGATGCTTGCACATACAAAGAAGTTTTGCTGGTACCTGTAAAATCTGCTAATTTATTTTAATTTTTAATTTAATGGAAAATTGTTTCTTCTGATAATTCACGAAGTTCATAATTCATCAACTATTACAGCAAACTTTGAACATTAAAAATATGTATGTTGTGCAATAAATCACAACCATACAATAATCAGGTGCCAGTGGGAATAATAAGCTGCTAATTTTTCCAAAATAATCATTAAATACTTTGGATATATATTGAAATATTATTCAGATGGGGGGGGGATTTCTTTTAAATAACAATATGCCTACCCACATAAAATCAAAACTGCACGTGCATTGTGATTTCAAACAAGTTACCATTCTAAATGTGTGTGCGTGAGCGCAACTTCTGTTCTAAACAAAAAGTATCATTTGTTAACTTCTCATATGTAACTATGAGGAATTTCATTAAATTCATGGGTGGGGGGGGAACAGAGGACAAAGTATTTTTGGGCTCTATTAATTGAAGAAACAACTATATGCTATGGGGAAAAGAATGCATTATGGGAGTGTCCTGGAAGCAACTAACAAATTCATTCCAGTGCAGAAATATCACAAAAGAAAGAGGCCAAAATGGATAAAAGGAAACTGGGATAATTACAGACTTTCGCAAGACAATTCTGTTTTACATTTATAAGCATATCTATAAACCACTGAATGATATAGGGCAGGCAAAAGCTGGGTATGAGAAATCTTTGGCAAAGAGAACTAAGAATAGGGACATGGTTCTACTCATATATGAATAAAAGGAATCATAGACAATCCAGCAGATAAGTTGAATGGGTATTTTGCAACAATCTTTAATTGAAAGTCCATTTGAACCAAGAGAAAACTGTGAAGAGGAGCCAGCTTGCTTGTAAAATTAGTGATATAAATATTTCTGTAAAGTATCTGCTGGAAAGGTTACAGAGGCTGAGGGAGGATAAGGTCCAAAGTATATAGTATACACCTGGTTACTGAAAAAAAAGCATCATGTGAGTGTATCATATTGTTAGTAATGTTAATGAGCTCATCTACTGATCATCTCATTAACATTATTAAACATTAGAGAATGATCTCCTTAGACTGGAAAACTGCATATATTTCTCTAATCCAACTAGGGAGGAACCTAAAGGAGTGATGAGAAACAACAGACCAACAACATGGAGTCTATGCTTGATACAGAAATGAAATCTCGAGGGAATCATAGCATGGGTTTGTGAAAAGGTCTTGTCTGAAAAATCTGGTGAATTACAATGTGATCATAAAATAACTCTGACATATATGAGGGTTATCCCAAAAGTAATGCACAAGAACAGTTAATTAAAATGAATTTATTTTATAACATAAGTTAAATCAAAAACCTTCTATGTGGTCTCCTTCACATTACGACTGCTTCCCAAATTCAATTCAATTTTGAATGCCATTTTAACTGTCTGCTGAAGTTGTCTGATGCACTGGGTCATGGCTGCACTCAACATCTAAAAACAAAAATCTTTGTCCACATAACGGTTCCTTGAACCATTATGTTGAACTATGAGGGGTAGTGCTTTCTGCTTGCGAATGGTGAAAATTGTTGCAGACTGCATGATATGAGGCCTTGCATTGTCGTGGAGTACAAGCACACCAGCTTCCAACATCTGTTGCCACTCCTGATGAATTTTCTGGCATAATTTCTGGTGAAATGTCACACAGCAGTCCCCAATTACTCATCTACCAAATAGTACATGATCAGTAGCAATAATGCCCTCATAATTGTAGGCCATAATGACCATATGTTTCACCTTTAATTGTTACTATTGACATTTTGAGGGACATGGTGAAGATAGATGGTTCCACTGAGCTGAGCTGAGCGTGACTTCAGGTTAAAAGTCAAGTGTTCATGTCTTATTGATGGCAATGTGTTTTAAAAACTTTTCACCTTATTGTCAGTAACATGCAAGTAACTGCATTGCAATTTCTTTAAGCTCTGCTTGTTGTTCATCTGACAACAAATGTGGAATCCATCAGGCAAATCTTTCATTATAATGAAATAATTCTAAGACCAGTGCTTCTGCCCTTACTATGTTTCACCACAAACATTACTTTCCAGGAGGACAATGCCTATTCACATGTGGCTCTCACATCCTAACAGTGCCTACACGATGCAGACATGCTTCCTTGACCTACAAATTCAGCAGATGTCACTCATACAGCACATCTTCTGGGATATGACAGGAGATTCACTGACTTGCTAGGATCCCCAGCATTGTTGGGCCACAATGACAAGAAACATGGACCAATTCAATAAGAGAGTTAAAAGGTTCATGGGCATGCCTTAAAGTTTGCCAAGATGACATCTGCTACTGTTTTGATTCTCTACCATGGTGTTTGGCTTCATGTGAATTATGGCCAATATGGATTATGTCCTATTCATGGAGACCGTAATTCATATTAATGTGCACCAAACTTTCATAATAAATACTGCAGAACTGATACATAAACTTAAACATTTTCACTTATTTTGATGAAAAGCAGCGTATACATAAAAGCGTATGAGGACTAAAATATATGTTAATGAGGCTAAAGAAAAATTTTTAATTAATCTTAGAAAAGGTAGAAAAGCCATAACCATAATTTAAATTGAAAGTGGTAAGTGTGAAGTTAAAGACAAAAGAGATAGGCATTTTAGAAATACTAAGTAAATAATTTGAACTGCTAAATGAAGGAACTGAAAATATCATTTAAAAAGAGAGACTTAAATAGAAAAAAATTATGGATACTATTTCTATTATTGAAGTAGAAAAGAGTCACAGAAAATATCAAATATAGACAGGCACCAGGTGTAGATGAAATTAGATTTGAAACACTAAAAGATAAGGGAAAAATAGTGTTATTGCAGTCACATCACATTATCCGAATATTGTTTTCAAAGAAATTTCCAGAAGATTGGAGCAAGGCAATAACTGAACTAAAAGAAACAAACTGAATTTGGAAATTATAGAGGAATTTTACTCCTTACTGCATGAGACAAAAATCTATGTATCTCAGAAAAGGGAGAAGTGTTGTTGAATCTAACCTTGGAAAAGAATAGTCAGGTTTTAGACCAAACAGCAGATGCCATGTTCAAATATACACATTAAGTCAAATCACAGAAAAGTCATGGAACATAACATTTAGGATTTGTTTACCTTGAAAGAGCATATACGGTGAATGCCAGTTAATGTTATCACTGGTTGGTTATTATCAGTCACTTATAATCAAAATTGAAAATCCCAAACCATTCATATTACAATGTACATATATTCTGCTGCTTTATGTGATCATACCACTGTTTACCATTATCATTTTCATTTCAGTTAGGCGAAATGTCTTCCAGAACACCTAAAATTGTGCATGTCAGAAATTTATTGATTATTTACAACCCTGACCATGCCAAATAATGTTTATGAACTTATCCCTTGTCATGTCTGTAGCCTTCAGGAAATATAGGAGAGTGCCTGGAAAAAAATAGCAATCTTACACTAATGTAAAGTTTTACAACAACTACAAAAGTAAAACAAGTTATTAATTACACTGTCCCAGCATTTGCAGTTTTAAGGGATTACATGATCATAGTGTGTTATGTCCAATGCTGTATCCACTGTCTGCTTTCTGTGAATAGACTAGAGTTTAATTTGCAATTGACAACTGTCAAGAATTTAACCGTAATTTATTTTTTCTTAGAATGTTGCAGAAATGCAGAGATTTAAGTTTGAGTGAAAAGAACAAATTTTAAGTGCTTATGATGCCTTACCTAAGTGTAGTCAGAGAGAAGCTGCATTAAAAACTTGTTGTTTCACAGTCTCTTTTGTGTAAACTTTTAAATAGAAAATCACATCAATTAGGACTGAGAACAATAACCTGAACAGGAAAAGAAAAAAATGTGGAAAGAATGAACTTGTGGAAGAAGCGCTTCCAAGATGGTTCACAAATGCAAGATTAAAAAATGCTCCTATCAGAGAAATATCCTATGCAGAAAGGTGAAGGAATTTGAAAATGAATTCAGTGTAAACAATTTTAAGACTAAAAATGGGTGGCTAAGCAGGTGGAAGGAGAGACACAACATTGGGTACAAAAAAATTCACAGATAAAAATCAAACTCGTACGTTCAACATAAAAATGGGTGGAAAATGTCTTATTTAATTTAATGGAGGAATTCAGTGCTGACTTTTTTTAACACTGATGAAACTGGTGTTTATTTCAGAGCAATGCCTACGCCTACTTAATTATGCAAAAAAGAACATTAGACAGCTGGGAAAAAGCAAAAGGAAAGAGGACTGTACTTCTTATGTGCAATATAACAGGCACAAAAAAAAAAAAAAGTTTTTCATAATTGAGAAAAGTAAGCATCCACATCTTCAGAGAGACAAAAACCTACCAGTTGAATATAACAGCAACACATAAGCATGTAGATGTCTCAAATTTTCGTTGGTTTTCTGAAGTAATGGGACAACTTTTATTTCTTCCAGTGAATATAACATCCACAGCGCAACCTTTGGATCAAGGAATCACTGCCCGTGGCGGGGCCGTAAAGCTGGGAGGGAAAGTTAACCCTCCAGGGTACAAAGGAGCTAACAATGGAATATGACGATTATTCTGAGATTGAGCAGCCTAGGCACTCATCTAATATTGTCAGCAATGCTGATCATGACACAACAAAGTCAAAAAGACTTCGTAAAGATCCAGAACAACAGGAATGCCCATCATTCCTTATCTTACTTTCTCTCTTGGACAAATCTATGAGTACTTTTATCACCATTTCTCATACAAAATTGCTTAGAAAATGTGGTGGGCTCTCCCAAAATGGTGAGAAGACTCAGATCTGTAGACCTGTACAGAAACGGTAAGTCATAAACATTCTGAGACTCTGATGAATCTAACAACATTTGGAGGATTAACTGTACAAATCACCCCACATGCAACATTAAATACTTCCAAGGGAGTAATTGCAGAGTGGGATTTGATGAACGTAACAGAAGCTGAACTGGTCCAGGAACTGAAACATCAAAAAGTGATTCAAGCCAAACACATCATAATTAGGAAAGATATGGATCTTATTCCCACCTGCAACATCATATTGACATTCGGAACACCTATCTTACCATCTAATGTCAAAGCCAGCTATCTCAACTGCTGAGTACAACCTTATATTCCAAATCCTATAAGATGCTACAAGTGCCAAAAATTTGGCCACTTGCAAATGGCTTATCAAAGAGATCCAGTCTGTCCAAATTGTGGGTCAAAAGAACATTTGCAATCAGAGTGTTTGTTTTATTGTTTGGGGATTTATAAGGCGCATCAGCACTTGTGGCCATAGTGCGCCAAACAATCAGAGTGTGATGCTGAAACATCTCACTGTCCGAATTGCAAAGGAGCACATCCAGTCTACTCCAAATCATGTGATCTCTGGAAAACAGGGAAAAAAATCCAGCAGTATAGGGTAGAGCGAAAAGTTAGTTACCAAAAGGCAAAAAAAGCAAATTAGGTACTCAATGCACTCAAGAACACATATGTAGCAGCGTTCCAAAAATACCAATCAAAGGCAACACAAACTGAAGTCTAAGTACCCCCAACCATATCGATTGCAGATTGGGCCAATCTACATTGTCAACATCAATGAAACCAATTCCTAAGGAACAAAAGGTAGCAGACAGAGCCAACAACACCCCAATCACAGTTCCTCCCAACTACACCACATAGATCATCAGATAACACAAAATTGAAAACTGATTCAGCTCCAAATAAGAAGATAAACAATACCACATTAGTAAACATGGATACCGACAATAATGCAGACCCAAAAAAACCTATCTTAGACCTTAACGCAGAAGATGACATGGATGCCCAATGTTTCCAAGAAGAGAGAAAGTGAAGCTCGATTGACATAAACAGCCTGGGAATTAAAAAAAAAAAAAAAAAGTCAGAATCATCCTCATGTAACAAAACCAAATAATGCATCATACAATGGAACTGTAGAGGAATTTGCAGTAACATTGATGATATCCACGAGCTAATCAGTCGTTATCATCCTGTAAACATTTGTCTACAAGAGACATACTTAACACTGCATGTATCTTTCTCAGTTAAAAATTATACTCTCTTTAGGAAAGACAGATCTGACACAAGTAATGCTACGGAGGAGTAGCCGTACTCTTAGATTCACAAGTGCCCTGCAGACATATACCATTCATGAACTTGAAGATCTTATTCTGCAGGTGCCATCCCCTATCTGTTTATTGGGTGACTTCAATGGACCCCATTCATTGTGGGGTTCTCCCAATGCAGATGGACGAGGACAACTCATTAATATGCTCATTGACAGACAGAACCTAATTATACTGAATATTGGCTCGCCAACCTACATCCATCTCTCTACAGGAACAACCTCCACAACAGACCTCTCTATGTGCTCTCCATCTCTCTCTCTCTTTCCTAGTATTGAGTGGATGGCTCTTGAAGATTTGCTTAACAGTGATCACTTCCCCTTAATACGTAAAATTCAAACATCACATTCTATAATATCAGAAAATACAAAATGGAAAATTTCTAAAGAAGACTGGGCAAAGTACACTTCACATTTGTCCTTTGATGATCAGATTATTGAAACCTGTCCTATCGATACAGTTACTGATCACATTACAAAACAAATACTGGCAGCTGCACCTATTGTGATTCCACAATTGCAGTCAACAATCCATAGAAGTGTTAATTATTGGTGGAATAAAGAGTGTAAAGAAGCAAAAAAAGAAAAAAAAAACCGAGCATGGAATTTGTTTCGTAAACAGCCTGCCACCATAAATCTCAAAATACAAGAGACAGAGCCAAGGCCCATCAAATTAGGAAAAAAGCTAATAGAGATTCTTGGATTTGATTTGCAAGCTCAATTAATAAAAATACTGATACAAGAATAATATTGAGAAAAATAAAGCAGTTAAATGGCAAATTTCCTACATTATCGTCCCCAATTCTGAACTGGACGGGAGAAGCTTTCTACTCCTGCAGAGATTGCGAATGCCTTAGGGACTGTATTCTCACAGTTGTCTGCCTCGTCAGTGTACAATCCATCATTCCAGAAGGTCAAAGTAACGGCAGAAAAATCCCATCTGAACTTCAGACCTACATCTTCTCTACCCCACTATCAACCACTTACGTTGCTTGAACTTCAAGAAGCCATATTACCTCAAAAAACAGTGCTGCAGGCCCTGACGGCATATATTACATAATGCTCTAACACTTAGATAATAAATCAGTTGCTTCATTGCATCATCCTTGAACATTCTTTCCCCAGTTCCTGGCATCACTCCTATATACTGGCAATTCCCAAACCAGGGAAAGATCACTCTATTCCTGAAAACTATAGATCCATTTCTCTCACCAGCTGCTTAAGTAAAACTATAGAAAAAATAATTCACCGTCGACTCACATGGTTTCTTGACTCTAAAAATCTAATTTCTGATAATCAATTCAGTTTCAGAAAGAATAGGTCCGCCCAGGATCTCATGGTCAAAGCGGAAACAAACAGGAATTCTTTCATCAGAAATGAGCATCTCGTCATGGTATGCCTTGACATATAGAGGGCTTTTGACACCACATGGCATTTCGGTATCCTGAGAGATCTCCATTGTCTTGACCTGAGAGGCCACTTGCCATATTTCATAAAGAACTTCCTTCAGCATAGATCTTTTCAAGTTCAATACCGACAAGTCATCTCCCAAACATATATACAAGGAGTTCCACAGGGCTCTGTTCTCAGTGCCACCTTATTCGCAATAAGAATAAATCACATAACTAAAATTGTCCTGAACAGTGTGAATTCATACCTTTGAGCGGCAGCTCCAAATTTCAATTAATAATATTCAGCTATGGATAGCACAGAATGGATATAGAATATCTTGTCAGAAATCTAAAGTAGTTCACTTTTGTAACAAACGGAAGATGCATCAGATCCAGAGCTACACTTAAAAAGCATCCTATCCCAGTTGTGAACAACATTCATCTCCCTGGTCTGATTTGATAGAAAACTGAACTTCATGGAATGTGTGTGTGTGTGTGGGGGGGGGGGGGGGTTTAGAGTAGTGCAGTTGCCGTCAAAACAAAATTAGTGCCACTTGCAGTAATATAGCACGCGTTCCTTGAGTGGCCCGTGACTACTAAATACGATAAATATTTGTATTGACGATTTATTGTAAACTCTACTGACTTGGTTGTTGTGCCGGAGTATAAACAGAAAATTTATTTATTTATTTTTTTTTTAAATACCTACGAAAGTCTTGCCAGAAAAAAAATGAACATACCTAGAGTGATTTCATCGACATCATGGGGTGCAGATCGATATACGTTATTTCATTTGTATAGAGCCCTAATCAGATCTCGCCTTGATTACGGTGCACCAGTGTATGATTCTGCTAGGGAGAGCATGCTAGCAATGTTTTCCCCCGTTCAACATTCTGCCCTGAGCATTGCTATAGGTGCTTATAGAACTTCGCCAGTTCAAAGTCTTTATGTTGATGCCCATGAACTTCCTCTAAGCCTCAGGAGAAAGATGTTACTTCTCAACTATACAACAAAAATTCAAAAAGTCTACCTAAACCATCCCATTAGGTCGATACTTAATGATCCTCAGTTCCCAATGTACTATAGAAATAAAGCCAGGGCAATTCAGCCTACTACTATCAGATTGCAGGCATTGTCAGAAACTTTGAATACATCTTGACAAAGTTCTCCAAAATCCAAAAAACCCAGATCCCCCATGGTCCTCTATTAAACCATCCTGTGACAGTTATTTCCTATACTGGGGAAAGCACTCTCTTGCAAATGTCAACATACAACTCCATACTGCCCACACCCAAAATAATTTGTGTTTTACAAAAATATATATATTGATAGCTCAAAGTCTGACAATGGAGTGGGTGCCGCAGCTGTCTTCCCTCATAAAACCTTTTCCATATCACTTCCCCATGAATGCATCATCAACATTGTGGGATGCAGATCAATACACATTATTTCATTTACATAGAGCCCTAATCAGATCTCGCCTTGATTACGGTGCACCAGTGTATAATTCTGAGGGAGAGCATGCTAGTAATGCTTGCTCCTGTTCAACATTCTGCCCTGAGGATTGCTAAAAAGCAGCTATACAGCTGAATTATGTGCCATCAGACTTGCGCTAGAACATAATCTCCATCTGTCCATCCAAAAAAGCATGATATATATGGACTCCCAAAGTGCGCTTTTAGCTTTACAGAATATCTCCTCTCATACACATCCTTTAATAAAGATCATAAAATCCAAATTTATATATATCCAGGAACTCCAGCAAGTGGTCATCTTCTGCTGGATCCCAGGCCATGCTGGGAGACCAGGAAATGAATGTGCAGACTATGCTTCCAAGCATCCAACCACCATAGAATTATCATCTCATTATTATGTTCCATATCCTGACTAAAAATGTAATATACGAAAAATATGTAGGGAGCAATGGTCAAGTCAACGGCAAGCTCAAACACAAAATAAACTCCATCAGATTAAAACTCTACTGCAGTTATGGACCTCCAGCTTCCGTGTAAGCAGAAGGGAGGAAGTAATCTTAGCCAGAGCACGAATTGGCCACAGTCAACTTACCCGTCTTTATCTCCTCACAGGTAATGATCCTCCACAATGCACATAATGCGACTCTTTGTTTACAATTAAACATATTCTTGTTGAATGTGCTTTGTACACCACTGCCCAAAAAGTCTCATTCAGCTTTCTGCCTAACCTTAAAGAACTCCTGATGCTCAACCATATCATAGGTAATCTGCTAATCTGCTGGAGTTTTTTTTTCCACTTTATCAAGCAGATAAAATCACATGATCGTTTTTGAGTGATGTCATAGTAATTACTATGCATTTGTATCATTCATACCATTGAGAGTTGCAATATGGCTTATGTAGTCCTTGCACCAAAAAAAAAAAAAATAATAAATAAATAAAATAAAATAACAACAACAATAACAAGGAATCACTGAGGTTTTCAAATCATTGTACAGGAGTGCAATGCAACAAAAAGTTATTGCAGAAATTGAAGAAAGCGACGATACCCAACTTGAAAGCGGTGTCTTTCAAAAAATTAGGTAGTCTCTCAGATTTTAAAGACAGTTTTTATTTCTAAACTTACTAAACTTTTTTTAGTTTCCAGAACAGTATTTTTGATAAGTTTGAAAATCCAACCTCCCCCCAGTCCCAATTAGTTTGTATTATCAATGCTCTACTGTATTTTAATCTATGAAGCTGACAGCTAGCTATTAAAATTCCCGAAATGAGAGTTTTAAGAAAAATAAGTGAAAATGAAAATAAGTGAATCATATTACAAATGAGAAAATAAGAAAATTTTTGGGATAACTAAAATCCAATCTGGGTAAGTGAAGTAAAATGTAAGATTAGATTACCATGGGCATGACAAAAAAAAAACAGAGGGGAAGAAAGGAGTTAAAAACGGCAAGAGCTAAAAGATCTCACTAGTCTCAACTTGGTATAACAGATTTGGATGACAAGGATGAAAAGTGTTTAATTCTACATATGAGGCGCTAATGATTTATTTGTCATTGGTCCTAGAATAGTAAAAGGATGTAGACTCAATACTGAATTAACTAGGCTTGAAGCATTTTTATTCTAAGAGATTCATAACATGTTTTATATCAAAAACATGCAGAATTTCATAAGATAGGCTTTAACTTTGTAATAGAACTCAATTAGTGGATTATTATGTTGCCAGTTCTCAAAAGTGATTTAATTTTTAGCGTTTTGCTAAAGACAGAACAAAAATTACACAAGGGAACATGACTGAAATTGGGATGGTGGCAGTGGGATATTAGCCTGACGTTTCAGGAAATGCCGTGCTCCTTTCTTCTGAGGCTTACAAAGTCCAAGGCGTGGTCTCACGATTGTAGAAAGTCTGAAAAATGCATTACACATAGGACTGTAGCTCACAAGGCAACTCCCGAAATATATCAGGTTATTAACCACCTCACCCTATGTAACTGAGAAATGTGCTTAGTTACACAGTTTCTTTCTGTGTAATTGATTTGATCCTTAAATAAATTGCTATCATCTTTATTTACACAGTTTTGTGTTCTCCTTTTAGCTATTTATTGACCTGTGTAACTCATAAAATGTTCCTTCTACACTAGCTTTTAATCTTTTATGCACTCAAATGAGTTACAGATATTAAATTTTACATGACTTTTACTTTCGGAAATAAAACCAAAGCATGCAAAAATAATGTAATGCTTTGCATTACTAATATTGCTCCTTCTGCATCTAAAAAACTGGTTTTCTCTTTCGCTCTCAGCATTACTTTTGTTGTAAACAGCTATTCACTTTGTACAAATCACAAATCTCCCCTGTCATGAAATACTGTTCCCACATCTGGGGCAGTGCCCCCCAAAATCTCTCTCTCTCAGGTTTCTACATTCCATTCAAGAGGGCAGTTAGTTAATCAATGACTCATCTCTAACAGAGTCTCATAGACATTCTGTTTCTACTGCGTGCCTTTTCTATAGATACTTCCATGAGCACTGTTCTGCATTGGCTTCAATAATCTCTGCTCTCTCTCTCTCTCTCTCTCTCTCTCTTCCAAAGCAGTCCAAACACGTGTTGCAACCAGTCAACATCCTTTTACTGTACAACTTCAAACTCGCAGAAGTTGTACAGTAAAAGGAAAACTTCCTTCATATGTATTTCCTGAAAATTACAATCTACAGAAGTTCAAGTCTAATGTCAACAAATATCTTCTTTCATCTTCTGAACCTCTAACCCATGTACGGTAATAAGTACTTTAGGTTCTAATACCTCTCATGCTTGGGGTTTTCGTAAAAACAAGGGGGGGGAGAGAAATTTGACTCTGTATTAATTTAAAAGAGGAAAGTTATGAAGCACATATAACTTCAAAAAAAAAAAAAAGAAAAAAAGTATATATATATATACAGGGTGTTTCAGTTAAACGTTTCAGAACTTCTAAGAGGGGTAGGGTACATCCTGACAACTCGAAATCATATAGCAATGTGGGGTCGGAAATGCTTTCCTGAAGCGGTGTTGTACACAGGAGCACCATAAAGAAAAGAGACCGTAAGTGAGAAATCGTTTTAACAATACATGAAAAGAAGCAAAAGGTACATGGATTAAAGTAAGTGTTCGAAGTTTCTTCCACGGGCTACAATGCACGCCTCACATCTCCGACGCATGGACATCCGAACATTCTGGAATACTCCAGGCGAATTTCGAATTTCTTCGGCAGCTACTGCGATTCTTGCAACCAGCTCCTCAGCATTGTCAACAGGGGTGTCATAAACTAGCGATTTCATATGACCCCAGAAATAAAAATGAAGACATGATAGGTCGGGTGACCGAGCAGGCCAACGCACGGGACCACCACGTCCGATCCACTGTTGACCAAATGTGACATCCAGGTAGTTACGAACATCTCCGCTATAATGGGCAGGGGCTCCATCGTGTTGGAAACACATTGTGTGTTGCGTCGATGCAGAAATCTGTTCATCTCTCAAAAGTTGTGGCAATACTTGCTGCAGAAAGATCAAGTAGATAGGTCCGGTTAGACGACACGGTAACAGGTAAGGTCCGATGAGGTGATCTCCCATAATACCGGCCCATACATTGACCGAAAATCGAATCTGTGCTGCACGACGTCGTATTGCATGCGGGTTCTCGACCGCCCAGATATGGTCGTTATGTTTGTTGAAAATTCCTTCCCTTGTGAAGGATGCCTCATCGGAAAACAACACTTCAGCATGAAAAAGGGGATTTGTAGCACATTTTCCAAGGTACCACTGTGCGAAAGCAATACGAGGTGCATAATCCTCCTGTTGCTGTGTCTGGACACGCTGCCTGGAGTATTCCAGAATGTTCGGATGTCCATGCGTCGGAGATGTGAGGCGTGCATTGTAGCCCGTGGAAGAAACTTCGAACACTTACTTTAATCCATGTACCTTTTGCTTCTTTTCATGTATTATTAAAACGATTTCTCACTTACGGTCTCTTTTCTTTATGGTGCTTCTGTGTACAACACCGCTTCAGGAAAGCATTTCCGACCCCACATTGCTATATGATTTCAAGTTGTCAGGATGTACCCTACCGCTCTTAGAAGTTCTGAAACATTTAACTGAAACACCCTGTATATACACAGGGTGTCTCAAAAATATTGGTACAAACGTTTAGGGGAGGTAGGTAACATCTAAAGGAATGTGAATCACATAGGAACCCATAACCGGAAACGGCACCGTAAGTCAGTACACGGCACTGTTCATCAGTTCGCGAGAGGGAAAATTTCTGGTTTACTCATTCAAGCAGTAGTCGCCGCACGAAGAGCATGCATCGATATATGAACTGTGAGCTGGCAGACATGCACCTAGTGTATGGATTAGCAGAGGGCACACACGGTGTGCGCCCCCATACGACAAATCGCTTCGCAATAAATGTGTGGACAGGTATGGTCAGTGACTGCTTACTCGGCCCATACCTGTTACCATCCCGCATGAACTCCACTAAATATCGAATCTTTTTTGAACAAGTTCTACCAGGGTTACTTGACGATGTTCCAGCAAATGTGAGACGCAACATTTGGTTTCAACATGACGTGCCGCCTGCTCATTATGGAAGGTGTGTTCGTGACCATTTGCACAGGCTTTTTGGGCGTCAATGGATTGGCCGTGGTGGATCCGTTGCCTGGCCCCCACGCTCACCTGATTTGTCGAGCCTTGATTTCTTTCTGTGGGGGCCCTCAAAATCTATTGTGTATGAATTGCCTGTGTAGACGGAAATGAATCTCGTCGCGAGACTCGTCTGTGCTGCTGCTACTGTTATTGTCAAAGAAACTCCAGGTGTGTTCAACTGTGTCCGCCAATCCATGCATCGTGTCTTATAGTGGAACCTTCGAACATCTGTTGTAACATCTTGAAATGCATCCATCTTGTACTCCATTGTTAATATTATGTTAAATAAATGTTTGCCACTAATTACTGTCTTGTGTCATTTCTGCTTCTTGTGCTTCTGCTACTACTTTCCCGTGACGTTTCCGGTTATGGGTTCCTATGCAATTCACATTCCTTTAGATGTCACCTACCTCCCCTAAACATTTGTACCAATATTTTCGAGACACCCTGTATATATATATATATATATCCCACATTTAGCAAAGATGATAACTTACAGCAGAACGAATTCTTGTGCTCTCAACTGCACCAAATGGTTGGAAAAGCGTTCTCAAATCCTGTTAAAAATACATACATAAAAATCAAAATTAATTTCAATGAATTAAATTAAATTAATTTAAATGAAGTTGACCAAAAATTTTATACCTTATATTCTGAAATACAAGTCAACCTCCAATACACTAAAAAATCATCTAAAATTTTAAGGTTCATTTATGCCAAATATAAAATACAAAACTTGAATTAAAGGCACATGTTTAAGGTTAGAAAGATATGAATTAATAAATATACTTACAATTTATTGCATATCGGGTTTACTTTTAGGACTGTTTTCTTACAGAAAATGTGCTTCCATATTGAAACACCAGTACATAACTCAGAGCTTCCCAACAGACACATATACCGTCAATAAAAGCAATGTCACGACCTATGCCGGTGGGTATGGTTTCATGACCTACTACATAATAGAGTACATCATATGCTCACCAATTTATGATTTATTGTGTAGTAATAACTTGTGCAGCATTTTTTATTGTAATAAAATGTCTATGTAAACTTTAAAAAACAAGAGGATTGTTTTTTAAAAACAATAATTGACTTAAAAAGTAGGCAGTGGTTCTTAATGCAGATTTTACTGTAATACACAGGGTCAGATTAACTATCTGGCCAATGCTGGGGGTTCAAGAGTTTTCTGAATTTCTGTGTGCAAAATTTAACATTTCACTCACTTAAGAATACAGGAGCTATGTGCAATTATGCATAAAAATTTATATGAGATTGGAGGAGGAGGAGATGTAAGGAGCAGGGTCTCACAATGGGAGCACTTGCCATCTTCACAAAGGCTGATTCTACCTAACCTATTACACTACATTTCAGATGAGTGGCCTGGATTTGTTGTGTTAATTACTAGTTTATACATATTGGCTATGACTATGAAGCTGGCAATTACCAGCTTCAGTTAGGAAAATAATTTTTTCAGCACTTCTAACAAATTGTGGCAGCCTTGTGCAGTTGCATCTCATTTTTTCTCCCTTACTAAGAATAGCATTATTTATTTATTCACTTTGAAACATAACATATTTTATTCTGATATATTTTTCATTAATTTCAGACATGGATTTATGTTAAAAAGTTTAATGTTTATAAATGCACTGCCCTACCCTTAATATCCAGATACCTGCATATCTATGAATAACCTTTATTTATAGATATCCAGATACCTGCATTAGGTGCGTTTGCATATAAGCACTATTTTCTTTACCATGTCTATCACTCTGTACATCTGCATGCACTATATGGCCTTCTGTTAGTCTGCTCTGAGTTTAAAGTTGGATGGCAAAGGGATGCTGAATGTGATTGCAACATGTTTGGACTGGTTTGGAAGAGAGAAAGAGCAGGAATTATAGACGCTAAGTCAGAAGAAAAATACCCTTAGAAGTATCTATGGAATAGCATACAGCAGAAACAGAACGTATAAGAGACAGAAAGTGGAGAGACTTTGCTGCTAGCGGGTCACTAATTAACCTAACTGTCCTCTGAATGGAATCTGGAAGCCAGAGAGAGAGAGGGGGCACCATCCCAGATGTGGGAACAATATTCCATGGTAGGGCAGATTTGAGATTTGCACAGAGTGAGCAGTTGCCTGGAAGAAAAGTAATGCTGGGAGCGAAAGAGAAAACCCAGTATTTTAGATGCAGAGGAAGCAATATTTATGATATGCTTATGCCAAGATAGATAAGAAGTTAGGTAATCCATAACAGAGATATGTGATCTCATCTAGAAATCAGAGTGTCACTGAAGATAAGCATTGGAGCAGAAGAAACCTATTTGTGAATATAAAACAGGACTGAGTTTTAGAAGGATTGAAATCAATCAATCAAGTTATCTTTGCCTCACTGGAGAATTATCTGGAGGTCAGCATTTAGGGAATTAGCATGGATATTCGAGAAGTTGAAGCTGTTTGTGCAGGACAATGTTTCTTAACCTTGAAGGTGGAATGCAGTGTGCTACCATCAGCAAAAGTATGGATAAGATTTCGAGTCAGTGGAGGAAGGTCATAAATATACAAGAGGAAAAGAGCGGGAAAAAAGAACTGAACCTTAGGAAAACCAGGATTAGTAGAGAAGTTAGAAGACTGAGAGCTAGGTACCATCACCTGCAGTGAGCAATCAGAGAGAAAACTAGATACCCAATTACAAAAAAGAGTTGACAAACCATAAAATGCAATCTTATTTAGAAGACCTTTATGCCAAACATGATCAAAAGCCTTTAAAAAGTCAAGAGTAATAGCTTGAGTTTCATCAAATTTTGCCCATAGATGGGTAACATAAGTCAATATATCACCAGTGGATTGACACTGACAGAAACTGTACTGGTCATCATTTATTTATTTATTTTGTATGATGTGATCAATACACAAAGAACCAGTTTTTTCTTGCTTCCTCCGTGTATCGCAGCCAGGATATCCAACCAACCGGTTGGTTCGGCACCATCGTGATATCCAGCCCGAGGCAGGAATCAAACCCGCGACCTTTGGCAGGCACTTTACCTACCCGGCTAGCCCGGTCGGCACTGGTCATCACTGATCAGATGGAAGGTTTCTGAACAGTTTAGGAGTTGGCAGGTAATAGATTTCTCCATTATTTGGAAAGAGTAGAAGTAACTGTAATGTAATGATAATTGGGTGGAAGTTATTTATCCTCCTTTTTTTAGGAACTGGTTGGATATGAGCAAATTTCCAAGCAAAGGGGAAACCACTGGTGGAATAAGAAAGTGTAGAAAGGGAGTAAATTCAGGAGCACGTGATTTGAGAACAAGTGGAGAACTACTATTAAAATCTGGAGCTTTCTTGGTATCAAGAATGTTAAAAATTCTTCTGACATCCTTTTGATGAAAGACCACAGGAGGCAGTGAACAGCGTGTACTACAAATGGTAGGAGGTGGTTTACCAAGATCATCAATACAAGAGTTAGAAGAAAAGTATGATGCTAGCAGGTCAGCTGTATCTTATGCTGAGGTGGCAATAGAACCAGCTGGTCTTGACAGAGGTGGGAATAGAGATGGGCAAAAGTTGCCACCAATAGTTTGTTGTTGTTGTTGTTATATGGTTTTTAGGACCATTGGCAACTAAGGCCATATTGCTCTGGGGATATGCAGTGGTCATTGCCTGACCTTTCTGCATCCTCCGTATTTGGTGGTCACGGGCTCGAACCCCGGTCTAATCAAGAAGCGTGTGCAACGCAGTGCTGCTCCTGTCCACCTGGCTACGGAGGTACCCCAATAGCTTTGTCAAGAGACCAGTATGCCCAACTACAATTTGGATAAGAAGCAAGTTTTCTACTCTTAGCCCGTTCTAAATCTAGTTTAGACTGAATAATAATTGCTTTACAATTGTTGGGAGCTTTTGTGTAGGCAGAAAATGAACCTGGAGATTTGGATGCAAGCCAATCATTATATGCAACATTCTTATCATGAACAGCCTTAGCACATTTATTAGAAAACCAATGTTTAGATAAAGGAAGAGATTTTAAGGTGGAGTGTGGAATAAAGGATTTCGTCCCTATAAGAATATAGCGTATAGTGTTATTTGTAATGTGGCTCCTGAGATTTCCTCCAACTCTGTGATGTAACACTGTTAAAGTCAGATTTATGTAGGCTAGTGTGTTAGTGTGTGTTTGTATAGTGTTAGCAAAGGTTGTGTTCTGTTGTTCATCAGGCCTCTTATCCTAGGGACTTGCGTTTGGACACAAAAACCTCTAGTTTACCATGCAGTGCCATAAGTAGGCAGGCCGATCATTAGGGAGTGCGAGCTCTGGTAGGGTAAATCCCGGGGCAGCAAAGACAAAGCAGCAAGAGCAAAAAAAAAAAAAAAATAGTAAATTTTAGTGGAATTAATCCACCAATTTGAAAGGGTGAAGTAGAGGACCCTAGTACAGGATGCCCATACTGATCCAGGGGATGCTAAAAGACTGCAGGAGGTTGAACCACCAAGCAAAAGTGGAGTGGGGAGGGAGAGTGGATTTGGAGAGAGGAGAATGTGTGTGTGTGTGTGTGTGTGTTATGGGGGTTTAGGGGCACATAAGCTGCCAGGGCTATAGTGTGCCTATTCGTAGAAAAAAGCTAAAAATAAAGTTCAGATGTAACTGCTTCATTTTTATTACCAAGCTCTTTTAGAATTTTTGATATAGTCCAAATTTTTTTTATAAAAGAGAAAAATTCATTGATGTTTACATCTTCGCCAATAATATATTGTAGCGTCATCAGGTCTCGTAGATTTGTCAAAGAAAACAGGATGGATATTCTGTCATGTTGATAGTGCGGACATTCAATCAGGATATGTTTCACTGTCGAGAGTGCTGTACAGTGTGGACACTTAGGAGGATCCTCTCCTGTCAGTAGATGGCGGTGAGTCAGATGTGTGTCCTATTCGTGCCCGTGCAAGTACCACTTCATCTCTCCGCACTGTTTTTGCGCTAAAGCTTTGGTTCCTGTTTTAATTGTTTTTTTGTTGTTTGTTATTTGGTTTTTAGGAGCATTAGCAACTAAGGCCACATTGCTCCGGGAATATGAGGTGGTCATTCCCTGACCTTTCCGCATCCTCCGTATTTGGTGGTGACCGGCTCGAAGCCCGGTCTAATCAAGAAACGCGTGCTGTTTTAATTGGTAGAGTTTATTATTGGTTTGGGTGTGCCATTGCTCTTTCCACTGTACGAGACATGCTGTTTGTATGATGTGATTATAGTCAGAGGATGGGACTGGGGCAGAGGTTAAATCAAAAGTTGTTGGATTTTTGGCGGTTTTGTCAGATAGTTCATTCCCCTTTATCCCCGAATGTGCAGGTATCCAGCAAAAGGTTACTGATTGGTGATTTTCTTCAATTTTCAGTAGGAGACTTCTGATTTGATTTAAGACAGGGTGAATCTTGTAAGAAGAGTTTTGGACTGCTGTAATTGAGCTCAGTGAGTCCATGTATAATAAGTATTTTACAGAAGGGTAGTTTTTTTTTTTTTTTTTTTTGGTAGTTGTTGGTGCATAAGCTTCTGTGGCCATAATGCACCTCCCAAGGTTTTTGCAGTACTTTGATCCAAGCCTGAGGAGGGAATCGAACCCGCGACCTTTGGGTTGCCAGGCGGGCACTTTACCCACCCGGCTAGCCCGGTCGGCCAGAAGGGTAGTGATTCACGTTGTCTAAGGCTAATTTTATTGCATGGAGTTCTGCTGAGAAGCTGCTATACTCAGGTGGAAGAGCAGCTGAAATGATTGTAGAAAGAAATACTGCCACTGCTCCAACAGATGAATGTGATTTGGAGCCATCAGTATATACTGGCAAAAAAATCAGCATATTTTTGAATATGGTTTGCATGGAGTTGTTTCACATTGATTATGGGTAGGTGACTCTTTCCCCACTTGTGAAGATAAGTATTGCAGGTTAGTTGCAGAGGGGGAGTCCACGGTGGTTGTGAGTCGATTACTTGTTGCCTGTTGACAATAGGAACATTCCAACTCTGGGTTAATTCAATAAGGTGTAAGCCTGCTGGTCTTATTTTGGTGGGTTTGTTTCTATAGAGATTTTGCAGTTCAATAGGATGCTGCCAGCAACTTTGTATTCAGGCTGCATACTTAAGAAGCAGCATTTTTCTGCAAAGGTAAAGAGGGGGCTCATTAGCTTCAATATATAAACTATGAGTAGGGGATGTCCTGAAAGCACCAAGTGCAATCCGCAATGTACTATGCTGTATAGGATCCAACCATCGTAGTGTATTCTTACGGACAGAATCATAGAGTGGAACACCATAATCCAATCAGGATCTGATCAATGCTCTATATAAGAGCAATAAAGATGTACGGTCTGCTCCCCCAAAACAAGGCAGATAAAGCTCTTAGTATGTTTAGTTTTTTGAAGCAGGATGTATGCAGAAATTTAATGTGCTCAAGGAAATTTAATTTCCTGCATTAGCAGGTTTTCAAGATCTTGATAAGAAAAGATGTCTTGGTGGGAGATAGATTGATACTAGTGTTAATGCAATCTGGGCTATCAATAGAATCCCAAGAATCTGATGTTGCTAGTCACTGGAATGGTAAAGTTTGACAGCTGAAGTTCAGGATCTGTATGTATTTTCCGTTGATTACAAAAGTGGATTGCAACAGTTTTCTGCTGTGATAGACAATAGCCATTTAACTCTGCCCACCTTTGGACTTTATTCAAGGATATCTGCAGTTGCCGTTCAATGGATCTCATGTTCTGAGAATGGCAAGAAATAGATCATTGGCGTAAAGATAGGTCTCAACAGTATTTGGAAGTTCTTTTGTGATGGAATCGATTCGAAGGGCAAAAAAGGTTGCACTCAGTACAGACCCTTGTGGCACTCCTCCTTCCTGTAAAAATGTCATAAAAAGCAAATTTGGTATCGAACTTGGAAAGAACAATTCTAGAGAAAGTTCCTGATGAATATAGGAAAGTTGCCTCAGAGACCAAGAGCATAGAGGTCATTGAGAATGCCACGATGGAAAGTTGTATCAAACACCTTCTCTATGTCTATGGAAACCATAACAAGATGTTAATTTTTTCCAAAGGCATTACGAATTGCAGACTCAGCTTTGATCATGAGATCTAATGAGGACGTGTTCTTTTGAAAACCATGCTGATTTTTACTAATTAGTTGTTGCATTTCGATGATCCAAACAAGACGATCATGGATCATTTTTTCAAGTAATTTACCGAGGCAACTGGATAGAGAAATAGGTCTATAACTGTTAGGAATGGTAGGATCTTTTCCAGGTTTCAAAAAGGCAAGAACTGTAGCATGATGCCAAGAACTGGGATAAATGTTTTCCATAAATATTCGGTTATAGTACATCAGCAGTATTTGTAAGTTTTTGTAACATAATATAAGGTATTATCTGGCCCAGTGGCACTGTTGCGTGTTGTTTTAATGCCGTGTAGAAGTCCAGAAAATTGAAGAGGCTGATTATACGGAAGGAAAACTGAGGTTCGAAAGTTGATGGCTCGTTGTTCAGTCTTGGTCTTAATTTTCTGAAAATCCAGCAAATAAGTTGATGCCACTGAAACTTGGGCAAAGGTTTTGCCCAAGGCATTTGCTATGTCCTCAGGAGCAGAGAGTTCTTGCCCATTCCATGAAAGAATTGGTGAAGGGGTGGTTGGAAATTTGCCAGAAATCTGCCTGATTTTCTTCCATATTAACCTGGAGTTAGTGTTTCTATTTATGGTAGATGCAAACCGAATCCAAGAATTCTTCTTGGCTTGCCTTTGAATGAGATGTGCTTTTGCCCTTAGCTTCTTGTAGTTAATAAGATTAGCTGTGGTTGGGGATCTATGAAATAAATTCTATGCTTTATTTTTTAACTTCTTTGCATTTGTGCATTCTTCATTCCACCAATAGTTAAGGTGCTGTCGGGACTGGGGATTCGATAATGGAATTGAACATTTAGCTGCAATTAGTAGGTGTGAAGTGATATAATCTGTGGCTTCATCTATTAATTGTGCTCGTATAAATTTCTCATCCAGGGTGACAGCTGACTGAAATTTGACACAGTTGGCTTGAGAGAACTTCCATTTCCTGCAGGGTTGGGATACTGGTGGTTGTGCAATGAGCAGATCACAAATAATCGGAAAATGGTCACTGCCCATGGGGTTGTCCATGACAGACCATTCCATGATTGGAAACAGAATCGGGGAGCATATTGAGAGATCGATTGCAGACGTTTGCCCAGCTGGTAATTGTATGTGAGTGGATAGCCCTATATTAAGAAAGGTAAGGTTTTGCTTATCCAGAAACGTTTCAATTAGTTGACCATGCCTATCTAATTTAGTCGATCCCTATAATTGGTAATGGTTATTGAAATCCCCCAAGAGACATCAGGTGAAGGTAACTGCATTAGCAGGTTTTCAAGATCTTGATAAGAAAAGGTATGTCTTGGTGGGAGATTAGATTGATACTAGTGTTAACGCAATCTGGGCTATCAAATGTACGGCAACAACTTCAATTTCAGTTTGTAGAACATTGATTTTTTAATTTGATTTGGTAGTTGTTGGCGCATCGGCTTCTGTGGCCATATTGCACCTCCCAAGGTTTTTGCAATACTTTGATCCAAGCCCGAGGCGGGAATCGAACCCGCGACCTTTGGGTTGCCGGGTAGGTGCTTTACCCACTCAGCTAGCCCGGTCGGCAGTTTGTAGAACAATTTGCTTGGTTGGGATCTTTGAGCTAACCAAGATAGCCACAACTCAACAGGCAGCATTTGAAGTATTATAATCTTGTTGGTTGATAGAATAGTTCTTTATGGTAGTAGAAATTTGAGGAGTTACATGTGTTTCCTGTAGACAAAAACCAACTGGCAAATAGCGGATAATTAAATCTTAAATATCGTTAAGGTTGCTACAAAATCCTCTACAATTACATTGTAGAATATAAGGCATTATTGGTGCTTAGTAGAAGAAGCTGTATCTGACTGTTTTTTTGGAGAAGAATGGTCAACCAGTGTCCATATCTTCTTCTGCATATATCTCTAAGATTGGGTCTTCCTGTTTGGATGAGTGAACTGTATCCATGGATGTGTCCTGAATATTCTTTTTTATGTTTGAGAATCAATTATTTGATGTAGTATCAATCATTGGAGGAGAAGCAGATTTCGCAGGTACTGTGAGAGCAGTATTGCTTGCCTGGTTCAAGTGCTTGGGGATACTGGACTGTTCCTGAGAGAGAACAGTCCGAGCCCAGTCAGAGATTGAAGTGTTGGAGGGGACTGTAACATCAGTTTGTGTACCCACTGATTGAATTTTTGCGCCACACTGGAGTATGTACGTTTAGAAATACTGGGAGCAATTCATTTTCTAGCTTCTTGAAAGCTTACTTTATTTTCAATTTTATACTTCACAATTTTCTTTTCAGTTTTCCACCTGTTGCATGTCCTAGAATAGGCGGCATGGTTGCCTTTACAGTTAGGACAGCTCATTTCTGTTGCCGAACAATCACAATGAGTCTGATCGGAAGATCCACAGTTGGGACAAACTGGGTTCCTCTGCATACTGTTTGAGAGTGGCCATATTTTTGGCATTTATAAGATCTCAATGGATTGGGTATGTAGGGGGTCGAATGCGGAAAAGAAGATAGCCTGCTTTTATGGAAGAAGGAAGGTTTGGGGTATTAAAAGTGAGTATAATATTTCTCATAGGTGTGAGTGTATTTTCCTTTTTAATCATTATTCTTTTAACTGCAATTACCTTTTGTTCCTGAAGTTCTTGACTTATCTCCTCCTCCGAGACATTCAATAGATCCCAGCTGGATATAACACCCTTAGATGTGTTTAGGGTACCATAGGGAGAAACTTTTACTGAAATACCAGCAAAAGTTGTAACTTTCAGTAGATATTCGGAATGTTTCCTGCTGATTGTTTCTATTAATAGGTCCCACGATTGCAGTCGCTTGACTGTTTTAGGAGATCCTGCAAGGCTTTCAAGGTGTTTCTGGATAAGAAACGGTGACAATTTGGTGAGTGGCTGTTCTGTAAGAGAGTGCATTATGAGAAATGCAGGAAAATCTATGTCTGAGGAGTTGTTCTTAAACCTCTTGGGTTGAGACATGTCATGTTCACTTTCTATATCTGGCTGAGAGCTTGTCAGCTCTAGAGGATGAAACTTACTGTGTTCATATTTGCTCCTTTTGGCCCTTGGCAGATTAACTGTTCTGCCAAGGCCCAACCACGGGGAGGCAGGAGCAGTGCCTGAGTGACCAAGCGAGAAGTAGTAGGTGTTAGTAATAAATATATAAGAAATAAAGAAAGGTGGCTTTCCTTTCTTGCTCTGTAAAGTACTTTTTTAGCAAGAGCTGTTATTAAATAAAGAAACTTTTTAAGGACAGGAACGTAAAAGAACTATGAATCACTTTTTGGAAAATTGCACTTTAAGCACAGAGAAATCGCTCAGCACCTGGGGCCGAGAGGAGAACAATCATCCCTATAAGAATAATTTCACTGACACAATCTGAGCAAACGTTGACATCAGAAGATTTGAAACAGTAATCCGACCAAGGAAAATAAGAAAATAAATCTTGCAGATCATCCCATTCTGCATTCTTGTAATGCCAAACAACATGAGGTTGGGAATGGCCCAAGAGAAAGGCCCAATGGAGAAGATACCATCACCAAGTTGTGATCTGAGGTGCCTAAAGGACACTCACTTTGACCATGTACTTAGAAAGGTTGTCTATTAGAAAAAGAACAAGAGTGTATGCTGTGTGGTTAGGATTGTCTGGTATTCTAGTAGGTAAATGAACAATTTGTGGGAGGTCATTAGAATTACAAAATGCCTCAGCACTTTTGACTAGCTGGGTTTGTGTGAGTAGGATAGTTGGACTGGAGAAAGTCAATTTTCAAAAAGAGGAAGTCAAAGTGTTCCAAGTGATTAGTGGAGTTGGCAGAATGATAGAGGCAACAGATGAATATGACAAAATGTGGTAGAGAGATGTGTAGAAGAGAGATTTTAAGCCTGAGAAGACTGAAAAGAGGAAATTCCAAATTACTCTATGATAGGGAATATCAGGGCAGATGTACGCACAAGTACCACCTTTGAAGCAAAAGGAATCATAGAGTGAATAATTTGGAACTGAGATGGAGCAGTGTTTAAGCATATAATATCAAAATTATTTTTTTTTTTTACATCCAGCTCTCCTTTGCAACTATATAATATCTGCCTATAATTACCATATCGTGGTCATATTAGTCAAATACCTCCACTAAACACATGTGCTTCCTTTTACTCGTAGCTTGCATTCCCATCAAGATTATCCATCTTGAACCACTGACTCCATTATTTTCCCAAGAACAGAAACTAAGCTTGAAAGTCTGCCTTTTCACTTCTCTCTCTGATCCACCACTTTAATAATAAGAGAGCACATCTCAATCTATAGAGATCTCCCCACCACACAAATCCAAGGATGCTCTCAAATAATTATGGCTAAAGGTCTGCTTACTTCACTTGCTTGCTTCTTTTACTGGATAGATATCTTCAGCACTAGTGCTTTATTTTCTTTTAGCTTCAACAATCTTTCTTCCATTTTTCTCTCAGTTATCACAAAATCATTTAGCTCCCAGTTAGAGTTATACTTCTGGTATCTCTACCCCTAAAAACTTCTTTACATGTTAATGCAGAGGCAAAATATTTATTCAGTTCATTAGCAACCTAAATAGGATCATCATTAGTTTATGATCATCCTATTTAGTGGATCAATGTGTTTCATTCCTTTCTTTCAAGTGTTAACATAGTAAAGGAATCCTTTGATGCTGTTCTTTGTATTTGTGGACAAATATTTATTTTCTTATTCTTATGTCTCTAAGTGATTTGATTAAAGTTAGAGGCATAAGAATAATATTTGATTATCTGATGATTTTAAGCAAATGTTTTTCTGAACATGAATGTTGAGAAACTCCCTAAACCCAATTTATTATCAAAAATATGTTAAGATATTTTTGGTAATAAATTGAACTAGAGCATACTACAATACTTCATAGCTTTTTTCCTTAATTCAGATTTACTGTCTTCACAATAGTAGGAGAAGAAGGCTATCTGCTTAGATGAATACAAATATCCTTAATATGGGGCCATTTCAAAACAGTTATATTTATCCTCTTCAAAGTATCTGACTGATTGATTATACATTGCAAATTTAGCAGTCCTATTATGTCTTAATGAACTCCTAGTACTTTTCTGCTAAGTCTGCCTATAATTACCATATCGTTGAATGATTGCTTCACTTCCTGTAACCTCTTTCCATTTAGATTGCTTTTTAGTTTGAGGAAGAAAAAAAAGTCCTGCAGAATCAAAAAAATACAGAACTGGTGGAATGTTGTCTGGAGTGCCAAGTGCAAAGGATGAGTGTGCCAAGACTATCCTTATTCCCAAATAGAATAAAATCATTTTGATGCACACAGGAAATGCTAACTCCATTTGTGCTGCAAACTTTAAAATTATACAAGGTGTGGCTATTAAATAAAGAGACTGCATGCACAGCCACTACACACAAAATGCCATCTGCAAAACAAAGGCAGAGCAGTTGACCCTGAACCTTACTATAGTTGTCTACCAAGTCACGTTCCAACAAGCTCATTCACTTTGTAGTGAGACAGGTTTTCATTACCTTGGGTTTTTTCAGTTTGCTGGAAAAATGACAAACAAAAGAATTAACAAATCAACCTCAAATTTTTAGCAAAACTAAAGAAAACACCAACTGAAAGTTGAGTTGTTACATAAGTTTATGGGGAAGATACTATGTCAAGAGCTTGCATGTTTGAATGGAATAACATTTTTAGGAGGAGGAGGGAATGTAGATGACGATGAACAACCAGGCCATCCAGTATCCATGAAAGGCCTGGTTGTTCATCCAGTAAAACTGATGAAAATGTGAACTGGGTAAGAACACTGATTAGAAGTGATCATCATTTAAGCACTGGAATGGTTACACAAGAACTTGCCATGGACATAGAAAGACAAATTTTAACTGTAAATTTAGGCATGACAAAAAGTGAGCACCAAGATGGTGGCCAAAATTTTTGAATGAAAATCAAAGAATGAGATGACTCCAAGTTTGTGAAGAAGTTTTGGAAAAAACTGAAGATACAAACTTTGAGTATTGTAATTACTTGTGATGAAAGTTGGCCACTCCAATATTACCTAGAAACCAAACGACAGTCTATGCAATGGAAGACAAACAATACATCACAGCAAAAAAACCAAGAACGTCAAAATCAAAAATGAAAACCATGCTTCTTGTTTTCTTTGGTATTAAAGAAATTATTATGGCTGAATACGTCCCATAAAATCATAATGTCAATCAAATATACTAAGCTGAAGTTTTGACAAGGCTGTGTGAAAAAATTTGAAGGAAGAGACCTACCTTCCTTCAAATTTTTGAAAGGATGGTTGGAATGTTCCATCAAGACTGCCCCAGCACAAAATGCACTCCCTATGTTCACCAATTTATAGCCAAAAAAGAAATCCGTGTGTAAACATGCACCTTACTTGCCAGACCGAGCTCTTTGTGACCCTTTTCTTCTCTAAACTGAAAAGTGTACTTAATGGAACCCATTTTTAGTCCTTTGAAGACATTCAGAAAAAAAAAAAAAAAACGTTAAAAGGATGTACATAAGACTTCCAGAAATGTTTCTGTGCTTGGAAGAAATGTATGGAACACTGTGTACAAGCCCAAGGCAATATTTTAAAGGGAGATAACTTGTAAAGTACAAAATATTTCATTATTTTATTTTATTTTATTGCAACAGTCTCATTATTTAATAGCCACATTTCATAATTCAGCTGACCATGAACTGCATAATAAACATCAACAACTGATTCCAGTGTGTGAATGTCAATGGATGACCAAAGCATGCATTTATTTTCCACACAAGTTTGTTCACCTTTAAACCAAATACAATTCAAATGTCTTGGAATGACTACAAGTTTTATCCTCAAATCCAGTTTTTGGTATTTCTTAGTTTCTCTGACTGTTGTGAAGTTTTGCACAGAATCTGATGTCCATAAACTTTGCACTAACACATCAGCCAATTTACACTGTAATGTAAGTCATAAGCATATCTATAGAAATCAATGGCTTTATGACAATGGAATGATATCACATACTCAAGTTATATCATATGGTTGCTGGCTTAGTTTTCCTATAATAATTTCAGCCCCCTGAAATTTTTTATACTTTAAAAATTAAAAATATAAAACTATAACACAAGGAATTGTTAATCACATACCTTTCTGTCAGTGTTAATTGGCAAATTTCCAACAAAAATCGTTCTGGCTAATTTCTGTGGATCATCGTATTTTTTTTGGATGTCACAAGGTTCCTTGAGTGGAATTTCACATTCAGATAATTTTTTCTGCTTTACGGTCTTTGCCTTTGTGTTATCACTAGTATGCCATAAGTCTTTACTGGAGGCAGGTGAAGGAGAGGTAATGAACATTGTTTAAGTTAGAATTAATGATTCTTAATTACTATCAAGGAATTATGGTAAAATAAAGAAATAATTTGGGGCAAAATCCTCATTCTGTGGGCAGCAATGACAAACTAGGTTTGACACTTAGTGCAGCAATCTAATTGTGGAGGCATTTTGCAAAATGCCTTGAAGGGGAAAAAATCACTGCTCTCCACTGAAAAGGTAAATCTACAATATTTGGAGTGCTTCCCTGATTTAGATATTTGTATTCTAATCTGCCATCTTGAAACAAGATTGAGTTAGAATCCATTATTCATAACATTAAAAGAATTGAAAAGTACAAGTAGCAAACCTAGCTTGCTCATTGTTACATACAGAATGAGGCTGTACCTACATATACAACAATGAAATTATAGTAATTAAGAAGCATGTTAAATTACTGTTAAAAACTGCTACAAGAATCAAGTCACACTTATGTTTGTGTAATTTATTCAAACTTTCATATCATATCTCAATTTTTTTTTCAATGATAGACTATTAAAAAAAACTTTCAACTTCACTGAGAAAAAATTAATTCATATCAAATACCTCACTTATCCTGCTATATGTCTTGATACCTCAATTATCTTGCTATATCTGAGAAATATGAAATTTTAAAATGTCCATTTAACATTTCTAACTGCCAACTTTTTACTACTGCCAATGTGAGACTATTCCAAACTGTCAAGGTGTCTTTGACTACATGCAGTTTTGTCCCCTGAAGCTTTATGTGGGAAAAATTGGCATATCATTTACCGAATTTAATGAAACAGCACTAAGTCAATATAAAGATACAACTATTTGTTTCCAACATACAAATTCATTGGGCAGACAATTTCAAGAATACATTTCTAAACTTTTACATTGCTTAGGGTACAATTCCTTAGGCACAATTAGTAAGAGTATGCAATATCTTCAAGACTAATATTTGATTACATCTATTTTGTTCTCTTTCAAAATTGCATAATGTTGAATTCACAAAATTAAAATTAGCAGTGATTTTACTTTGATTCTTTAACAAATACTATTTCAAATAAATATTTTATTCTTTACAAGAATTTTAAAATATTATTTGTTTGAGATGTGATAATTGGATTAAAGAGTATTTTTAGTCATTTATAACATTGACCCTTGTTATTATTCATGATTGTAACAGGGCTAAGCACTACTCATTCTCTAACATGTTTGAAGGAATTGTGAAGCCAATCACCACTGCTTTTCACACGTTTTTCAACTGTGGTCACTGTTCCTCTGGACTATCTTGTCAGAAGATCACTCTCTTTTTTTTTTTTTAGAAAATCCCAAGCACAAAAGGTATTAGAGAACCTATAGTAGTTAATACTGTGTATAGGTAGAAAGGCGAGAGTCCTTTCAGTTTCGAATTACACATAAGACATTTCCTGTCGAACCTGTGTTTTTTTCACATTCGCAGTATTCAGTTACCTAAGCACTCTATATTGACCTGACCACTGTACATCAGTTCTTTCTTTCTTTCTTCATAATTGTCTGATAGGTTTTCACATTGAAAATTACAGAACTGATCTGCAAAATATCTATTTCTTTACCTTCAATGATAATGAGAAGCACTTGAAAACTTAACATTTAACTTATTGCTTTTGATATTGCAATCAGGCAAGCTGCTATCTGTGAATACTGTTTGTTTGTTTGTTTGTTGTTTGGTTTTAGGAGCATTAGCAACTAAGGCCATATTGCTCGGGGAATATGCGGTGATCATTCCCTGACCTTTCCGCATCCTCCATATTTGGTGGTGACGGGAATACTGTTTGAATCCAGCAGACTTTCAACTGCTATAAAGAAACACTTTTGGTCTTAACAATTCATGATAAAAAGTCAGCTTGCCACCAAACTAAGTCTACAAAACTGCCAAGTTTTAGTGTAAAAAAAAAAGAAAAGAAAAAAGTTTATGCTATTGTAACTAATAATATGAATTAGGTGAAAAATGCCACGATTCACCTAATTCATATTATTAATTTAAATAACATAAACTTTTCATATTATTAATTACAATAGCATAAAACTTTTTCCCAACATTCTACACAATTTGTTTTAATTAAATAATAAAAAAAGAATAAATAAAGTTCAGTTTTCATGAAACTGAACTTGATTTGTTTTTACCTAATTCATTTAATTTCTTTAATTCAAAATAAAAAAGTGCAAGGTTTGTTGCAAATATGCCACTCTGCATTGTTTCAATGTTTTTAAACTAATAGCTGTTTTTAACTCAGTTTTTTTTATGCTGATTTCAGAAATGTTATTAGTTTTTTTGTCATGTACTGTTTTTTTCACAAATCACTTAAGTTGACATCATGAGTTGTGTTACTGAATGTATTAAGTTAGGAGTAAATGCTGGGAATTTGTAAACTAAATCTGTACATGTTGTTAACACTGCCTTTAGTCATCTGTTTCTTGATTTTGGGAGCTCCACGCAGCAGTGTTTATCACTGACTTTATTTTTGAGGTTATCGTGTTAAACTTGTGCTGAAAAGTGAGAAAATGTCTGCATTCAAGTGTTTGAACAATCCTAACTTATTTTGTTATATTTGTGGAAGTTATAGTCCTCAAGTAAAGACAAGACATTACAGATTTTGTAAAAAATGTGTATTGTGCTTATTTTGGAGTGAAACTCTGTGACCTACATAAACAATGAGCTCCACATAAAGTTTGCTGAACCTATGTTGAAGCATTGAGATTGTGGAAAAATGGTAAAAAGAGGACTACACCATTTGCAGATTTGACTGCAGCCTACAAACCACTGTGTTGATTTGTAGGCTGTTACTTTTTCTTAGTTAATGTAGAAGGGCATTGTTGTCCTAATATTTCATCTGCCATTGGACTAGTCCCACAAGGATTTAACCTGCTGATTCCATACTCTCCACTTATATTGAAGATTGTAACAACAGAGAGTGCTGAAAGTGAAGCTTCTGAAGATGAAATTGAAGTTTACATGCCTGGAGGCATTAGGTCCAGCCCTCAACTGTTTTCAGAGCATGAACTGAATGATCTGGTAAGAGATTTAAATTTACCAAGGAATCTTGAGAACTCTTTGGTTCTAAACTTAAGTCAAAAAATCTTCTAGCATATGGGATGTTTTTCTCATGGTACAGATACAGAGAACGAGAACTAGTCCCCTACTTTTCTGAGGATATTTCCATGGATTTTACAGTAATATAAATGACTTAATGAACTATTTAGGAATCAGTTACAATCCTACACAGTGGAAACTTTTTATTGATTCATCAAAGGAGTCTCAAAGGTATATTGCCATAATGGAAATAAATACAAGGCAATTCCAGTAGCTCACTCTGTACATTTGAAAGAAATGTACGAGAACTCGAAAAACACTGTTCATCGGCCTGTGCTGACTTTAAAGTGATAGGCATGTTATTTGGACAGCAAGCTGGCTCCACAAAAATATCTTGCTTTTTATGCGAGTGGAACAGTCGGGCAGTTTGTTGCCTGGATCAGAGAATGTAGTTCATAAACCACAGTAGACCCCAAAATTATCCTACTTCCACCCTTGCAAATCAAAACGGGTTTGATGAAACAGTTTGTGAAAGTGTTATTGCAGGAAAGGCACCTGCTTCAACTACCTTTGCACTAAATTCCACATCAATCACCGAAGAGAAGCTAAAATAAGGTATTTTTGATGGACCACAAATTCGCAAACTGATGAGGGAACTATGAATAAAAGAGAAACATAGGCATAGATTAGCTTCAGGTCTGTTGATGAGAACTTCTTAGGGAACAAGGTTCCAGACTACAAGATTATAGTGGAAAATATGTTGAAAACAGTGAAAAAACAAATATATATATATAGTTGAGAGTTGAAAAATATAATTGAAAATATATTGGAAAGCTTCAAAGAGCTAGGCTGCAACATGAGTGTCAAAGTACATTTTTTACACTCCCACATCAACTACTTTTTTCCCAGAAAATCTAGGAAGTGTTAGTGAAGAACAAGGGTGAGAGGTTTCACCAGAACATTAAAGACAGGGTACAAGAGGAGGTGGAATGTCAACATGATAGTTGACTATTGCCAGATGCTGAAGAGGGACTGTAAAGTAGAAGAATCTGCAAGTAAACCAAAGAAACAAAAATTTAATCCACCATAAAAAATCATTTTTTTAAAAATTAGAGGCATGTTTAGTGGACTTTTTTACCACATTGCCCTTTTTAACAGTGTTTGCAACATGTATTTAAATATAAAAGTGTGGTAAAAGTAGTATTTCATTAAAATTTCAGTGCACAAGTCTGCCAAAATTACTAAACATTTGTGAAAAATAAAATTTTCTTTTAGTGATTTTTGAAGAACCTTGATGTGATGGGAATAAATGGAAGTCTCCTTTTTGAAATCGGCATTAAAAAATGATTCAGAAACCTTTTCTGAGAAAACATCAGTGAATTTTTTTTCAAAATGCAGAATAGTGTAACTCTTAATATCAATTAAAAGACATTTTATAGACGACAATAACAATTTCATAATTAAAACAGTGCAGTGTTTCTTTAGTGTTAATTATGTAATAATTATCTGGAAATTTACCACCACACCCTTTTGGCATCTCTCATAATGTAGATATAACTTCGCAACTGTGATGGCTTGTTGTATTATCTGGGTACCTGCCCGCCCACTGATGATGAAGCCACACAGCTTCGAAACGATCGTCTGGGTGGTGGTACCGCTGAAAATAAATAACAGTAGTCTTCTCTACTAGAGAAGCGTTATTTATTTGAAGTAATGCAATAGTAGCTATCTTGTTGTGAAGGCAACCACATTATGAGATACAATTAAAACGATGCCCTCTACGGCTACATATGTAGTTCAAATATATGGTACTATATAGTAATATTATAATATTATATAGTACTATATAATATAACCGATACTATATAGTAATAATTATCATAAATTCACATTTCTTTAATTTACAAATAGTGTGGCATTTTATAATTTTAGGTAATTGTAAGAACCAGTTCTTACAATTCCCTTATTCTATTCTTCTCTAGAGTTGGCAAAGATATCCATAAGATTTCAAAACTTTGTCAAAATTGGCCTTTAAATGTTTTATTTCCAGTTGTCAATAAACTCAATTACTTTTTGTTTATAATAAAATTTACATGGAGCTTAATGGTCTTTAATCTGTTATGTGAATTACTTTTTTTTCATTCCCATTAGGACACCACCACCACCACTGGTCCCTAAACATAAGAAGTTTAGATAGGGGCAAGTAAGCATTACTGATAATTATCAAAATATGTTTAAATTACTGAAAAAGAATAAAGTCCTCAGCAGCTGCATGGGCCCATAGAAAACACAAAATGATGTGAAACTACAGCTTCTCTGGTTTCACGCCAGTATCTTATTATAGTTTGCAGTTCTTTTTTGCCAACATTAGTTGTTTCATAATACTGCAATGTGTGGTATGAGGGTCTAGATTTTAATAAAACTCTTTATGGAAGAATAGTACAAATGTATTATTAATAAGGTAACTCTTTCACAGGATTAGGTTAAAACTCCTTCTGGGACTGTTCCCACATAGGAAATATTGCTTTTAAAACATTTCTAAGTCTGTGTGCTGCACCCTGAACACCAAAGAGAAATCCTCTATTGTCTCATTTATTTAGCCATTCATTTTAAAAACTAATTTTTCTCATACAGAAAGTTCTGTAAATCCTGGAAGGAAATGGTTAAGTCATTATAAATAGGACTTTGCAATCAATGTTGAAGTTCTGATGAATTCCAAAATGTGAAGATACAAAATCATATTATGTTGACAAAAATTTAGGATTCAGGTTGTCTACTAAGCAACAAAAGCCATTCAAAAATCCTAAAACAATTTTTAGACCAGTGTACAATCCTGTATAACCATGCCTCCACTATAAACTTTCACAAATTCATATACAAAACCCCAAATTAAAAACAATAGTAAGAGAAGTAATGAGAGAGAGAGAGAGAGAGAGAGAGAGAGAGAGAGAGAGAGAGAGAGAGAGAGAGAGAGAGAGAGAGAGAGAGAGAGGAGTGTTAAATGGAGGATTTTTAAGACTGCTTCCAAAGCACGTCCTCAGTTTACCATAGAGTAAAATAATGTACAGCTACTCTTTTTTCCGCTACTGAGGAAAAATGCAGATGAGTTACAATACTCCAATTACTACAATACAAAAAGGTACTGTTTCTAATAGTAACTTAATCTTTTCACAAGTGAGTTGCCTGAAGGCATGTTGAATGTGTCAGTGTGCACTGCTGACAGTTTCTGATAGGAGTGGACTCTGTGGTATTTTCAAATGATAAAAATAAAAACTCTGCATATAAATGCTTTGAAATATTTATTTATTTATTTCTAAGTTGACTTTATTGCCCAACATGGTTACAAATTAGAAGAGATTTTATTATGCTCATTCTCATTTTTGTGCTGCCACCTATTAAAATTGTCTGCCTACTATTAGATGGGAACACAAATAAATGATGCACAAAGTGGGAAAATTTTTAAAGAAATTCACACACATATATGGACACAATGGCGCAACCTTCAAAACAGATCTACACATGTACTGTGAAAGGATTAAATGCATTTTTAAAGTGGAAGTGTTTTCATGTTTAACGATACTACTGTTCACAAAAAAAGAAGTAAATAAATAATAATAAAAAATTAAATAATTAATCAGTTTTCCAAGGGCAAAGTTGAAACATGATTTTCGCATGAGGCACACTGGCCTCATGCGAAAATCATGTTTCCATTAATATCACATTTTTCCAGATCACAGCTGTTGAGGCCCTCCCATATTCTCTTTTAACTAAAGAATATTAATTACCTCTGTACAAATGATTCCTCTAAGTCAGCTTCATTTGAATCTGTTGAAAAGTTAGGGGCTTCCCCTTCTGAAGTGCTTGTGGATTTAGAGAGCCACTTCCTTTTATTCCCTGATTTGAGACTCTGAAAAATATAAACTATTTCAAAACTGTAGCTGAGTCAATCGGAATGCAAGTGCAGATTAATACATTTACAAAAAAATAACAAATCAGTAGCCAAGTTGAACAAATGAATGGCATTGCAACGTATAAGTAGCAATTTGCAGAATAAAACATGTACAAGGTGTTGGAAAAGTTTTAGGACCGATTTTTTTTAAACAATACTACTAATACCATACATTTGCTACTGTTGAAACTATTCACTATCAAGTCTGAACTAGCTCTGTGCCAAGTTTCATCAGTGTGTACAAAGGTGTCCTACTGGAAAGATGTGTGAAGTTGGCACAGTAAAACCATGTCATCATGGATTCAGGGACCAAGCAAAGAGTGGCAATAAAATTGTTTTAAAGCTGGAAAAAGTGCAACTTTTTCAGTTGCAGTAGTGAGTGTAGCTTATGGACACGAAGCACTATCATGATCCAACATTTTTCACTGGTATGTGCGGTTCCATAAAGATGTTCAGGATGATGTGTGGAGTGGTTGCCCATCCCAGTCTTGTATGTACTCAACCAGTGAAAAAGTTCGGCAGCTGTTAATGGAAGATTTTCACCTGTCCCTCTGAATGATAGCAAACTGGCTTCACACCAGTAAGGATACCATGCATCCAACTGTTGTCGAAGATTTGTAAAAGGAATGTGTGCTCAAACTTCGTACTGCATGCATTGATGGAAGAACAGAAGGAGGAACGAGTTGCTGTGTCGCAATTTGATTGAGATGGCAGATCTAGACTTTTTTTAAAAAAAATCATAACTGGTAATGAACCTGAAACAAAAAGACAATCAATGGTGAGGCTGAAGAAACTCTGTTCCATAAGTCTCAAACCAAGATGATGTTGATGATTTTTTTTTTTGAATGGCAAGGAGTTGTGCACAAAGAATTTGTACCAGAAGGGCAGTCAAGTCTGAATTTTACAGAGGAGTGAGGACAGATCCTTGAAAAGAATTTGCTGTGTTATGACATTTCAAACATATAACCCTGCACACACGAACAGAGAGAGAGAGAGAAGACAAAAACAGTATACAGGAGGAGTAATAAATATTATACAGTTGTATTTAAACTGAAAAGATAAGTTTAAAGAATGTAAATCTATAGAGTTTTATTAAGTGTTCTATAAAATTATACTCTTAGTAATTAATAAGTTAACTATATTCACCTTTAGATCTAAAGTGATAATATCACAGAAGAGGGGGGGGAGGAGTTCAGTTTAAGAAAAAAAAAATCAAACATGCCTGAAATTTACACATTAACTTTTCTTTTGTCTAACATAAGTATAGGATGTATGGTTATATCACACTTTAGGGTTTTAACTACTTACTTTTTGTGATTGATTATCCATTTTTTCATTTTGTTTAACAGGAGTATATGACACAAATGAAGGTGCAGGACTATCAAATATGTCATTCACTTTTTTTTTGGATTTGGCATTTTTTTTCGTTGCCTTCGTGGACTCCTGCAGAACAGCTGCAATGTCTCCAACTCTATACGAATTCATATCTAATAAAGTATAAAAAAAAAATTAGTAAATGAAATCTTTAAATATAATTGACACCGCTATGATGTATAACTAGGGAATAAATTTCTATGTTAAAAAAATTGAATAAAAAAAAAAAAAAAGCAAGTTATCATTTTAATTAGGAAAATATTTGTTTCAAATCACTATTTTAATCTGAATGAAGAAAAGAAAATGTATCCAGAATACATTATAGAAAAGATGGACCAGTTACAGTAAACTTTAATGAGTCCAAATGTCAAATACCCAGCTTTATACAATATCTGATTCAATTTTAATTTGGGCCAAATATGCATATTGGCAATATCTAAATTTTTCTGTTTAACTTTTGTGAAAATATTAATTTATCTTTACTGTTCACAATGCTTTATATACTTTACAAAACTCACCTCCAATCCCATTTGGTTTGATACAAGAATGTAAAGAATTAAAATCTACAAACTATAAGTCTACTCCCCCAGTGAAGGTGCACCTTTAGAAGGTAGATTACATTCCATTAAAAATTCCAGCACTCCAATCAGACTTTAGTGGAATAACAATCCACTAAACTCTGATTACTATATCCACTATAAATCTAACCTCCTTTATGAAATGTTTTTTTACTTGTTTATAAAGCAACCCATTGAGTTGCTTTGATAAGATAAACCGCACAACACAAAGCTGGTCCACAACTGGTGTGGAACAGCATTGCAGGGCATGGCTGTGGGATACCAAATCTGCAGTGACTGCAGAGGGATGGAGCTATGTAACGGCCAAGATGTGTGCAAAAAAATTTAACATCAAAGAGTTAAAAGCCCAGATTAAAAGGCAGTGACTTCCATTTTTCAAGGGTTGCTTAAAAATACTTGGAATGAAACTGGCTACTTTCTCGACATTCTACATGCTACCAGAGGTTCCCATGTAGGAGTTTACTGACGTGCAGTTGTGTGATTAGAAATTGAATTACAAACCATTTTACCTATTACAATAAAATTTTAATTGAGCTTTATAAATCAGTAAATAATTTATAGATACCAAGTATTATTATTAGTATTAGTTACTATTACACTATACAATGTTAATTTTAGGTAACCCATCTGTGAACTGTGTATATTACCAAAACAAACATGTTTGGTTTGCCATTAGAGCTTTTCTTCGTTTCTCGACCAAACAGCTGTTTGAATATTCCCACTTGGCAGTTAGTTACATCAGCTGCTGAACACCATCAAATATGTTATTTAAATGTCATAGAAGATAGCTAGCTTTTAACTTTGCATTCAGCAGAATTTCAGATATCTTGGCCTCACTGATATTAATTTAATACTTCACGTACAATTAGTTACATAAGCGAATCACAGTTTGTGACTTTTATACAACAGCAATGTGGGGAAATACTAACCCCACCATAAAATATTCATTTTAACAGTGATATATGGAAGTACTATCATCCCCTTTTTTGCCCTTGTCTAAAAGTCAGGAAGTGTAATTCATATAACAGTATCAGTTATGTAAGTGAATCAGTGTTCCCAACTTTCAAGGGCTGGGGGTGGGGGAACAGTATTCACACATATCTCGTTGTTAAAATGAAAATATACCTGTTATAAGTACTAAATATAATATCAAGCCAGTCCCCAATACCTGCATTCTTCCATGCAGCCAAGTTTTGTGGTAAATTTTTGCAGCTGACTATGCTCAATGGTAATAGCAAACTGATATGTCAGATTTTTACCAGTAACATGAAAATTAGGTTTCCTCTTATGTGCTAGCTAAAAAAATCTGTTATTTTTTTGTAATCACTTTGTCATTATTAAAATATTTGACACACGTCAGCTTGCCATTTATGTCGAGTGCAGTGGGTTATGAACATTTGCGGTGAAACATGGCAGTAACACAAGTGAAGGCAAAGCAAGCTCCAATTGGAATAGAGAAAGTCGCACACCTTTTAGAAATTTCTGAAAAATGACCTCACAAGCAGAAACAAATCTTAAAATGCTAGGTAAACTTATGCTATACGTAAAAAGTAGACCCATCAATTTGTCATTGCTGACATGGGCCGTTCGCAAATTTAAAAAAGATGCTGTAGGGTAAATTTGAAAATTGGCTAGTTTTAGATTCACTCGACATGAATGAGCTGATGTTACGGTGCTGACCAAGAGCATAATGAGAAACTGTTGACAGACAGGGATATTCAGGGATATTCATGTGTTGTTGTGGCGGATCCCAGGGTTTCCCCCATAAGCCGCTATTGTACTTCTTGTGTTGAAGCTTATGCCAAAACCAGCCAATTGTATGTAGTGTGTTGGTCTTGTAAGTGTTATGATGTGTTCTGTTGTTATGTTATCGGCCGGTGCCTGACTCTTAGCAGATAAGAAGCAGTAACACCTGGTCACTACGTCTCACCCCCCATCCCCGCCACATGGAGGCGGCCAGGATCAATTATCTCCTGCTGGGCAAGCCCAGGGCATAACACCTGAGAGTGCCCGAAAAAGAGAGTGAAGTGGAAAAAGAGGAATACAGAGGGAAAAGTTTGGGATCTGGGGAGGTAAATGGATAGAATAGAGGAGAATCAACAGAGTGACTCTCCAATAGCATTAGCATTAGCATTAGTAGAGGCATATGATGCAAGAAAGCAAGCTTATTCAGCATCATCCAAAAAAAAAAAAAAAAAAACCCTCTCCCATTTCACCCCTCCGTTCGTTCGAAATACCTGTCCAGTTGAGCTTTAAATTTGTTTAGGCTATCAACTTCAACAACAAGTGATGGAAGTCGGTTCCACCAACCAACCACCCGCTGGCCAAAGGCAAATTTCCGCACATCTATCCGACATCCGTCCTTCCTCAATTTGAATTTATGCCCTCTGAGGTGATTATTCTGAGAAAGATGAAGAATCCCATTGGCATTGAGCATGCTCAAACCATTCAAAGCCTTATACACCTCTATCAGATCACCTCGCCGGTGCCTAGTCTCCAGACTCTGTAATTTGCAAAACTTAAGCCTTTCTTCGTAAGAGCAACCCTTTGTTCCATTTACTAATCTTGTTGCCCTTCTCTGTACCCGTTCCAGCAGTTCTACATCCTTCTTGAAATGAGGCCTCCAGACCTGTATACAGTACTCAAGATGTGGCCTAACCATTGCCTTATACAAGGGAATAATCACCTCCTTATCCCTGCTAGAAAAATTCCTGTATATCATTGACAAGACACCATGAGCTACTCTTGCAGCTCGTCTGCACTGCTCAGAGAACTTCATATCTGCCTGCACAATTACCCCCAGGTCCTTTTCATTCTCCACCACTGTCAGTGTAGTACCGCAGAGTTGATACATTGCTCTGGGGTTACTGTTCCCCATATGTAGTACTTTACATTTGTCAATGTTAAACTTCATTTGCCACCTCTCAGCCCATCTGTTCAACCTTTCCAGATCCTGTTGCAGCAGCATAGCGTCAGTAGTGTCCTTAACGACCCTGCCAACCTTTGTATCATCTGCAAACTTAGACATTAAACTTGATATCCCATCATCAATATCATTCATAAACACCGAAAACAACAATGGACCCAACACTGAACCTTGAGGAACTCCACTAATAACATTAGTCCACGTTGAGCAGTGTCCATTGATTACCACTCTCTGTCTTCTGCCACTCATCCATCCCCTTATCCATAGCAGCAATTTGCCTCCAATGCCACACTGCTCCAATTTGTGCAGCAGTCTTCCATGTGCAACAGTATCAAAAGCCTTTCTAAGATCCAAATATATAATATCAAAGTTATTCCCTGCATCCAGTTCTTTTGTGACTACATCATAGTATCCAATCAAATTGGTCAGGCAAGACCTGCCCTTAACAAAACCATGCTGCGTCTGAGCTGTAACTGAATTCTTGTCTAGATGATCCTGCAGTGCTTCTTTAACCAGTGCCTCCATTAATTTACCTGGAACAGAAGTTAAACTAACAGGTCTATAATTACTTGTGTCAGCCTTTGATCCTCCTTTGTGAATTGGGGTTACATTTGCACATCTCCAGTCTATGGGTACCTCCCCTGAGTCCAAAGAAGCTCTCATAATTATGGCTAGGGGTTTGCATACTTCCTTTGCTGCCTCCTTTAATATAACTGGATAGATCCCATCCACCCCAGGTGCCTTTTTTATGTTTATCCTCAACAATCTCTCCTCCACTTTCCTCTCAGTTATTACAAAATCATCCAGCTCACTGCCAATGTTTACTTTACCTACATCATTCTCCTTCCTGAATAACTCCTCATGCGTGAATGTAGATGCAAAATACTCGTTTAGATTGTTAGCTACCTGAGCAGGATCCTCAACTGTTGAACCATCAATATCCAGTGGACCAATCTGATTCATCCCTTTCCTTCTCGAGTTCAAGTATGTAAAGAACTCCTTTCTGTTTTTCTTTGCATCCTTTGCCAAGGATTTTTCGTAGTCTGCCTTTGCCTGCCTAATCTCCTTTGTGACTTGGTTACAGACCAACTTATATCTATCATAGGCTTCCATGTCACCCATTAATTTGTATGTATCCCATGCATTTTTCTTCTCTGCCACATGTCTCATTAGTCCATCTGACAACCATTTAGGCCTAAACCTTGAACAATATTTCTTAGTTGGTATGTAAAGCCTGGTAGCCACCAAGATTAGTTCCTTGAATGCTTCCCATTTTGAGTTTGCTGTTGGTAACATCATCAGTTGGTCCCACTGTATAGAATTTAAATACTGTCTCAGACCATCATAGTCGCCTTTACGAAAACAAAAACCCTTCCCTTTACCTCTGATGGTAGTTACCTCCTTGAGTAAATCCCACTTCAACACACTGTGATCACTGCCACCTAGTGGTTCATTTATCTGCAGGTTCTTAATGCATGAAGAATCACTACTGATAATCAGATCAAGAGTATTGCTCCCTCTTGTTGCCTCACGAACATGCTGATGTAGAAAACAATCATCCAATAAATCCACAAAAGCCTTGCTAGTGTGCGAGTGACCAACCCACAAATTCCAGTCAATATCTGGGAAATTAAAATCCCCCATTATAAGACTCTCTGATTTACTGGCCCACTCTATTTCCCTATACAATATATTATTATACTCATCAGAGTCATTAGGCCTATAGCACACTCCTACTCTCAATTTTGATTTCCCTATGCTTATGTCTGGTCAGCTTATGCTTATGTCTGGTCAGCTTATGCTTATGCGTATGCTTATGTCAGGTGATGATGGTCAGCAGGACTGCAAGCAAAATCACGATCAAACTAAACAATGAAAAATTAGAGCAAATACACCGCTTCAAGTATCTCGGAGTACTCATTGATGACCAGCTGAACCATGAGGCCGAAATCAAAAGCAGAATTGAACAAGCCAGGCAGGCATTCACCAAGTGGAAAACCCTCCTCACCGACAGAAGCTTGAACATCATGCTCAAATTACGCACATTGAAATGCTACATCTGGCCAATACTGCTCTACGGTGCAGAAACCTGGACTCTAACATCAGCCACTACAAAAAAGCTCCAGGCCTTCGAAATGTGGCTCTACCGAAGAATGCTGAAAATCCCGTGGACAGCCAAGATAACCAACGAACAGGTCCTGCAGGACATACACACGGAACGGGACCTGCTCAAAACCATCATCAGCAGGAAATGTAAATACCTAGGTCACATCGCTAGGAACCAACAAAAATATCACCTACTGCCACTCATCCTGGAGGGAAAGATCGAAGGCAAGAAACGCCCAGGCAAACCGAAAATGGCATGGCTAGATAACATCAACACCTGGCTTCACATGACAACAGCACAAATTCTACACGCAGCGCTAGACAGAGAACAATATCAAAACGAAGTCGCAAACGCCATTCGGCAGCATTAAAGAAGAAGAAGAAGATGCTTATGTCACACCAAACTGACTCGACACTGCCCTGTCCATCGATGTCAACTGGCTTCACTTCCTTTGACTTTATGTGTTTCTTAATTAATAGCATAACCCCTCCTCCCCTCCTGTCCTGTCTATCCTTTCTATATACATTGTATTCCCCAAATTCCAGTTCCACATTACTTATATCTGTGTGACACCACGTCTCTGATATCCCAACAATATCTGCCTTTGATGTTTTGAGCAATACCTCAAATTCATCAAATTTATTTACCAAACTCCTAGCATTGGTGTACACGCAGGTATACATGCACCTGTTTCTATTCTTAGCTACCCTAACACAACCCATGTGTTTACTTGTAACGCAATGACTACCAGCAGTCTCTGAAATATCCTGCATCTTGTTTTTCAGACTTCTGCTCATTTGAATAGAAGCAGTGCAAGAATCACTTCCACCTCTGCCAGTGGCTACTGTTAATCTATTAGTCCTTGTATCCCCCCAACTAGCAGTTTTCCGACCCACCTAACACTGCCTCGACAGCATCAGCAAAAATTCTTGCACCCTTTCTATTTAAGTGTATCCCATCCCTGTAGAAGCAATCTCTCCTGTTAACAAGTACAGTCCAGGCTGAAAAAAATTCTACCCCTTGAGCCTTGCACAATCCCTCCAGGGCCGAATTCATCGACAAGGCTCTCATCATATACTCCCTCCTATCGTGTCTGGGCAGAATTGCAGACACTTTCAAGTTCAACCCTAATTCACGGCTTTTTTTCAACAGTGACCTGTACTTGCTAAGTAATTCCGCCGGTCTCCTACTCTTAATATCATTAGTGCCAACGTGTACAACTATATCACCTTTTGTGCCCTTAAAAGATGATATCCGCTCTACAACGTCATCAACCTTTGCCCCTGGCAGACATACCCTGGTCCTATTCCACCTATCCTTTTTACAAAGCATGTTCCCCGTTTCCCTGACAATAGAGTCACCAACAACTACTAGTTCCTGTGGGACCAGCGCATTCTGCCTAGGGGGCTGCCCCTGTGTTGCCTGATGACCAAGTACAAGCTCTGGCGTTGATGTGGGCAGCTGAGAGCTTGATGGGCCCCTTAATTTATTTCCTTCGAGGGCATCCACCCTGTCCTTCAAGGTCTCATAAAGGCCCATAACAACGCTGAGTTGTCGCCTGATTTCCTTGCACTCCTTACATCGTGCACACACAAAGACATCCCCCTTGGCAGTATCATGTCCCGTACCCGACGGGACATGATACTGCGAATAGTTAGAAGTGAGAAGAAGTTAAGCAAGAATAAAGTAGGAAGAAGTGGAGAAGTGGACTAACTTCTCTAACCATGGAGACCTATCTCATGGAAAATCCCATCCTAGGAACTAGGATCAGCAAAACATCTTAATTACAGTTTGCCTAACCCCTTGTAGGCAGAACGTCTTCAGTTGTTGAAGAAATGATTGATCTTCTAAAATAAAAAAAAAAAAAAAAAACAACAAAACACAGTGAAAGCAAATTCCACGAATTCTGAAAAGCTCCACAGAAAGACACTATGTGCAATATGTACAATATCCTCTTCTTCAGGAACACAGCAGAATATACACTACAGCAGAATATACACTATGTACAGATTCGTCCAATGTAATGCCATAACCTGGCCCAATAAATAAAATGTTTCAGGATTAACGCAAAAGTAATATACATGTCAAAAGTAATATAAAAGTAATATAGATGAGATCACATTAGGCAGGGTTCAAAATTATGTTTTAAAAAGTTCTTGCCTAAATACAATTTGTGTGTGGTATTTACTCACAAAGTAATATTAATTCCAAAAACTATGAAACACTAAAGGCCAAATAGTATCTCGATGAGTAGAGCAAAATTCCTTATACAGTAAAAACCTATTCTGCAGAAAACAGTTTCACATCAAGAACAAGTCTATTATAAAATCCAGGAAAGTATAGTGTAGCACTTTATGATACTAATCAGTTGCAAATATAGAATCCAATCAAAATGAGAGATATTTCTTTCCTAATCCAATAAAGGATCCAAGAACTCGCAGGAACAGTAAAACTAGGACCTAATTTCGGTTCTTCTTTTAAATGCACCAGAAGCAAACACATTCATAGCATTAAAAGCTGTCTGAGACTCAACCAGAATTTTATTGTTGCTGGAGTCCAAGTTAGGAACTACACTAAGTAGGTCACGTCGAAGATCGTTATAATAATGACATTGATGAAGAATATGGTTAACAGTTTCTTCCTGGCCACACAAACAAGATGTTGTTGGTGAAAGTCCCAGTTTGTGAAGTTTACTATTTATACTTCCGTGGCCAGTTAATATAAACATACCATATAAACCCGGCGAAAACCACTTTAACTCCTCCTTTTTAATTTCACTTGCTACAGGCAGAAATTCCCTTGTGACTGCACCAATATCAGATGAAGACCACTCTTGCTGCCATTTTGCAATAAAAATTTGCCTTAATCTTGTCTTCTCAGTCTTAATGGGAGCACTTAGATCTAATTGGATGTTATCATAGGTCAACGGTATTTTCTTCAAAAGGTGATACTTAAGGTAGCGGTACTGAACTTCAAAATGGACAGGTAGTTTCCCAAGCAAAACCTGAAGAGCCATGGTGGAGGTAGTTCGACAAGCTCTTGACATGGTCAGGAGGGCAGCCCTCTGTGCTTGTAACAGTTGCTTTACTACAGCAACTTTATTAGCTCTAAAGCCCCATGCACCCGCTCCATAAGAAATTATCGACAAAAACACACAATTATAGTGAAGTCGTAAGGTTTGGCCTCTAAGACCCCAGTCTTGTCTTGTTATCTGTTTAATTCGGCTCAGGAACAATTTAGCCTTTTCTTTCACATACTGAACATGTGGTAGGAAACTGAGAGCATCATCAATATAAATGCCTAGGTATTTGGTCTTCGATAAGTACTTAATGGATTGTTCCCTATATTTAATAACTGGAGGTCTTCCATGGTCAAGCTTTCCCTTAAGCAACATCTGAGACGTTTTTGCAATAGAAACCTGCAATTTATGTGTTGAAGACCAGTTGGAGAGTTCTAACAGCACAGCATTTGCTGATTCTTCAAGGCTTTTCCTAGAATTACCCTGGATTAATATTGTAAGATCGTCAGCGTATGCAATCATATGAATAGCTGGAAACTCTTAACCAACCAGGAATCAAAAACAAGAATCCAGCACAAGGGACCAAGTATTGACCCCTGTGGACATCCTCTTGTAACTCTGCGAGAGACCTCCTCCAGTCCAGACAACTGACAACTGAGCTTGCTGTTGCAGGTTGGTTGGTTAGTTGTTTTGGGTTTTACTGGTGCATCAGCGACTAAAGCTATAATGCACCGCTGTTGCAGGTACTGGAAACCTGCCAACTAAACAATATGAAGGAAATCTTATTGATATACGACTGACACATTCTCTGATTATGATGAATTCACTAAGTACACTGCTTTTTCACTGCCAGCAGTGAAAAAGCAGTGTGCTGGTCAATGCATCATAATTTCTCTATTTACCTTCACCGAAAATTATTATGAAAGAATATACAGATACTTCAGACTTATGACAAGTTCTGTTCTGGTACTTCTGCCATAAGTCGAATATAAATAACAATGGTAATATAGGGGTATGGTACTAAAGGTTAATAAGAAAATAATAGTAATAATAATAATAAATTTAATAAGAAAAGGTAAGTAAAAATTTCACAATTAAAGACAAAATTATTCATTGCATGAAGAAGAGTGAGAGAGAGAGAGGTGCTAGACTTTTCAGCGAAGGAACAGTGGAAGCATATGTGTAATGTTTCCTTTTTGCCTTTTCTTTTCATTGTAGATCTTCCTGTAGCAAGAAAGGGCATTTGAATATCTTTCAACATTTGGATCCATTTCTTCCAACATCTGCATTCCTTATTAATTATGGAAAATGATTCTGCCATCTTTTTCACCAAAAACTTTCTTGCTCCAGCATTTCTTCTACATTTTCTTTCTCTTCTTATTCTCTAACATCTTATAGTTCCAGCTCAATCACCTCATCATTAGTTAATTCTACTTCTGTGTTTTTTTAAAAAAAAATCTGCTCCACCTCGTTTGCATCCACTTCCGATTCCAGCTGCTCTCCAAGTTCTACAACTTTGTTACTAATCTCGGTAATAGCGTTATCCTTATCAAACCAAGGGACATCAATTTCCATGAGATTCTTCCATATGCAGCTTGTGCATTTATTATTAACCTCATTCCATGCTGCAGCTATGTTCATTGTGCAATGCAAAATATTATAAGCCATCCAAAATTCTCTCACAGTGGTAGTAATTCCCTCTTTGAAGTAGCAGTAATAAATCATCAATGGTTTTAGCTTATATCCTGCTACATTTCCTCCAAAAAGTAGGGTGATGCGATCTTTGAATGCTTTAAATCCTGCTATTGTTTTAGCTTCTTTGTAGATGTACGTACGTTCAGAAATTTTTTTCAAAAAATAAGCTTGTTTCATCCACACTGAATATTTATTCAAGTAAATATTCTCCCTCTTTAACGATACGATTAAATTCTTCCTTAAAAGCTTCAGCAGCTTCTGTATCCAAAGCTCAGGGGTACACATTTCTGAGTTTGATCCACTATCTGTGTAACTAATAAACTTTCCCATCTCATGAATAGGCCATTTTTTTTTTTTTTTTTTTGTTATTATTGTTGAGTTGATAGGCACTGATGCTTTTATTGCTTCACAAATTCTGTATTTATCCTTTATGATGGTGGATATAGTCGAGTGAGATAAGGTGAAGTCATGCGGCAGTTCTGTTATAGATTTACCTTTTCGTGTTGTGTTATTATTTTCAGCTTCGTCTCTAAGCTTTTCTTTCTCTTCTTCCCAATAGGAGATGGTGAATCAATTTTACATTTCTAGCCATATTAATTAAAGGGTAGTTTGGTTCCTGAGATAACAAAAAGATTGGAAATCACACAGCAATAATATCACATTCACTAGCTTTGAAGAACAGTGCGCGAATGAGTCATACTGAAAGTAGCTAGGCTTAATGACGGCATACTAAACATGGGATGCCATAATTGTCATCAGCAAGTGTGACAGTGTTAGGACTCAAATTCTATTTTTTTAATTTCTAATTTTTTTTTTTAAATTTAATATATGCAACTATCGTAACTAAGAATGGTTGTAAGTCAGAAGTTGGGGAGTATCTGTATATGTAATGTTGGCTTATCAAGATATGATACTTTATAAAGGCACAGAAACAACACTTAATGAAGTTTGCTTTGGCTCCAATCATAAAAAGACTTTGGATGAGGTCTATTCATCCCAATGACCATATCTTTATATTGTGTGCCCACAGGCAGAAGCAGCTTTGTTATACCCCCCCCACAAAACTCCCTGAGCTCAGCTCAAAACTAGCCTGTCACAAAATAGTTTCGCACTGACTTCTGAAAAATCTATTTTTAGTAATATACAATTTTTCTGGGAGCCTCCGTAGCCAGGTGAGCAGGAGTAGCAGTGCGTAGCACACACTTCTTGATTAAAATGGGGTTCGAGCCTGTGACCACCATATACGGAAGATGTGGAAAGGTCAGGGAATGACCACTGTATATCCCCAGAGCAATATGGCCTTAGTTGCTAATGCTCCTAAAAACCAAATAACAAACAAACAATTTTTCTGTATTGCTTTCTTATGAGGTTTTATGTATCTTAACTCAATATTTAACAATAACAACATGACACCAATAACCATCTTATCAAAACCATGCAATAAGAAGATTACTAGTGTCGTGTAATAATAATGTTGGAATTTTTTATTTAATTATTGTGTAAAAAAATTCACAAATAGTTTTAAAGAACTTTTTGTGGTCTGTAGCCTGTGGGGACACATACGGTCCACAACCTGTAATGTGTTCCTAAAAATCTAACTGTTATGGTATTTCGTGCATTAAAAATAACAGGGCTTATGGAAAAAATAGGGATGGGGCAGAGCACTCAAAAAAAAAAAAAAAGTTCAGTCTGGTAAATAAAACACTAAAAAAAGTTAGAAACCAAATAAAATTGCTAACACAGGTTTAAACATCTTAAATTTCTAATAAATAAATATTACAGCAAATATAGCACTTTACCTCAAAAGATATGAAATTTGCTTGATTGATATTTCAAAAAAAAAACAGAAAAGAAAATGTCAATGAATATTGACATTTTCTTTTCTTTTTTTTTGGGTTGTAAAATTTAAAACAGTAAAAAAGATAAGCAACCAATAACGACAAACATGGGACGCACAAATGAAACAAGTTTACGAAGAGAAGATTCTGAAAATTTATTTATGTTTTTTATATGACTGAAGATTCATGGAAGTATACGCTTGCTTTCTTTCATCATTTGCCACTATTAATACTAATATTTTCAGGGTTTCCCTGAAAATATTTCAGCCTGTGACTCAAGGAATTATCCAGATTATTGTTATGCCATATTATGAATGGCACTTAACAGGAACAAATTCAAGAGGAAGGTAGTGCTTTATGATGGCACCCAAGTTTCACTTGTATAAAAAATGCAATTTGGGCTTGTGCTTGAAATATAGTTAAATACAAAACTAAAAATCGTGTCCCGCTTGTTTGTTGATGGACAATCAGAAAATAAAGATTTTGAAGAATTTAAAACAATGAAAGCAGATACAATAACAAATAACAAAAGGTTAAAACTTCAAGAAGATTAATACGTGCACCAACATATCCAGTTAGTATATTGGAAATAAATAAAATAAATGATTCTGGTATCATAAACAGTGTTCTGAATCCCAAACCAGAAAATCATTCCTGTACTGAAAATAAAAATCATGGTAATAAAGTAATATGGGTTGGTGAATGCTAAAACTTGTTAGACGTTAAATTAAGCCCTACTTAATTTAATATCTAGCAACTTTTAGCATCCTCTGTTCCATATAATTTTACTGCCATGATTTAGTAGTAGTAGTGACAAAAGATGCAAGAAAGAAAGCTTAGATAGCACCAGCCAAAAAATAATAATAATAAATAAATAAATAATAATAATAAAATAAATAAATAATAATAATAAAATAAATAAATAAAAAAATAAAAACTATACACTTCACTTATCCGTACCCTCCAAGAATCTGTCTAGTTCCTCCTTGAATTTACTCAAACCATCTACTTTCACAACAACAAATGAAGACTGTTCCAACAATCAACACCTGCTGGCTGAAGGCAAACACATTAATCATGCAACCATCATTTCTCAACTTGAATTTGTACCTCCTCCTGTGTGTAGCCTTAGCAAGAGGAAGAATGCCATTAACATTCTACTTACTCAATCCAGTCAAGGCCTTAAACACCTCAATAAGATCAGCACACAGGTGCCTAGTCTCCAGATGCTGCAATTTGGAAAATTGAAGCCGTTTTTTGATAAAAGCACCCCTTTGTTCCCCTCACCAATCTCATTGCCTTTCTCTTTCTCTGTAGCTGTTCTTCTACATCCTCCATAAAATTAGGTCTCATAAAAAGGGATAATCACCTCCTTATACCTGCTAGCGAAGTTTCTATATAACATTGGAAAAACCCAATGAGTTGTCTTGGCAGCATGTTGGTCAGCACTGCTCAGAGAATTTCATCTGACTGCATCCCCAGGTCTTTTCCATTTTCTACCACCCTGAGTGTAGTACTGTATAGCTGCTACATTAGTCTGGAGTTACTGCTACCCATATGCAGTACTTTGCAAATGGCAATTTAAACTTCAGTTGGCATTTCTCAGCCCCTACCTGCCTAACTTTTCTAGATCCTGTTGCAGTAGCATATGTCATTAACCACCATACCAACCTTTATACACCTGCAAACTTGGACATTCAGCCTTCATCAATATCATTGATAAATATAGAAAACTATCCCAACGCTGAACCCTGGAGGTCTCCATTAATAACATTAGTCCACGAAGAGCAGTGCCCACTGATAACCACTGTCTTTTTCCAATTAACCACCCCTTTATCGATAGAATTAACTTGCCCTTAATGCCACATTGCTCCAGTTTGTACAGCAGGCTTTGTGCAACAGTATCAAAAGCCTTCCTGAAATCAAAGTACAGTCGGACCTCTTTTTATCGAACTTCCACATAACGAAATTTTCTATGTAGCAAACCTTTTTGATTTCCCACTGGTCATTACATTGAAAATAGTTTCCATATAACATAGAAAATTTCCATATAACCAACTAATTTCAAGAGACCTGGGTACACATTGTTTGCACATCTGGCCTTGAGGCAATAGAACTGATACTGTAGAAAGCACGAATTAAGAGCTAAAAGGATTAAGCATTAATCCCTTTAGCTTTTAATTCCACAAATTAAGAGCTACAACATTTTACAATTTAATGGTACTTGTAAAATCCTGCAGGAGGAAACTGGCCAACCACGGTGTGGAATAGAAAAACAAAGAAGTTTGGGAGAGGCCTTTGCCCAGCAGTGGGTCGGCAATGGATAGAAAGAAGTAAAACCTATACAACTTATACAGTAATTTGCCAAGAAGTACCGCTGGTCAGTTATGCACAGTTATTGGCAAAGATTAAGGCATATTCCCGATGCAGGCATTGGCACTGGTCAACCTATTTTCTACCATAAGCATTCTATTAGAGAATTAGGACAGAGTGATTTTCCTTATCTTGAAATTCATCTGTCAATTCGAAGAAATGAGTCACCACACTTTCACTAAATTTCACCTGTCTCTGTTTACATGGTAGCTACAAGTGGTCCCTAATTTCAGCTTAGTTTTTAACTGCTGTGCGAGTAACCTTACAGTGTCTAAGAGGAAATCCTTGAGTGTAGTGCAAAAAAGTGGAAGTGCTTAATAGGGTAGATGGCAGTATTAAAAAAAAGAACGAAATCACTTTAAAATTTGATGTCCCTGGAAGTAGTGTGTCAACCATTCTGAAAAATCCTGTTTCAATTCTCAAACTGTTCGAAGAAACGGGACCCAGTCAGAAGCGTGAAAAATTATGCTTTTGGGAAGATATAAATGAAGCAGTTTTTAAGTGGATGAAGTTGATTCGAGATCAAAGCATGTCAATATCAGGGCTATTCACAAAAGAAAAGGCTATGGAGTATGCATCTTTTCTGGGGCACAAAGCATTCCAAGCCAGTTCTGTTTCGCTAGACAACTATATCACCTTTTGTGCCCTTTTAAGGGAACAAAAGGTGATATAGTTGTACACGTTGGCACTAATGATATTAAGAGTAGGAGACCGGCAGAATTACTTAACAAGTACAGGTCAATGTTGAACAAAAGCCGAGAATTAGGGTTGAATTTGAAAGTGTCTGCAATTCTGCCCAGACACGATAGGAGGGAGTATATGATGAGAGCCTTGTCGATCAATTCGGCCCTGGAAAGATGGCTCAAGGCTCAAGGGGTAGAATTTTTTTCAGCCTGGACTGTACTTGTTAACAGGAGAGATTGCTTCTACAGGGATGGGATACACTTAAATAGAAAGGGTGCAAGAATATTTGCTGACGCTATCGAGGCAGTGTTAGGTGGGTCGGAAAACTGCTAGCTTGGGGGGAGACAAAGACCAATAGATTGACAGTAGCCACTGGCAGAGGTGAAAGAGATTCTTGCACTGCTTCTGTTAGAATGAGCAGAAGTCTGAAAAACAAGATGCAGGATATTTCAGAGACTGCTGGTAGTCATTGCGTTACAAGTAAACACATGGGTTGTGTTAGGGTAGCTAAGAATAGAAACAGGTGCATGTATACCTGCGTGTACACCAATGCTAGGAGTTTGGTAAATAAATTTGATGAATTTGAAGTATTGCTCAAAACATCAAAGGCAGATATTGTTGGGATATCAGAGACGTGGTGTCACACAGATATAAGGGATGCAGAACTGGAATTTGGGGAGTACAACGTCTACAGAAAGGATAGACAGGATAGGAAGGGGGGAGGGGTTATGCTATTAGTTAAGAAACACATAAAAACCAAGGAAGTGAAGCCAGTCGACATCGCAGGCCAGTGCAGTGTTGAGTCAAGTTTGGTGTGACATAAGCATTGGGAGATCAAAATTGAGATTAGGAGTGTGTAATAGGCCTAATGACTCTGATGAGTATAATAAGAAACTGTACAGGGAAAGAGAGTGGGCCAGTAAATCAGAGAGTCTTATAATGGGAGATTTTAATTTCCCAGATATTGACTGGAATTTGGGGGTGTCACTCGCAGGGCTTTTGCGGATTTATTGGATGATTGTTTTCTACATCAGCATGTTCAGAGGCAACTAGAGGGAGTAATACTCTTGATTTGATTATCAGCAGTGATTCTTCATGCATTAAGAATCTGCAGATAAATGAACCACTAGGTGGCAATGATCACAGTGTGCTGAAGTGGGATTTACTCAAAGAGGTAACTACCATTAGGGGTAAAGGGAAGGGTTATTGCTTCCATAAAGGCGACTACGATGGACTGAGACAGTATTTAAATTCTATACAGTGGGACAAACTGATGATGTTACCAACAGCAAATTCAAAATGGGAAGCATTCAAAGAACTTATCTTGGAAGCTACTAGGCTTTACATACCAACTAAGAAATATTGTTCAAGGTTTAGGCCAAAATGGATGTCAGATGAACTAATGAGGCATGCGGCAGAGAAGAAAAATGCATGGGATACTTACAAATTAACACATGATACAGAAGCCTATGATAGATACAAGTTGATATGCAACCAAGTTACAAAGGAGGTTAGGCAGGCGAAGGCAGATTACGAGAAATCCTTGGCAAGGGATGCAAAGAAAAACAGCAAAGAGTTCTTTACTTATGTAAACTCTAGAAGGAAGGGGATGAATCAGATTGGTCCACTTGATATTGATGGGTCAACTGTTGATGATCCTGCTCAGGTAGCTAACAAACTAAATGAATATTTTGCATCGACATTCACACATGAGGAGTTATTCAGCGAGGGGAATGCCAGAGGTGTATTCGACTCTAGCAGTAAGCTACAGAATCTTGAAATAACTGGGAGTAAAGTGGAGGAGAAATTGTTGAAGATAAGCACAAGAAAGGCACCCGGGGTGGATGGGATCTATCCAGTTATATTAAAGGAGGCAGCAAAGGAAGTATGCAAACCCCTAGCCATAATTATGAGAGCTTCTTTGGACTCAGGGGAGGTACCCATAGACTGGAGATGTGCAAATGTAACCCCAATTCACAAAGGAGGATCAAAGGCTGACACAAGTAATTATAGACCTGTTAGTTTAACTTCTGTTCCAGGTAAATTAATGGAGGCACTGGTTACAGAAGCACTGCAGGATCATTTAGACAAGACTTCAGTTATCGGTAGCTCCTTACTAGTTACAGACAGTTACAGATTACTAGTACTATCGCTAGTTACAGAATCGGTAACTCCTTTGTTCAAAAATATCTTACTCAAGCACCAAGATTCTTTCTTCTTGTTGTAAGTAGAGCTTGTCGAACTGTCTCTACAGCTGCTCTCCAGGTCCTCAGTCATCGACTGCCAATTCAATATGAAGCAATGTTACACTATCTTTTATATTGTAGAAGAAAAAACGTTCTTGCGATTGTAAATGGTATAACATATAATACTGACTTAGAAGAAAATGTAGACATTAAAAGAATGAGAAATGAATGTTGTAGAGCGTGGCAAAATACTTGGTCTACTTCTACCTTCGGTAGGGAGACCTTTAGGTTTTTTCCCGAGGTTGCTGATTATGATAAGAAAATGGATTGGTTCAATCCTGGCTTATACGTTACGTTTCTATATACCGGTCATGGCAGTCTTAACTCCAAATTGTTCTCATTCGGATAGTAACACCTCTCTGCAGTTGTGGTGTTCAAGAAACTGTTGAGCACCTCATCTTTCATTGTACTCTGTATGATGATTTAAGACTGGACTTTCTCACAAATGTATTCAATTGCTCTGAAATGCAAAGACTAGTTACCTGTCCTGAGTATTATGCTGCCTTCTCCACCTATGCGAAGAAAATGTTTAAACAGAGGAAAAAAATTCTTACTTCTGAGGTTCAGTAAAATACTAACCTAATGTTAATTGATAGAAAAATACCGCCGTCTGTCGGTTAGTTGGAAACATTTTACTGTTTTTTTTTAACTTTGGATGGAAGAGTTTAGGGCCCTTTTTATTGTTTTGGAAACCCCTTTTTATTGTTTTGGAAACCAGAAATTGTAATTATTCTTTTGAAGTATAAATCTTGGTAACAATCAGCTGGTTGTTGGAGACTGATAACTTTGGCTTGTTTGTAGACTGTTTCCGTTTTTGGATTCTCTTACCTGATGTACTAATCAGTCTGCTGGACTCCAAAGTTCAGTGTTTATTTTGTATCATTACCATTGTAAATAGCCTTTATGTACCATCATCATCATTGCCTATAGTTGCTTTAAATTGTACACTATGTATACTGTTACCTTTTAGCGGCGGATAGGGGAAACCCTGGAGCCCGCAAAACTTTAATAATACTTTGAATACCGGACCTTGTGTCACAACTACACTTGGATATATATTATTAACATGGATATTACGATTTAAACATGCCATGTCTAAAATAACATGCACGGCATCTAATTCTATAGCAGTTAATTATAATTTATTGGCTTATTACTTATTTCTAGTGTAAATATGATACGTTGAATTAATATGAATTTCTAGTTATATATAGACCCAATGGTACTAGAGTGACTGTTGTCAACATCAAATTGCAAATCAATATATTATAAATTTTGTTTAGAAACTTTCAGTAGATTAAATTTCATCATTTACTAACTATAAATGTTTAACAACTTACATTCTTTCAATTTCGAAACTTTTGCAAAAATTTGGAAACATGTATGGAAGCACTCAAAAACCAACTGAGCTAGCCAGGGACATTATATATTACTACTTAATATTAATAAACGATTATTAGAAAACTAGGCCCAGGCAATAATAGACAATGCTAACGGTCAAAGTTTCCATAATCACAGAAGCACAAACGTGCCAGACATACGCAATCAAACAGCATATGGTAACGGTAGAATGGTAACGCAGAACAGTAACACCACCTCGTGGGTAATTAATTACGGTAGGTATTATTTATTATCTACATTTTAAAAGACAGAGATTTTTTATATACTGTAAATAGAACAACTACGAGTGTCGATCTTATCTGATGCAACCTGTAAGAAATATTGCCATATAATTACGTTATTTAGACTACAATTCCAATTTTAAGCTGTGATGCACTTTCTTTGAACAGCTGTGTCAGTAGTGTTGCTTGTCAAGCTACAAAGTAACAACCTATGAGAAGACGTAGTAGTAGTAGTGGCATGTGATGCAAGAAAGCAAGTGTATGAGCTTATGCAGCTCCAGCTTAAAAAAAAAAAAAATCACACCATTCACTCCAAATTATCGCTAATAGTTTTTTTTATATTACTTATACATAAACTGATTAAAATATCTTTCTCTTAGACTTGAATGGACTGGAATATTGTCAGAGTTGTGTAAGACTTGTAAGTTAATGGAATGTCTCTTTTAATTATCACCTAGAACGAATAAAATGAAGAATTTTGCCCAATATCTATACAGTGAGAAGTGATTATAATTTCATTATATGCTGTATATGATCTTTTTTTTTTACCCATATTTCAATACTGTACATTTCCAATTGATTTCTTCAACAACTTCTTCAATAATGCTGAATGGAAATGACTGAAAACTGGCACTTAAGTAACAAGAAAAAAAATCCAACTAATACCAATACTAAAATAATTAAATACCAACTGAAATCAAAGTAAAAGAGGTTTTTATTAATATTATTTTAGTATTTTAAAACTTTGAACTGACTATTAGTTTAACTCATAGGCACATTTGCATGCAGTAGTAGTAGTAGTAGTAGCAGCATGTGATGCAAGAAAACAAGTGTATCCAAATATGCAGCATCAGCCAAAAAAAAAAAAAAAAATCATACCATTCCCTCCAAATGCCTGTCCAGTTCCTCCTTAAATTTATTTAACCTATCAACTTCCACAACAACAGATGGAAGTTTGTTCCAGCAATTAACCAACCGCTGGCTAAAGGCAAATTTCCGCACATCTATTCTACATCTGTCTTTTCTTAATTTGAATTTATGCCCTCTTAGGTTCGTAATCTGAACAAGTGGAAGGATCCCATCAGAATTCAGCGTGCTCAACCCATTCAAGGCCTTATACACCTCAATTGGATCATTGTGCAGGTGCCTAGTCTCCAGCCACTGCAATTTGCAGAACTTAAGCCTCTCTTGGTAAGAGGATCCCTTCATTCCCCTGACCAATCTTGTTGCCCTTCTCTGTACATGTTCAAGCAAATCTACATCCTTCCTAAAATGAGGCCTCCAGTACTCAAGGCGTGGCCTGACCATTGCCTTATACAGAGGGACAATCACCTCCTTTTCCCTGCTAGCAAAATTCCTATATATCATTGACAAAACCCCATGACCTGCCCTGGCAGCCTGTCTGCATTGCTCAGAAAACTTCATATCTGACTGCACAATTACTCCCATGTCTTTTTCATTTTCTACCACCTTAAGTTTAGTACCACACAGCTGGTACGTTTTTCTGGGGGTTACTTCTACCCATATGCTGTGAGTGATACCATTATCATTTTACCTCACATGTTAATACTTCAAAGTGTGGACATGAACCAATGGCCTCTGTAATTAAAACTGGGAGAAATATATACTATATTTAAAATTAAATACAGTTATTGAATAAAGAAAAAATTCAACAGATGTTCAGATGTAGTCACATTAAGTGAACTAAAACAATTAGCCGTTTATGAATGAAATATAAAACTGCTGAATTCAAAATGCATTAAAACTAAAAACATGAAAGTAAGAGTTAAGAATAAGTATAACATACAGTATATGTCTATTTCGGTTTTAAGGATTTAGAGTTTTAAATAAGAATTGAACATTTTTTAATATTTTTTAAGTATGAATGTTAAAAAGGATATAAAGTACTTCATAAAATTTAATAATAAGGTTAAGAAAAATAACTCTAATTTTATTCACACAATGAATTCACAAAAGATTTTAATTAAGCTGAAGCTTGTAAATAGAAAGTATTTAGAGAATTTTTCAAAATATAAGAAACTGCATGTGAAGGATGCAAAGATCATTTTTAAGGCAAATTTAGACAGAAGTCTCAGAATTAAAGATGGGCTTCTGTCATAAAACTAATGTGATATATAACAATTTATACTTGACAGTGAATATTCATATTAAAACTTTAAAAAAACCTTTGTGCATCAAAATTACCAATGTGATATTACCACACTATATTAAAAATTTGTTTAATCTATAACAGAAAGTTTTATGAATGGAAAATTTGTTAAATGTAAATATAATGCAGGCTGCAAGGTCTGAAATGAACAATAAAAATATAGATTTTTCATATCAGTTATAATATTTGAGAACTGAAAGAACATATCCTGTTTGTGTTTCTTGCTGAAGATTTTTTTAATGTAAGAGTATGAACTGAATATCATTAGTAAATATCACATATAAAAATATTAGCAGCTGTATTTTATACATATATAATGCATAATGAACATTAGATATTTCCATTACACTCTGCATACAGACAGATTTTTGGCCTCCCAATGGGCCTAAACATTAGTGGACTCATTGCCGAACTATACTTAGACAAATTAGAAAAGATCCACCTTGATCCATTTATATCACAGATCACATATTACGGAAGATATCTGGATGACATCCTAATCATCACAGATAACTTGACCATAAACAATATTCTACAGGTTTTTAATAACATCCATCAGAGACTAAAATTTGAATTAGAAACTGAAGCAGAATCCCACTCCATAAATTTCCTTAATTTTACCATACACAGATTAGACCAAAAACTAAATTTCAGCATATATAGAAAACCCACTAATAAAGGGATGCTTCTGCACTTCCACAGTTACCATCCCCAACCATACAAAAAATCGGTCATGCTGAACCAATTTCTAAATGCCTTTAAATATTCTTCCACCCAGATTTCTCTAACCACTGAAATAAATGAACTAACTAGAAGATTCTCAAATAGGGGTTACCCACTAACCTATATAAACAAAGTCAAAACAATAGCCCGTGATAAAATAAATAACAACCACCTCGCAACAAACATTGCAAAAAAATCCGACAAGACCAAAATATATTTCATCACCATTCCATATATCGAGCACTGGTACAATAAACAAATAAACTTAACCAAATATGCAAGGGAACCGACACGAAAATCATAGCAAAACCCATGAACAAATTATACACATTCTTCAGAAACCGACCTTCAAATACCACATTCCAATCACAGCATGACCTAGTATACAGTATACCATGCAAAAATTGTGACGCTATGTAGGATCCACCATGGGAGTGGCACAGCTTCGAGCAAAACAACACGAAGCTTCAGTGCGGGCGGGTTGTTCAAATGCATCGGAACTTTCGTTCCACGCCATAAATGAACGACATACATTCGGCTTTAATGAAACTAAAATTATAAATATTCAACACAACTACTACAAACTACTTATTGCAGAAACCTTAGAGATGAAACTACATGCAACTTCAATCAATATCCGTAGGCCATTCCTATTGTCCGACGATTGGTCACTTATACGCATGCGTGAAGAACAAACACTACAACATAAGACAAAAGTTTCGGATTAATTGTGAGTAGCTCTCTTCCTGTGAACATGACACCCCGAAAAATTCTAGTCCGACTTAAGAAATGTAGAGAATAACCCCCACCCCCCCACCCCATATCCAATTATTAGACCCCTAAATTTAACTCAAAATTCCTGCCACAGCACTAAAAAGAAAAAAATCGATCCTTAATTATTAGCCAGTTTAGACCTCCAAAATCTAACTTTATGACAATGTCTTGCAAAATTGATATCGCTTTCCCCATGAATTATTAGCGAGTTGGACAAGGAGAGTTGGAAAAGAAGCTTCCTATATCAAAAATAAAGGTAAGCCCTGTTGATTCAGAATTACACTCTGCATAGAGTAGTATCTTGTATTTACCTATGCACAATATGAGGGGTTACTGTATACTGAGTATAATGGAAGTGTTTGACAAAAAATGAGGGATGAATACTAGGAGCCTAACTAAAAAACGTCTTATAAGCAAATGAATGAAAATGCTTCATTTTGAAGTATTAAATACATACAAAATACATGTGTTCCACAGCAATTATTCAATGTTGCACTCCTGAACTTGGAGATAAGATTTGGCTCATTGCAATAATAATCATCAACATAATTAAAAATTCCTGCAATTGAGGTGGGCCTTTATTTGGCTGAAATGTGAGGGTGCTCCATTGTGCACAGCCCATATATAAACTCTAGCTGCAACAGCACATCTTGTGGTAACCCAGGTAAACTGTTCCACAGTGTGGGAGTAGACATGGCTAGTCAATTGCATTAAACATGAGGTCTGATGAACTAATCACCAACACCACTGTACCATATGAAAATGCTTCATATTTTGAACCTCAACCTCTTGCAAATGTTATGGAAATGTCTTGATGGGTCCTCATAGTATGATGATTTATCTCTGCTTAATAATGCATGTTATGTGAATTAATTATTCCTCTTAAATTCTCAAAAGTGGCTCCACTTTGTGAAGTGAACCTGGCTTTCAATAAAAGGATTTTATCCACGAGCCACTGGTTCAATTGCTGTTACTGGGTATAATCTGCTGGATTCAGTGATTGGACCATTTGTGGATGAAGGGGATAAAAATGATGATTAGGAAAAGTGTGCCAGTTGATCATGAGTTAATTAAAAGTGTCACCAATTTGTCAAATATTTATACTTGAATTTCTTTCTGACATATTTGAAGTATCTGAGATTCAGTGTCTCTGAACCCCAAATTCTTTACTTTACCACCTTTCAAATGCCTAACTACAGCTTCAAATGTTTTTGCAACTGGGCAAATTTTTTTTTGACAGGAAAGTTTAGTTAGTACAACCACATAGATTAATTCTTGCTGAATTCACTGATGATGGACAGGAGGCACAAATTCTGATTCTTTGCCTACTGACAGATTTTGAAGATGCTATTAAATAAGATCGAACATAACCTTTTATAATTTTGTGGTGATGATTGTGTAATAATGCATATCTGCATCCAGATATCTTGCATCAAATTCAGGGATGCAACTTATAGGATATTTTAATGTTTAAAACCCTTTTTTTTTTATTTTGGATCTGCTGATAGGATACACCCCTGATTTTTTGAATACAACTCTGTTATACCCCATGTATATTTATATACACAGGGTGTATATATATAAACCAACATGCATGTAGATGCATAAAATGAAATTTAACTTTGTCTTGAGCATTTGATAAACACATTTCTATGAAGCTCTACTATTTTAGGTCACGTACCACTTTTCATAACAAGGACTGAACAATATAAATTACAGGCTTTTAAATAAAGAGATCATTTTTAAAAAATCCTATCCTCTACATATATTTAATATAATGCACAATTCAACAATAGTACATTACTTACAAACTTCGGTTTCCAACTTCAATTTTTCTTAATATATTTCATCTTTTCAATTGCTGATAAGTTTTGGCATAGAATAAAATTCTATATGTAATAATATGGGCAGCCCATACAACTAACAAAATATTTAAAGTACTAAATTCACAATAAATTGAATATGATGTCAAGGACAAAAAGGGTAGATGCTTTTATTGAATGTAAAATTCTGTTCTTTCTTGTGAAAATAACTGAAGAATGGTTAAGAAAATTGCCACATGATCCACAATGGGCAGAGGAATGATAATGGCCGTGAATGAGAACATATTCAATATCATCATCAACTCTGATCACATTGAAAAAACCCTCTGAGGCTAAGAATGGGATGCACAACGTCTATAAAATGTTGACACAACTGAACCTAAATGGTGTTTTAATTTGAATTACAATATGGTCTATATACAATTAAATATAAAATAAAAAAATATAAGTATCAAAAATATTTATAATTAAAATGATACAAGAATGTGAATTCAAATAAATATCAAAAGAAATTCAGGAGTTTATAGTTAGATATTGTCTTTCTTAACTAACAGTCTTGACTATGGCAGCAACATAATGTGGCTATGGCAATGTGACCAGTCTGTTGTGGTATTTGGAAATGAACTTGGGTGCAATCTATTGGCAATCACAGATTACCAGTATTCCTGCCCACCTACTGCTTTCCATTTATCCATCACTGTTCACTTTGAAATGTAAGATACTCAAAACACAGGGTGAATAGTACGTTCCACATGATCCACAATGATGAAAAACAGAAATGGGAGGGCAGGGCAGTAGGAATATGGTAATCTATAAGGATGAGGCTTGCACGTGAGATTGTTACTGGATGCTACTGCAGAGTGGTCACATGGCCACAAAAACATCCTGTTCTGTGTTACTTAAGAGGTTGCCATTGTTAAGACTTAGTTGAGAAAGACAGTAACTATTGAAAGCTCCTGCATCTCGACTGATTTTATTATATTTATTTGCAGTCACAATCGAATCATTTTAACTGCAAATACTTTTCATATTTGCATTTTTTAAAAATTTATTTTGCAAACGGTCATTTTATTTAGTGAACACAGTTTACATTTTAACCCAAATTAAAGCATAATTTCAGTTTAAGAATCAGCAGTATTTCATAGAAATTCACGTGGAATCTACTGATCATATCATTAAAAAAATAATACAGTCAGTTATAGGTGCGACAAATTACTGCAAAGTTACAAATTCAGAAGTTGTAAAACAAATATTAAGCAAATGTTATCGCAAAGAGATTTTGTTCATGAAGTAATTGGTACCATACATAGAGACATTTATTAGGGCTGTAGGCACTAACAAGTGTCTCCACATGTGGTGGCCTCTATATTAAAGTAGTGTCTATATCTTTTTTTTTTTTTTTATGTGAACCCCAAAGACGAGAGGTATTAGAACCTATAGTACTTAGTACCGTGCTTTGGTTGGAGGTTGAGAAGACAAAAGAAGATATTTGTTGACATTGGACTTGAACTTCTGTAGATTGTAATTTTCAGAAAATACGTATGAAGGAAGGTTGTTCCAGAAAACGGCAGTTGAATGAATAAATGAGGAAGATGAAAAGTTGGTTCTGTGGGTTTGAAGTTGGACAGTAAATGGATGTTGGCTGTGGCAGCACGTGTTTGGACTGTTTTGAAAGAGAGAGCGGGAATTATAGAAGCCCGTTCAGAAGAACAGTACCCATGGAAGTATCTGTAGAAGAGGCATGCAGCAGAAACAGTACATCTATGAGAAAGCGAGTGGAGAGACTCTGTTAGAGATGAAGCATTAATTAACCTAACTGCCCTCTTCTGAATGGAATCAAGAAGCTTGAGAGAGGTTTTGGGGGCACCACCCCAGATGTGGGAACAATATTCCATGGCAGGGCGGATTTGTGATTTATACAGAGTGAGCAGCCGTTTGGAAGAAAAGTAACGGCGAGAGCGAAAGAGAAAACCAAGTTTTTTAGATGCAGAGGAAGCAATATTTGTAATGTACTTGTGCCAACAGAGGTTAGAAGTCAGGGTAATCCCTAAAAGAGATATATCATTTTGCCTAGAAATCGGAGTGTCACTAAAGATAAGCATAGGAGCAGAAGAATCCTTTTTGCGAGATATAAGACAAGACTGAGTTTTAGAAGGGTTGAAATCAACTAAGTTGTCTTTGCCCCACTGGAGAATTACCTGAAGATCGGCATTTAAGGAATTGGCAGCAGATTTTCGAGAAGTTGAAGCTGATTGAGCAGGACAAGGTTTCTCAAAATGGAAAGTTGAATGCAATGTGCTATCATCGGCAAAACTATGGATAGGATTTCCAGTCAATGGAAGAAGGTCATTGATATACAAGAGGAAAAGAGTGGGGGAAAGAACTGAACCTTGGGGGACACCGGCATTAGTGGAGAAGTTAGAAGACAGAGAGCCATCTACCATCACCGTCAGTGAGCGATCAGAGAGAAAACTGGATAACCAATTACTAAAAACAGTTGGCAAACCATAAGATGGAAGCTTGTTTAGAAGACCTTTATGCCAAACACAATCAAAAGCCTTTGAGATGTCAAGAGCAACTACTTGTGTTTCACCGAACCTTTCCACTGAATTGGTCCATAAATGAGTAACACAAGCCAGAATATCACCAGTGGATCGACACTGACGGAATCCATACTGGCGATCGTTGATCAGACGGAAGGTTTCTAGGTAGTTTAAGAGTTGGCAGTTAATTGATTTCTCCATTACTTTAGAAAGAGTAGAAGTAATTGCAATGGGACGATAATTGGATGGGAGGAATTTGTCACACTTTTTAGGAACTGGCTGGATATGAGCAAATTTCCAAGCAGAAGGAAAAACACCTTTGGAATAAGAAAGTGAAAAAAGGCGGCAAAGAATAGGAGTAAGTTCAGGAGCACAGGTTTTGAGAACAAGTGGAGAAATACCATCAGGACCTGGAGCTTTCTTAGCATCAAGATTCATCAAAATCCTTTTGACGGAAGACCACAGGTGGCATTGAATGGAGCGTGTTGGGAATGTTGGGAAGTGTTTTACCAAGATCATTAATTACATGAGCTGGAAGAAAAATGGGATGCTAGCAGGTCAGCTTTATCCTTGGCTGAAGTGACAACAGAACCATCTGATTTTGACAGAGGTGGGCAAAAGTTGCGACCAATAGCTTTGGCAAGAGACCAGAATGCTCGGCTACCATTAGGGCAAGAGGCAAGTTTTGTACTCTTAGCCTGTTCAAACTCTAGTTTGGACTGATTAATAACTGCTTTACAATTGTTGTGAGCTTTGGTATAGGCAGAAAATGAAACTGAAGAATTAGAAACAAGCCAATTACGATATGCAACATTCTTCTCTTGAACAGCCTTAGAACATTTATTGGAAAACCAAGGTTTAGATAAGGGACGAGATTTTAAAGTGGAATGTGAGATAAAGGATTCCATTCCTGCAAGAATAATTTCACTGACACGATCTGAGCAAACGTTGACATCAGAAGTTTTGAAACAGTAATCCGACCAACGAAAAGAAGAAAAGAAGTCTCGCAGGTCACCCCATTTTGCATTCTTGTAATGCCAAACAACATGAGGTTGGGAATAGCCATGAGATAAAGGTTCCATTGGGAAGAGATAATCACCAAGTTGTGATCTGATGTGACTAAAGGACCTCTCACTTCGACCGTGTACTTAGAAGGGTTGTTTGTGAGAAAAAGATTAAGCGTATTGGCTGTATGATTAGGATTGTCCGGTATTCTTGTAGGTAAATGAACAATCTGTGCTAGGTCATTAGTAATTGCAAAAGCCTCAGCATCTCGACCTGCTGGGTCAGTGTGACTAGAAAACGGAAGCCAGCTGGAGTTGTGAACATTAAAATCACCAAGGAAAATTATCTCACTGTTAGGAAAGTTGGACTGGAGAAAGTCAAGTTGCAAAGAGAGGAAGTCAAAGAGCTCCAAGTGATTAGTGGAGTTGCGAGAACGGTAGAGACAACAGATGAATCTGACAGAGTGAGGTAGAGAGATTTTAAGCAAGAGAAGATCAAAGAGAGGAGATTCCAAATTGCCAAGTCTCTGACAGGGAATATCAGAACGGACATATGCACAAGTACCACCTTTGAGGCGAAAGGAATCATACAGCGAATAATTTGGGTATCTGAGATGAGCAGTAGTTGAATCAACCGATAACTGAGATTCTGTCAGAAAAAGTACATGGGGTTTGGCAGACTGCAAATGGAAATGGACATCGTTGAGATTAGAATTGAGACCACGTATATTTGTGAAATGAATTAGGAAGTCGTTGGGAGGTTTAGATCTTTTCGCAGGTAAGCTTGCTCTATTAGTTTGACAATTGATGGTGTATTCAATAGTAAGAAAAAGTGGGTGGGACATGCTGTATGAAGTAATGAAATTATTGGATATGGCGTACACGTGGTAAGAATATAACCAGATCCTTGACATAACGTGGCCTCGGCAATGCTCCCCGCATACACACTACTCGGACTCCCTCCAGTCACTATCTGGCAGAGTAGAGGTAGCAAGATTATACACTAGCTGATCCGGAAGCCTCCTAGAGAGTTACCGATAGGTTCGGTCGGGTGTACTAACTAGCGGCCGGCCTGCGAACACCATTTCAGAGGCTGTACCCTCGAAATGTAAGGAATATTGGATCTCGCCACGACGTTCATCATAACCTCAAAAGTCATCAATCATACTGCATGATGAAAGAGATAGGGAAGGGTTTGTTTGTTTGTTATTTGGTTTTTAAGAGCATTAGCAACTAAGGCCATATTGCTCCGGGAATATGCAGTGGTCATTCCCTTGACCTCTCCGCATCCTCCGTATTTGGTGGTGACGGGCTCGAACCCCGGTCTAAATCAAGAAGCGTGTGCTATGCACTGCTGCTCCTTCCCACCTGGCTACGGAAGCGTCCGTATATGGAAGGGTTGACTGGAACTTAGCTCTAGAGACTAAACATGGGTTCCACCACTTCAAGCCTCCAATAAGCAAAGTGGTGGTATTTCACCGGTTGATGAGAGTCATCTACCACCTAGTACTGCCTGGTAACATAGAGGGGGGGGCGTTCCTCCATGTGGTGTGGGCGTCCCCCCTCGACCCCTGCTTACGTTGGTTCACACCAGGGTGGTCACCACCATGTACTTGTGCATGGAGGTTATACCCAGGATTACTAACAGTCCCACCACCGTGAAGGTGCAAGCAGAGGATTTGGCTGACACAGACCGTCCGGACTTCGCCGAAATTGGGTCGACTTGACTTGAGTGTCACCCGAATATCAGTTCCATCAGCATTTTAGACTCCCAGATAGCAAGTACAGCTTGTCTGGCATATCTGAGAGAATGTCTGTGACAACCTCAAGGATCTGATCAATCAGCAGTGTGGTATTTGCAATTCACGCTCAATGTATGGCTTGTAAAGCTATAAGCATGTTTGTGTCAACGTAGAATAATCTCATATAAATATACTTTGTGCCAAAGTCGATTTATGTGAGATGTTATACAGTAAGATACTCTGTGACTTCTAGACTGCAGCATTTAGCATATTCCACTATACGCATGTTTTAAAATCTAACAAGGAATTTCATTTGTTTGAAAAATGAGAAATGCTGCTTACCCATTTCATATCAATCGGCGTGATTTTGTTGTTCAATTAAAATCTACAAGTTAAATATATTAAAAATTGCCTAACTGTGGATAATGTGCACCGGTACCAAGTAGCTGAACCATTAACTTACTAATAAGGCAGGAAATAATTTTGTTATTGAAGAAACGACAGTGCCGAAGGAGAATGATATGAAATTAGGGACAAAGAGCCAAATTCAAATTAATTTTGCTTTTGTCTTCATGAATGTGAGATTGTTAATGTAGGAATACAGAGATTTTTTTTTTTTTTTAAGTGGAATTTTACGAATTGGAGTGGTGGCAAGTGGAGCAAATGGTCGTAAAATTGGATTGTCCGCAAAGGCGAATGGCCATTATAGTCATGGCTGAACAAGATTTGCAAAGAATTCAAATTCAAGACAAAACTGTCAAAAATCAAACAACACCCCTACTTTGTACCCGTCTTTTCCATTAGGTATTTTAGGCCTACAGTCTACGAAACAACAGGGACCCTGAAAAATGTAATTCAACGATTTATGCCAACAATAGAATTCTATAGATGACTTTTTAATCACATATTTCTAAGATAATAAGATAAATACTTTCTTTCTTCGGCTTTTTTTTTTTATTTTTTAGCAAAATCATTAACTTCATCAAAGTGCATATTGTAAATTAGTGATGGAATATGCGGTGTGAAAATAGCTTAAAAACTAAATTTATGGAAATGCTTTCGGATTTTCTCAATAACAAAGATAAATTTACTGTTTATATTTCAAGACAACATTACAGAATTCAGACATCACTTACTTACCCTCACCAACTGGTACACGGTGCATTGTTTTGTTACCCACTTTTGGCTTCATACAAGAAACAACACCGTATTTAGCAATCGCACCAGCTAGAATGGCAATCACTTAAAAGCACTTGTAATACACTCTCTCAAGCTTGACCACTCAACTAGAGGAAAGCCTTACACAGATTTAATGCAATGTTTGATATAATGACCAAAAGACAACCCTGCATAGATTCAAATTTTTAAAGTACGGCATTTATCATGGCATTTGTGGTTTTGTTCTTTACACAGCCATTAATTCTTCAGTTACCTAATAAATATTTAAATATATATGCAGATATTACACAACAGTAAGGAAAATCTTGTTATTTTTTATGGCTAGTTTGTAGAATGCATTGCACTTAACCATCACATAATACTGTCCACTGACTGTAATATTAACATCCTTCTGTATTATTTGTCAATATAAAATATCAGTGTAAATACACCATAGTGAACTCATAATGAAAAACTACATAAGTAGTGTTAAGGCATCGATTTAAAATTTTCTGTTTATACTCCGACATGACAACCAAGTCAGTAGAGTTTACAATAAATCGTCAATACAAATATTTATCGTATTTAGTAGTCATGGGCTTGAACCCCGGTCAATTCAAGGAATGCGTGCTATGCACTCTCGCTCCTGATCACTGGGCTACATCAGGCCTCTGTAACTGTATATCATATTGTGATTACCTTCACAACGATTTACCATGTATTGCACTGCCTCGAATAAGTAATGCTTCACTAATAGAAAAGACTATTGTTATTTATTCTCAGTGGGCACCACCACCCAGATGGCACTGTTTGAAAATTGGTATGGGATAATATGCTCTGTTATCTGCATAATGTCCCTATTCTAACCCAAGGGGCTCAAATCTGGTGAGTACGGGCTTGGCACTCCCAGGGTCCTGAGCTGGATATCATCATTCTTCTCTTTCTTGGTGATTCCATTCTACTTCTCTCTCTCTCTCAGGGTAACTTGGGGAATTTTTTTGGCTGGTGCAGCATAAGCCTCAGGCTTCCTTGCACCATATGGCTAATAATAATAATAATATATGTTATTGATCCTATTACAGAAAGAATAACAAACAAGCAAAATGACAAAGGGTCAAGATTGGAGCAAATACAATACATTAGCCCAGCAGAAAAATGAAAGTGAAGTAAGCATGGCTTGTGCATGCAAATATATGGTCTATTATCATAAGGAGGGCATTTTCTAAATTACTATGACCCAGAGCAAATACAGGAGCTAGCAACGGAGGCATTCAGACTTAGTATTTATTTAGTATTATAATGGTTAATGATACAAGTGGGCTTTTTTCTATATCTATCAAAAAAAAAAAAAAAACTCTACCATTCATATCTTTCTTGTTGCCAAAATGGGCCTATCCAATTTGAACTTGACAAACTATCAACCACTGTGGAAGGAAATGTATTCCAATGATCTACAAAATGCTGCTCAAAAGTAAACTTCATGAGATTCAGCCTTCCATTAGACCTTCAAATTTTGTATTTGTGTCCCCTGATTCCTCACTTATGCTAGTAAAAATATACTTACCTCATTCATTTAATTGATTCCCCCTCAAGGCCTTATATACCTCATTCAGATCGCCCCCACCCACTAAGATTTCTAGCTAACCAAGCTTTGCAGTCCACACTTTTTAAGCTATTATTTATAAGGACATCAATTAGTACTTCTTACCAATCTGGTTGCCTTTCTTTGAACCTTTTTTAGAAATTCTGTTCTTCAAATGTGGTCTCACCATTGTTTATACAAAGAGATAATGACATCTTTTTCCCTACTTGCAAAGGTCCAATATATCATAGAACACCATGTGCCTTCTTAGCAGCCTGTTTACACTACATGAAAAATTTCATGCCTGACTGAATTGTAACTCCCAAGCCTTTTTTCTTCCTGGCCCACTTTTAACTCCACTGCCCTTATCTTAAAAGTTCCTCCTGGATTTCTGTTCCCTAGGGTCAAAACCTTACATTTGGAAGCATTAAACATCAGTTGCCATTTTTCACACCATGTGCAGTTTGAGTCTTTGAACCAAACTGGCCTGGATTTGATCAATAATCACCCTTCCCACATTTAAATCACTCAAAACTTTGTCAATTTACCTTGCATTCTCTTATCAATGTTATTTTGTAAAGTAAGAAATACAAGCATTGGCCCTAACTTGTTTCTTATCCTTGAGGGGTTCCACTTGCTCGCTCAGACCAAAACAGATGCCCAATTATTTTTTTATTTTGCTTGTGAGCATCATTCTCTCCTGGTTTACCTTCTATCACACAACAAACCTGCTATTTATGTCTTATTGTACCATAAGTAGTTGAAAAACAGGTACCCTACCTTGAAAAATACTCATTTACGTTTGTGATTTTAACTTATTTCATCCTCACTTACATATTATGTGATTTTAACTTATTTTACTCTATGTATTTTTATTTTTATATTTTCATCACTTTTAGTATATTGTTTGTCATTCTTGTCTTTTTTTTGATTAATGCAGACTCCTACTGGTAGTCAGAATGTTTGCTACAACAAAGCAATGCAGCAGATATGACAGATCATAAATGCTAGGTGTCTAGGGAGGTTAACAATGTTTCTCCCTAACAATACAAACCCTCACGCAGTCCATGATAGCCAAGTTCAGTCATAATGGCACATGTGGTAAGTGCTGCAACACCCTGGCTTGTTGCCCTGCAACAACCACATTTTTAGCCTATTGCAGGAGGTGTGCAAAGATTATCAGTTTTGCTACAATGAGTGTAGGAGTATTGTAATATGTTGGTTTTAATAATAGGCAGTAGAATTCTATGTCAGTAGATTGCTTCACTTGGGACCAATGTCTCAATTCTGTGGATGCATATTTAGAACCACTTTCATCTTTGAATTGTATATTCCAAAAAGTCTGTGTTTCAGTGGTTTTTATTTTTCATTTTAACTGTAAATGCTTTTCTTTTCATATTTGCATTTTTTATTGTAAACTGATTTTATTTATTGAGCATAAGTATTTGAAAATTTCTGGAGTATTTTATGTACTTGAAATTTAACTGGTGACTGCTGATATCATAGCTGACAATGTCAGTGACACCATGAAGTAAATGTTACATCCAAATTTTTTCAATGTTCTTAGATTATTTATCAAGGCATTGAATACAACATCAGTTTAAATAACAAAGTATACACTCATACTTGAAGTTAGGGAAACTCAGAAAATATACTTCTATGGTGATAACTCATCCAAAGATAATATTTCTACAGAGAAGCATCAACCGATTAACCAAATACTTTTCAATGGCTCATTTCATTTTTGGTTTCCCCTTAATGGTTCACCCTCCATTTTGAAATGCTGCAAGTGCACTGGTGTCAGTTTTACCACAGTGAAATTGACTAATTAATTCTAAAATTTCTACTCTGGCTATGAAGTTGAAACTCGCAATATCCATCAACAGAAGTGTTTTCTTTGATTTCCCAACTTCAAATTTCAGACATTTCCATTAATTATTGTGCAATCAGCAAAAATTTATGATCAAGTATGCATATTTAAGTATTTTCTAATTATGTCTGAGAAAAACAATCAGCTATTGCCCTTGCTTGGACATGCTACTGCATTTACTTGAATTTCCCTCATGTGTACCCTGCAGCTTACTGAAACGAATCAGTTATGCACAGTGTCGAGTGACACCCGGAGAGCAGCCACACTGTAGTTTGTCTGCATGGGAAAATACAGAAAAAAAAAAAAAAGTTTCATACAACTGTTTCTTGGCATAAGAAACATAGTTGAAAGAATTGCAACAAATTGTTTTTGAAAAATAAATTGACCGTACTTTCTTTCTTTAATGTGTATTGCTTCTACAAACAATAATTCAAGGAAATTCATCTATTGGAAACTGTAAAAACTGATAACACCACATTAAGCATTTTTACTGTAATTGTTTTTGGGAAACAATATCAGTACAGCATGCTTTCTGGATGTATGTCTGATCTAAAAAATTTCAAGAAAATGTTTCTCTTACCTTGTGTGCAAGAAAAAAAAAAAAACAATGCACCACGAATAGCAAATTGTTTTCTGAAATGTTATATTTGATGTAACCAAAAAATTTCAAGGGAAAAATTTTCTTTCCATTATCACACATGCTGGAAAAATTCACCATTCATATGTTGCTGTCATATGTTGTTGTCTATTTCAATATGACAATGTGTCATATGTTGCTGTCAATTTCAATATGACAATGTGTCATATGTTGCTGTCAATTTCAATATGACAATGTGTCATATGTTGCTGTCAATTTCAATGTGGGGGCCAACTGTGAAGAGAGTGGAAATGCCTGAATTTCACTATATGATACATAGTTATTAACACTAGAATTTAAACCAAATTGAATACACAATAAAATATCATGCTCTTATTCATCATGGCTTCATTTAAGTTTAAAATAAAACTTAAGCTATTGTACACATCTACCAAATATTTTGATACTGTTTTTAATTCTTTCAGGAGAGTGTTTACTAATCGTGTGTGTGGACCCTGTGGAGTGGGATTTTTTGATATTGAGAAGGCTGAAAATAGCAAGTTCCTTCATGGAATTTTGAAGTTTTGTAAAAATAAAAACTATGTATTTTAATGTTTTTGAATACCAGTTTGTTCTTTTTTTTTTAATCTAATAGACCAATACTATAGTGAGATTACAGACAAATCAAGTAAAAAAATGATCATTGTTATTTTTTTTATGCAGTAATATCCTCTATATCTATTTATGTACAATTTGATTTAATTTCATTAACTTCTGGAACTGAATTAACAGAGATTTTTTTTTTTTTTTTTTTTTTTTTTTCAACTGCAGCTTTCATAAGCATGAACAGATACATAAGGGGAAGAAAAAAACTCTAGAATTAACAATCTTAATTCTAGGGTTTGTTTTTATATATGTATAGAACTGAAGCAAGTGAACTAACTTGTACCTATGGTTAAAATTTTTGAGGCTCTTTAGCCTTGGAATTCACACTGTCTAGATCTCACGTCTTTTAGCATCTCTCATGTTGTGTAAATAAACCAACTGTGTTGTTGGCTTGTACACCTTGACAACACACAAAGATATATTAATTTAAATTGAAAAAGGATGGTTGCAGGATAGACAGATGTGTGAAAATTTGTTTTCAACCAGAGTGACTGATTGTTGGAACTAACTTCCACGTGGTGTTGTGGAGGTGGGTAGTTATAAATAAATTTAAGGAAGAATTAGACTAATTATTAGAGGGGTGATCAGATGAAGTCGGTAGTGTTCTAGGCTGATGCTGTATAAGCTTGCTTGCTTCCTTGTATCATCTTACAATACTAATAATACTTCATTAAATCGTTAAAGAAACAAGTATTTCAGTCTTTTTCTTTCATAGAAATAAAAATTACACAATAATGATTTACAAAATTAAACATTATGATACTACGTTAAAGAAATTGTTGCAAACCGCAACAAGTAATAACCAACAAAGAGGTGCTAACTGCTGCCATTCAAGAAAAAATTAAAAAATCAAATTACCAAATAAAATAAATTATACTTTGCATTTCTAATTAGTTTGTTTTATTTGGTAGTTTGAATTTTTAATTTTCACTTGAATGAAAGTGGCAGTTAGTACCTCTTCAGTATTATCTATTGCAGTTTGCAATAATTATTTTAATGTAGCATAATAATGTTTAACTTTTTTAATCATTATTGATTAGACCATGTTCAAATCACATTTTGGAGAAAATTACATAGGCATGTCACTGAATTGTATATTGATTATAGGGGTTACTGGCAATTTCAAATTATGGACAAGTTGTTTTTACAGTTTTTCTATGAAGGTGGATTTCTTTTTTGTTACAATACTGGTATCCTATTTTCTAGTTTTGTGTTATTGAGATGCTTACTCTGACTCCTTTTATAAAAAAACATTAAAATTTGCAGCACCTCACATGCACATATATATAACTCTTCTGAGAAAAACACAGCAGGCAGACATATATAGGGGATATTATGTAACACAACTAGAGAAGACACATGAGTTAAGAGAAGATTGTAGTAATTTCCATAATAATCAAGTCATGTATATAATTTCAGGAAACATAAATGTGTACAGTGGAACCTTGAGTATCTATGTTAATGATGGAATGCACAGGATGTTGGTAATCAAAATGTATGGTTAATAAAAAAATACAGTTTATTCACAGGAAAAAAGAAATTATCAATAATTTATTCACACAAAATGCATGATTTGAATGTACAATACTGTATATACACTTACTTTTTTATAATCTTGCAAAGGAAGAACACAAGATAAAATTAACTTATACTGGTTCTAATTTTCTATAAATATAATCCATTTTATAATGACAACGATTGTTTTTTTGCTCTGTACAGAACAGAAAAACAATCTTACAATTTACTGCTATTTAAATGAAAACAGTTACATGAAGTGCAGAAGTGAATGGGGGGGGATGCTCACGTCATGGACTTCATAGTCTATATTATATGTACAAATAAATACTGCAATCTCTATTACAGCCAACCCACAATTAAAGCGTCCACTTAGCTTCTAAGAAAAATAAATAAATAAATAGCAATGCAATTAAGGCAAAGTTAAATAACATTAAAATAGAGTCCTGCACAGATAATCAAGGCTCCACCATGAATAAGAACAATTTATTTTGTTAAATAATATTAAAATAAAGTCCTGCACAGATAATCAAGGCTCCACTATGAATAAGAACAATTTATTTTGTTCACAGACCTTGGTATTCATCAGTTAATAAAAGTTTTATCTGTATTTTATTCCAGGGTACCATTGATAAGATCAGGAATATGCACCACTAATTTAAAATACAATTAATAAGAAAATTACAATATGGCCATTGCTTAATAACTAATTTAAGAATATTACAACTATGAATACTTATCACTTAATTTTTACTGCATATGTAAATCTATAATAATAATAATAAAAAAAGTTGTACTTGTGTCTCTGAATGGTTATGGAGCTATGGCTGTTTGAATTTTAAAAAATGGCTAAGGTGTTTCTGAATAGTAAAAAAAAAAAACAAGAAAAAAAAAATTAACAATACGCATACACTTAATACCAGGGGTGGGCAACTTTTTTCGTCAGCGGGCCGAATGAAATTTTCGCATCATGATGCGGGCCGGAATAGATTGAACGATTTAATAAAAAAAAATCAGAACCTAAAAAATGTTATATTACTTGAATTACCAAATTATTAATGTATTTTTAAAAAAAATATCTGAATGTCCAATTATAATTGAAAATGAGGCATTTGGCATCAATTTTTTTTTTTTTTTTTTTTAATTGGCTCATTTTATGGGCTATAAATTATATTAAATTAAAAATTGTAATAATTAGAAAAGGCATAAAACATCTCGCACCAATATTATTTTTTTCAATAAGAAGTCAAACCCAAAGGAACTTCGTTCGATCGATGCTACAATAATAATTAGGAAATAACTCTTTGACACCGCGTAGAATCACTTGGTTACTGTTGTACTGGCCGCGATTCCCGATTGAACCGAATTAAGCCGAACGTTTACGGCGAGTGTAGTCAGGTATGGATTTTCTATATTTATGCATTTACCGAGGGGGCCAGATGTGGCCCGCAGTTGCCCACCCCTGCTTAATACAATGACGTAATTTGAGTTGGCAGATAGCAGTCACAGTGATGTCTGTGGGGGGGGGGGGGGAGAGAGAGAGAGAGAGAGAGAGAGAGAAAGTAGAAAGGAATCACCAAGAAAGAGAAGAATGATGATATCCAGCTCAGGATCCTGGGTTTGCCAAGCCCATACTCACCAGATGTGAGCCCCTAAGGTAGTATGTTTAGTTTTTTTTGCTCAGTTTTTATAATCTTGCAAATTTAATTCTTACCTTGTATAAAGTTAATGCTTGTAAAGTATTTTTTTTTTTTTGACATCTTTTAAATTTTAGATTCATAAGCTGGACTAATTTTTGCTATCTAGTTAATTTCTGCAATATCTTTTAAGTTAATAATGGTTTTACAAGATCCACTTTTTATAGGAGGTGCCTCCGTAGCCAGGTGGGCAGGAGCAGCAGTGCTTAGCACACACTTCTTGATTAGACCAGGGTGCGAGCCCGTGACCACCAAATACGGAGGATGCGGAAAGGTCAGGGAATGACCACCGCATATCCCCGGAGCAATATGGCCTTAGTTGCTAATGCTCCTAAAAACCAAATAACTTTTTATATATTTCATCCAAGATATCATGACTCAGATGGGAATAACCATTAACAATTAAGGTGTGCATCAAGAGTTCATTGCTTGTACAGCCTGAGTCCAAGGTCACTCTTGTAGATAATCATAGTTCAATTAATGATTCTCTTTTGTGTGTCAAATCCAAGGAATGTACTGATCAACAACTTGATGCAGTGTTAGATGAAATAATGTCTCAGAGACAAATAAAAATGGAAACCTGTCAGGAAATTGAATTATTTAGTAACCTGCCAGGTGAGACACTTACGATTTGGGACTTGAAAGAATGATTAAGTGCAGACTGCACTGGTTCAAAAGGACACAGTTTTCTTGAGTGACTATTGTCAGGGGAAATGAGAAACATTTTTTGTATTAAGGATAGGTGGGCTAGAACCAAAGTATGTCTGCCAGGAGCTAATATCTAGTTTTTATTGGGAAAAAAAAAGAACAATTATTAATTGTAACATTAATGTTAGTAGAATAATTAGTACAGTCAGTCCTCGTATAACACGTGCTTACACTACATGAATTCAATCATACACGATTTATAAACAGGGGAACGATGTCGCATATAACATGAACGTAATTTGCTTATGCACGATTTGCCTTTGTGTTTACAAGAAATGGTAGTCGAAAGCGGCAGAATCACCCCAACTGAATACAACACAGTAGGAATGAAGGGAAGATTCTGAAAATTTATTTGTTATGATTTCGTGGAAGGGGAAACACATTTCACATAATAACGTAAAAATCCACAGAATTCCAGCTATCGGTATCGCAAATGAAATTAGATCTACTTTTACTACCCGTTTATAACAGACTCCACTAACAGGAACCCCCAATAAACCAGAAACTGCAAATTGTTTTTGTTTTATGGTAGTGAACTCCAGAAATGTGCTTTAGTAAAACATAAGCATGTAATATGTGAGAATAGTGTTTCCGCCTTTACTGCATTGTTTACTGAGTACTGTATACAGGTCTGGAGGCCTCATTTTAAGAAGGATGTAGAGCTGTTGGAATGAGTACAGAGAAGGGCAACAAGATTAGTGAATGGAACGAGTTGCCTTTACTGCATTGTTTACTGAGTACTGTATACAGGTCTGGAGGCCTCATTTTAAGAAGGATGTAGAGCTGTTGGAATGAGTACAGAGAAGGGCAACAAGATTAGTGAATGGAACGAGTTGCTTTTAAGAAAAAGGCTTAAGTTTTGCAAATTACAGTGTCTGGAGACTTAGACACCTGCAAGGTGATCTCAATCAAAGTGTATAAAGCCTTGAATAGTTTGAGCATGTTCAATGCTGATGGGATTCTTCCACTTGCTCAGAATAATCGCCTGAGAGGGCATAAATTAAAATTGAGGAAAGACAGTTGTAGGATAGATGTGTGGAAGTTTGCCTTTAGCCAGTGGGTGGTTGATTGCTGAAACAAACTTCCATCTGTCATTGTAGAAGTTGATAGCTTAAATAGATTCAAGGCAGAACTTGACAAACATTTGGAGCAAGTGGATGGGTAAAATAAGGGTTTTTTTTGGCTGATGCTACATAAGCTTGCTTTCTTGCATCATGCTTTTGCTAATGCTAATGTTTATTCAGTTGCTACTTGTTCACTGTGTGTTTATGTATATCAAGCTTACCTCCTCATTTTTGTTCTTTTTATAATTGTGCTCTATTCTCAAAAAAATGAGTAAAATACTTGAAAAAAGTGTGAAAAGGAAGCGTTCTGGTGAAAATACTTCAGACAGAAAAAGAAAAGCAATATCGATAGAAGAAAAATATGAAATTGTGAAATGCTTTGAGTGGAATGAAAGAACATGCGATATTGTGTGTGCTACAGGCCTAAATGAGGGAACGCTGAGAACAATTAGGAAGAATGCAGAAAAAATAAAAGCAACTTTCAAACTTGAAACTGAAGCCTGTTGTTTATCATGCAGTCAATCCACGAGCATTAAAAGGGGATTGTAAGGGCTACCCTGGGTGTTTACTTTAGGAACAGCAGAAGAGGGTGGATGACAGGGCACATCTTCACTGACCTTCTACTGGATGTGTTTGAGGATGTGTTTCAAAGCTACTGCAAAAAAGAAAAATTTAGATTTTAAGATTTTAATTATTTTGGACAATGCACCAAGTCACCCTCCAACCCTTGCTGAACTGTCAACAAACATCAAAATCCTGTTTTTACCACCTAACACAACATCTCTTATCCAGCCACTTGACCAAGGAGTAATTGCTGCTTTTAAGCACTATTACACAAGATGCACATTTAAGATGTTGATAGCAGAAACAGAGGGCAAAAATGCACCAATAGTTAAAGACTCCTGGAAGCGATTCAACATAAAGAATACAATTTACATAATTGCGGAGGCTTGGAACAAAGTGACAAAAGAATGCTTACATTGTGTTTGGCGGCCTCTTTTACCAGATTTTATTCATGATTTTAAAGGCTTTGATCCTGTAAACGAGCTTCCTAAATTAAAAATGCATTGTGTTGTCCTTACAAAGCAGGTTGGCTTTGAGGAATTGGAGGAAGAAGCTGCAGAAGAGTTGCTTCAGTCTCATGAAGAAGAACTTTCAACTGAAGAACTGCAACAACTTGTTGCTGGAGGGCAAGTGGAAGATGAGGAAGATGACGAAGTTGAATGCCGAACGCCACCATAAAACAGCTTTCTACTTCAGAGTTATCTTCAGTTTTAAATTCATTTGAGAAAGTATGCAATGGCTAGAAGATAACGATTATAATGCAGAAAGAAGCCGAAGAGCACTTCATACAATTCGATCTGCTTTGGAGCCAAATAAGCAGCTGCTTTGTGAAAGAAGGAAGATTGTGAAACAACAGAAACTAGATGTATTTTTTATGAAAACACCCAAGAAAGAGAAGAAAATGAGCAACAGCCCTGTAGTTCTGGTGTGACCACATTTCGTCCAAAGTCCTCATCGGCATCTCCTCCACTTCCCAGTTCCGATAATGATGACAACCTGCCGCCACTCTTCCCATAATTCCGCGGCTTAAAATCCTTTCTCAAGCCATTTCCCTCAAGCTGTTTCATTCTTTTTAAGGTAAGAATCTAAATTTAAATGATTAAATTATTAATTTTACATTTTTCAACTGTGTAAGTGTTTTATTACGATTATTTATTGTGTTTGGTAATGTTTTGGTTACCAATGTGTGTCCAATCTTGGGTTGTCGGCAAATAACCCTATTTTTCCCATAGGGCCTGTTGTTTATATTGCACGATTTTGCATTGAACGAGGGTTTCTAGGAACACAACTATCATGTTATACGAGGACTGACTGTAGAACTAATAACATTAATTGCACACGAACTGATGACTTGCTAGATAAATAACTTGTTCTGCCCTAACAAGAAGCTGTCAGAACATATTTGTGTCTGTAATTCTACATAGGTGCAATAGGAGACTGATGGAATCTGCAAGGTTTTTTAGGGAAGGAGATTTTTATTAGTGACTCTCACTTGTAGTAAGTAGGAATCTATTTTTGTAGAGGCAGTGGAATATATTTGAACAAAGGTGGTGCAAGGGTCTTTGCCAATATCACTGAGAAGTCCTTAAGGGTTCTGGAAAACTGCTGTTTGGTGGGGATCAGAAGGCTCATCCCCACCCATCGTACAAATATCAGAAGGCTCTGTCAAAAGACAGAGCCTTCTGATATTTGTACGATGTTTTTGAGAGCTGTAATGTTGTAAATGAAGGGGAAGCTAAAGTTAGGACAACAAACTTTTGTACCTTCACAAGATGTATTAGGGTAGTAATAAAACATGAAGGGGGGAGTTCTTGTTTATATTCTGGCACAACCACCAGGTCAGTGTAGTTCACAATAAATCAATCAATACAAACGTTAATCATATTTAGCAGCCACGGGCTTGAACACTGGTCCACTCAAGAGCATGTGCTGCTGCACTCGTGCTCCTGACCACTCAGCTACTTAGTATAAGTTGTACAACAATGTTAGGAGTGGTGATAATAAAATGAATAAGTTTAAACTCCTGTTGAGGACCACAAATACTGACATAATAGAAAATGATGTGAGAAAGCAAGCTTATATTCAAAAAGGGGGAAAAAACATGACACCCCTCCCATTTCACCCATTCATCCCCTCCAATAGTTTGCCTATTCTTCCTTGAATTTACTTAAGCTATCAACTTCCACAACAGATGGAATTTTGTTCCAGCAATCAACCAATCAACCCCTGCAGGCTAAAGGCAAATGTCTGCTCATATATTCTGCAACCATCCTTCCTCAATTTGAATTTATGCCCCGTCATGTGTGTGTCGTATCAGCAAGAGGAAGAATTCTATCAGCAGTGATTTGCTCAATCCATTCAGAGCCTTAAACACCTTAATCAGATCATCTTGAAAGTGCCTAGTCTCCAGATGCTGCAATTTGCAGCATCTGGAGACTTCCTTGGTAAGAACACCCATTTGTTCCCTTCCCCCTCACCAATCTCATTGCCCTTCTCTGTACTCATTCCAGCAGCTCCACATTCTTCCTAATATGGGGCCTCCACACCCCTATGCAGTACTTGAGATGTGGCTTGACCATTGCCTTATACAATGGAATAATCACCTCCTTATCCCTACTATCAAAATTCCTGTATATTATTGGCAAAACCTATTGAGCCGTTCTGGCAACACAACTCAATGTCATGTGCTCAGAGAATTTCATATTTCACTGCATGCACAACTAGTGGAAAATGTAAAAGACTCCCCAAGGTCTTTTGCATTTTCCACTACCCCAAGTGTAGCACCATACAGTTGGTACATTAATCTTAGGGTTACTGCTACCCATATGCAGTAATTTGCATTTACCAATGCTAAATTTCATTGCCATTTCTCAGCCGATCTGCCTAACTTTTCTAGATCCTGTTACAGAAGCATTGTCATTAACCACCCTGCCAACCTTTGTATCATATACAAACTTGGACATTAAGTCTGATATACCTTCATCAATATCATTGATATATATAGAAAACAATGGATCCAACACCAAACGCTTGGGGACTCCACTAATAACAGTACATGAAGAGCAATGTCCACTGATTACTACTCTCTGTCTTCTCCCACTCAACCATCCATTTATCCATAGCAGCAACTTGCCCTTAATACCACCACACTGCTCCAATTTATACAGTAGTCTTTTATGTGGAACAGTATCAAAAGCTTTCCTGAAATCCAAGTATATGATATCAAAATTATATTTTGCATCCAGTTCCTTTGTGACCACATCATAGTATCCATTCATATTGGTCAAACAAGACTTCCCCTTATGCTCTGTCTGAAGTATAATTGCCCATGCTCTGTCTGAAGTATAACTGCAGTCTTGTAGATTCTGCATTACTTCTTTTATCAGTGACTCCATTATTTTCTCTGAAACAGAAGTTAAACTAACAGGTCTGTAATTACTTGTGTCACCCTTTGATCTCCCTTGTGAATTGGAGATACATTTGCCCATCTGCAGTCTGTGGGGACCTCCCCTAAATCTAAGGATGTTCTCATAATTATAGCTAAGGGTTTGCTTATTTCCTTTTCTATCTCCCTTAATAAAATTGGATAGATTCCACCATCCCAGGTGCCATTCTTATGTTTTACTTCAACACTTTCTCTTCATACTTTCCTCTCAGTTATTAGAAAATCATTTAGCTCCCTGTTAGCATTTCATAAACTTCTGGAATTCCCTTCTTTAAAGAATTCCTCATGTGTGAATGTAGGTACAAAATACTCCTTTAGTTTGTCGGCAACCTGAGCAGCATCATCAATAGTCAAACTATCAATATTGAGTGGACCAATTTGATTTATCTCCTTCCTTCTTATAGTGTTTACATAAGTAAAGAAGTCTTTGATGTTTTTCTTTGCATCTTTCGCCAAAGATTTCTCATAATTTTCTTTTACTTGCCTGAAATCCATTTTTGACTTGATTACAGACTAGTTTATATCTACAATAGGTTTCTGTGTTACCTGATAATTTATATGCAACCCATGAATTTCTTTTCTGCTACGAATTTCATCAGTTCATCCGACATCCATTTAGGCCTATACTTTGAAGAGTATTTCTTAGTTGGTGTGAGAAGCCTATTAGCTTCTATGATTAAATCCTTGAATGGTACCCATTTAGAATTTACTGATAGTAACATCATCAGTTGGTCCCAATGTATGAAATTTAAAAACTGGCTAAGACCACTGTAGCCACCTTTACAAAAGTAAAAACCCTTCCTTTACCCTTGTTAGTAGTTATGTCCTTAAGTAAATCCCTAATCAATATAGTATTATCACTGTCAACTAATTGTTCTTTTATCTGCATTTTCTTAATGAATGAATAATAACTACTAATAATGAAATCAAGAGTATTATTCCCTCTTGTTGCCTCTCTAACATGATGCTGTAGAAAACAGTCATCTAATTAATCCACAAAAGTTTTGATAGTCTCTGAGTGACCAACCCACAGCTTCCAATCAATATCTGGAAAGCTAAAATCCTCATTATAAGACATTCTGATTTACTGGACCATTAGGCCCATAACACATCCCTACTCTCATTTTTGCTTTCCCAGTGCTTATGTCATATCAAACTGACTCAACATTGCACTGGTCATCATATTACAACTGGATGCACTGTTTTAGAATTTATGTGCTTCTTAACTAAAAGCATACCCCCCCCCCCCCAGGAGAGAGAGAGAGACTTTCCCCAGGGCCAACACCCATCATTTTATTCCAGCCACCACACAAGACCAACAACTAGATTTACCCCCCCCGGCGAGGATTTTCAAGAGGCATAACTCAGCCACAATAACAACAATTTAAACAAAACACAGATATTGGCTGAATAAGTACTTGATTTATACAACATAAATATATATACAACAATATGTTGTATATATATATTCAGGTTTCAACAGGTCACTGTTGAAAAAAAAGTCGTGAATTAGGGTTGAATTTGACAGTGTCTGCAATTCTGCCCAGGCACGTTAGGAGGGGGTATATGATGACAGCCTTGTTGATCAATTCGGCCCTGGAAAAATTGTGCAACGCTCAATTTTTTTTCAGCCTGGTCTGTACTTGTTAACAGGAGAGACTGCTTCTACAGGGATGGGATACATTTAAATAGAAAGGGTGCAAGAATATTTGCCGATGCTATCGAGGCAGTGTTAGGTGGGTCGGAAAACTGCTAGCTTGGGGGGGTGGAGATACAAGGACTAATAGATTAACAGTAGCCGCTGGCAGAGGTGAAAGTGATTCTTGCACTGCTTCTATTGGAATGAGCAGCAGCCTGGAAAACAAGATGCAGGGTATTTCAGAGACTGCTCGGGGTCACTGTGGTACAAGTAAACAAAATGGGTTGTGCTAGGGTAGTAAGAATAGGAACTTGCGTGTACACCAATGCTAGGAGTTTGGTAAATAAATTTGATGAATTTGAGGTATTGCTCAGAACATCAAAGGCAGATATTGTTGGGATATCAGAGACATGGTGTCACACAGATATAAGGAATGCAGAACTGGAATTTGGGGAGTACAATGTGTACAGAAAGGATAGACAGTACAGGAAGGGAGGAGGGGTTATGCTCTTAGTTAAGAAACATAAAAATCTAAGGAAGTGCATCCAATTGATGTTGGTGGACAATGCAGTGTTGAGTTTTTTTTTTTGGTGGGAAATAAGCACTGGAAAAGGAAAAATGAGAGTAGGTCTGTGTTACAGGCCTAATGACTCTGAGGAGTATAATAAGGAACTGTACAGGGAAATAGAGTGGGCCAGTAAATCAGAGAGTCTTATAATGGGGGATTTTAATTTCCCAGATATTGACTGGAATTTGTGGGTTGGTCACTCACACACTAGCAAGGCTTTTGTGGATTTATTGGATGATTGTTTTCTACATCAGCATGTTCGGGAGGCAACTAGAGGGAGTAATACTCTTGATCTGATTATCAGTAGTGATTCTTCATGCATTAAGAATCTGCAGATAAAGGAACCACTAGGTGGCAGTGATCACAGTGTGCTGAAGTGGGATTTACTCAAAGAGGTAACTACCATCAGGGGTAAAGGGAAGGGTTATTGTTTTCGTAAAGGCGATTACGATGGTCTGAGAAGGTATTTAAATTCTGTACAGTGGGACCAACTGATGATGTTACCAACAGCAAATTCAAAATGGGAAGCATTGAAAGAACTTATCTTGGAAGCTATTAGGCTTTACATACCAACTAGAAATATTGTTCAAGGTTTAGGCTTAAATGGATGTCAGATGAACTAATGAGACATATGGCAGAGAAGAAAAATGCATGAGATACAAATAAAGTAACACGTGACACAGAAGCCTATGATAGATATAAGTTGATCTGTAACCAAGTTACAAAGAAGGTTAGTCAGGCGAAGGCAGATTACGAGAAATCTTTGGCAAGGGATGCAAAGAAAAACAGCAAAGAGTTCTTTACTTATGTAAACTCTAGAAGGAAGGGGATGAATCAGATTGGTCCACTTGATATCGATGGTTCAACTGTTGATAATCCTGCTCAGGTAGCTAACAAACTAAATGAATATTTTGCATCGACATTCACACATGAGGAGTTATTCAGCGAGGGGAACGCCAGAGGTGCATTCAACTCTGGCAGTAAGCTAGATAATCTTGTAATAACTGAGAGTAAAGTGGAGGAGAAATTGTTGAAGATAAACACAAGAAAGGCACCTGGGGTGGATGGGATCTATCCAGTTATATTAAAGGAGGCAGCAAAGGAAGTAAGCAAACCCTTAGCCATAATTATGAGAGCTTCCTTGGACTCAGGGGAGGTATCCACAGACTAGAGATGTGCAAATATGACCCCAATTCACAAAGGGGGATCAAAGGGTGACACAAGTAATTATAGACCTGTGAGTTTAACTTCTGTTCCAGGAAAATTAATGGAGACACTGGTTAAAGAAGCACTGCAGGATCATCTAGACAAGGCTTCAGTTATAGCTCGGACACAGCATGGTTTTGTTAAGGGGAAGTCTTGCCTGACCAATTTGATTGGATACTATGATGTAGTCACAAAAGAACACATGGAAGACTGCTGCACAAATTGGAGCAGTGTGGCATTGGAGGCAAATTGCTGCTATGGATAAAGGGGTGGTTGAGGGGGAGAAGACAGAGAGTGGTAATCAATGGACACTGCTTATTGTGGACTAATGTTATTAGTTGAGTTCTTCGGGGTTCAGTATTGAGTTGATTGTTGTTTTCTGTATTTATAAATGATATCGATGATGGTATATCAAGCTTAATGTCCAAGTTTGCAGACGATACGAAGGTTGGCAGGGTTGTTAAGGACACTAATGACAGTATGCTGCTGCAACAGGATCTAGAAAAGTTGAGCAGATGGGCTGAGAGGTGGCAAATGAAGTTTAACACTGACAAATGTAAAGTACTACATATGGGAAGCAGCAACCCCAGAGTGATGTATCAACTCTATGGTACTACACTGACTGTGGCAGAGAACGAAAAGGACCTGAGGGTAATTGTTCAGGCAGATATGAAGTTTTTTGAGCAGTGCAGACAGTCTGCAAGGCTAGCTCATAGTGAATTGTTAATGATATACAGGAATTTTTCTAGCAGGGATAAGGAGGTGATTATCCCCTGATATAAGGCAACGATCAAGCCCCACCTTTAGTACTGTATATAGGTCTGGAGGCCTCATTTTAAGAAGGATGTAGAGCGTTGGAACGAGTACAGAGAAGGGCAACAAGATTAGTGAATGAAACAAAGGGTTGCTCTTATGAAGAAAGGCTTAAATTTTGCAAATTAGAGTGTCTGGAGACTAGGCACCTGCGAGGTAATCTGATTGAGGTGCATAAAGCCTTGAATGGTTTGAGCATGCTCAATGCTGATGGGATTCTTCCTCTTGCTCGAATAATCATTTGAGAGGGCATAAATTCAAATTGAGGAAAGACAGATGTAGGATAGATGTTCGGAAGTTTGCCTTTATCCAGAGGGTGGTTGGTTGGTGGAACAGACTTCCATCCCTTGTGGTGGAAGTTGATAGCCTAAGTAAATTTAAGGCTGAGCAGGACAGGTACTTGGAATGAATGGAGGGGTGAAATGGGAGAATTTTTTTTTTTTTTTGGCTAATGCTGCATAAGCTTGCTTTCTTTCATCCTATGCTTCTACTAATGCTCATGCATCACGGAACACTCAAAATTAAGAACCCCATGCATCAGGAATATGGATAGAACAGAGAGGGGATGCCCAACTGTGCATATGGACAAGTTGAATCACCAAGAGTTTCTTGAATTGGAGGAACTCAGAGATATCACAGAAGAAGGAAAAGAAGCAGGGGACCCCACCTCCACACTTCAATCACCAATAGTGGAAACATTGGAGACCCCCAGGCCCCCGAAAAGGAGCAAAATTACCTGTAGCATATGTTATTAAGACTTCAGGAAATCATGGTTGAAAGGAGCAAGGTTCCAAAAGACACTGTTCGCCCACCTGCTGATCATCAAAAATAAACAATTAAAAACTCAGCTCAAAACCCAAGGTAAGGTAATAGAAAAAATTAATGAACAAGTGATGAGCACCCACAAGGCAAGATGTGAGTGCTCCATACTATGCACAAGGGACAGCCATATACATGCTCAATATTGGACAACAAATGAGACAAAGTGAACAGAAGAGACCCAAAAACAAACAAGCCATGTAATTCTGGCAAAATTTGGGCCAAAGTGGACTCATCAAAGACAAGTAAGAGATTAAAGAGAAAGTCATTGTTAACATGAAGAAATGACAGAAATAAAAATGAAACAAATAATAGAAACAGCCTTGGAGAATGACATTCAGAAACTAAAGAAATGTAATAAATTTGAAAACACTTGGCTTGACTCTACAGATCCCACAAAATTAGGACCAACAACGATCATTTATGATGTCAACAGTGACACAACAGCAGAAGATATAATGGAAGACATATCACAAAAACCTGAAAGCCATGGGCTTTACTGCAGCAGAAATAAGATTCCCCATAAAGCCAAAGAACAAGAGACAAGGAACACTTTAGATAATTGAAGTGTTGGGTAACATCAGAAGAGCTCTAATAGACCAGGGTAATAAGGTATATTTATGCTGGACCATTCACAACATCAAAGATTACATAGTACCATCTAGATGCTACAAATTTTTAGGTTTCTGCCATTCAGCAAAGAATTGCAGGCAAGAGGCCTGCACTTGCAGCCACTGTGCCAAGACAGCACAAATACACAGATTACCTAAGCAAGAACAAATCCTGTGGCCTGCCCCAATTGCAGGACCAGAAAGTGAGACCACTCCCATTTGTATCGGGACCCTGAATGCTCGGCATACCTAAAGGCGATACAGTTTATAAAGCAAAAGATAAAATGTGACTAGTACAAACAACAGAAATAACAACAGAGCCCAACAAACAACAATACTTCAGTTAAGCTGTATGAGGTCTATATCAGTCTCAAAACCAAACTGCCAAAATTATAGATGAAAGAAGATAAAAATTTTAGCACTTCAAGAACCATACACATAAAGGGAGTGGTAAAGGACCTCCCATATGGATTTATAGTGGTACAATCCAACATAACTTGTGGACAAGGCAGAAACACAGTGGCCAGATGATGGGCTGCAATCATCATAACAGAGCCAGACATCACTGTAATGAGTAAACAGCTTATGCATGCTTGAATGGAAGTTTAGAAATATATATCGTATCACTTTACTGCAAATGCAGTAAACCTACAAATGCAGAAATACATATAGTATCACTTTAGTGCAAATTCAGTAAAGCACACCAGTCTATCCAGCCTTTCACAACATATATATATAAGATGTTGCACCCCTCCAAGGATGCAACATCTTAATGGCAACCAATTCCAATGTCCTCCCTGCTATGTGGAACAGCACCTTCCTGGACAAGAAAGGTGAATTACTGGAGGAGACTATAATTACCAAAACATGATAATACTAAACATGCCAGATTACCCTCCAACATGTGTGACGTCAATGGGACAGTCACAGGCCTGATGTAGCCTGTGACTACCGCGTGGTAAGTAGCACATGCTATTTGAGTGGATTGGGGTCAGCATTAGTAGAGGCACATGATACAAGAAAGCAACCTTATATAGCATCAGCCAAAAAAAAAAAACACCCCTTCCCATTTCACTGATCCATTCATTCCAAGTGTTTGTCTAGTTCTGCCTTGAATTTATTTAAGCTATGAAACTTGCACAACAACAGATGGAAGTTTGTTCCAGCAATCAACTACCCGCTGGCTAAAGGCAAACTCCCACACATCTATTCTACAACTGCTTTTCCTCAGTTTGAATCTATGTCCCCTCAGGTTTGTAATCTGAGCAAGAGGAAGAATCCAAATAGCATTAAGCCTGCTCAATCCATTCAAGGCCTTATACACTTCAATCAGATTGCCTCTCACATGTCTCCTCTCTAGAAGTGGCCAATTCTCAGCCCATCTACCCAACCTTTCCAGATCCTGTTGCAGCAGCATACTGTCATTACTGTTATTAACAACCCTGCCAACCTTCATATTATCTACAAACTTTGACATTAAGCTTGATATACCTTCATCAATATCAATATCAAATATACAAAACAACAATGGGCCCAACACTGAACCCTGAGGGATGCCATTAATAACATTAGTCCATGTAGAGAAGTACCCACCGACCACCACCACTCTCTGTCTTCTCCCACTCAACCATCCTTTATCCATTGTAGCAACTTGCCCTTAATGCCATACTGCTCCAATTTGTACAGTAGTATTCCATGTGCAACAGTATCAAAAGCTTTCTTGAAATCCAAGTATATAATATCAAAATTATTTTTTGCATCCAGTTCCTCTGTGACCACATCATAGTATCTAATCAAATTGGTCAGTCAAGACTTCCCCTTGAAAAACCCATGCTGTGTCTCAGCTATTACTGCTGTCTTGTCTAGGTGATCCTGTATCACCTCTTTAACCAGTGACTCCATTATTTTCCCTGGAACAGAAGTCAAACTGACAGATCTTTAATTACTTGTGTCACCCTTTGATCCCTTTTGTGAATTGGAGATACATTTGCACATTTCCAGTCCATGGGGGTTCAAGCCTATGACTGCTAAATATGATTAACATTTGTACTGTTGATTTAATATGAACTCTACTGACCTGGTAGTCATGCCAAAGTATAAACAAGAACATATAGATGGGACCATTGCAACCCCTACTACTACTCGGAGCATCACAGACTGGAAGGTTCACTAATGACCACAATTCAGTAACATAGCATAGCACAATCAACAGAAGCAAAGAGAGATACAGGAGACTTCACAAGATACAGATACAAACAGGTAGACTGGTTCACTTTCGAATCATACATCAAAAACAGCTCTACAGAAGAACTAATCACCATCAAGGAACTACCAGCTATGGAAGAAAGGGGTCTGGCCCAAAATCCCGACGGCCAGAATCTGGATAGTATCTGCTATATTGTAAAAATATATTAATATAATTCTATATAATTATTAGTTTTTTAGTAAGTAAAAATTTACCACATTAGATTAATTTCGTACAGAAAAAATAGAAAAAATTAAAATTTTAACAACAAATACCTCTTTCAATTTGAAGATCATGCTTTTTGTTACAGAAACAAACAGTTTTAAAATACGATCGGCAAATAAAACATGATAATATTATTATATTGCACTTAATTTTATTATATTGCATTTAATTGGTAATTTTTCAAGTCAAATTTTGATATTTATATAGGGCGTTTGAGCAATAATATAGAACTGAAATACTAAAGATAAAAAACTTGAAATAAGAATACTTTCAAAATATGAAAATTTAGAATAATGTATTTTGGCAGCTGCATAACATTTGTCATAAACATCATTGGCATAACTAAAACTGTAATTATACAGGTATTGGCTATTAGCTGTACTTTCAAGAATTTCTTTGACATTAGGCATGACCATGGGCACCGGCAGGATATTTTGAAAGGGATAACAGGAAAAAAAATATCCCATTTTCTTATTATTATAAAACTTAAGATATTTAAGTATTATTATTAAGATTATTGTAGTATAGTAAGATTATTATAATAATGAAACATTTGATTATAATTTGCATGATTTTTTGCAAATTTTAATCTGTGATTTTGATATAATTAAACTGTGATTATTGTCAGTAATGTGGTTTATGCAAACTGATATATATATATATATATATATAAAATAAAATTTTAATGTTTTTAGTGGCCATTTTGATTACATGAAAAACATTTTTTATTGCAAAAACAGCTTCTGAGATATAGATTCTAACTTTGTTTTTTTAAATATAATCAGTATGGGATTTGATCTGTCAGGAATCTGGCTGTCGGGATTTTGGGCGGCACCGGGAACAAACAAAGTACAAGAAATTATCTTTCAGGCATACAACATTACAATGTCCAAAAATAAAAGGAAGCCATATTAGCATTAGTTGAGGCATATGATGCAAGAAAGCAAGTGTATACATTAGCCAAAAAAAAAAAAAAAAAAAAAAAACCAACCTTCCCATTTCACCCATTCGGTCACTCCAAATGTTTGTCTAGTTCAGCCTTAAATTTATATAAGCTATCAACTTCCACAACAGATGGGAGTCTGTTCCAGCAATCAACTACCTGCTGGCTAAAGGCAAACTTCCGCACATCTATTCTAGAACTTTTTTTTTTTTTTTTTTTGATTTGGTAGTTGTTGGCGCATCGGCTTCTGTGGCCATATTGCACCTCCCAAGGTTTTTTTTTGCAGTACTTTGATCCAAGCCCGAGGCGGGAATCGAACCCGCGACCTTTGGGTTGCCGGGCAGGTACTTTACCCACTCGGCTAGCCCGGTCGGCCTATTCTAGAACTGTCTTTCATCAATTTGTATCTATGTCCCCTCAGGTTCTTAATCAGCATTGAGCCTGCTCAATCCATTATTATACACCTCAATATATACGCCTCATATCAATATATATGCCTTATACACCTCAATCAGATTACCTCACAGGTGCCTAGTCTCCAAACACTGCAATTTGCAGAACTTAAGCCTTTCTTTATAAGAGCACCCCTTTGTTCCTCTCATCAATCTCATGTGTCTTGGTGGACCCAGACCCTCACAGATCTTAAAAAGCAAACAAAGTCTGCAGGGAATGACTACCAAAAGGCAACAAGATATGGGAACAGACCTTCGGATGAAGTACAAGCAGTGGTGAGCTATAGTGGGCTTGCAAGAGCCCATTGTTATTTTTTTTGAAAATTTGCGAGCCCATTGTTGAAACGATTATTTATTTTACAAATGAAATCCTGAATTTAACTATTGAGTATCCAGAGCTGGAACTACTGTGGGGACAGCGGGAACCCATCCCCATCATTTTAATTGCCCAATCGACCGGTTATATATTTTTAAATTGCTTCATTTTTGAGTTAATTACATCGAACCCATGTTTAACGAACTTCTTCATAGTGAATTTTTTAAAATTTTTCTTAGTTTTTACGGAAACATTTAAAATAATTTCCGACGACGTTATTACAAGAGACAACTTTGTACGCATTGTCCTCACCACTGGCCTTCAGGTAATTAGAAAGCGCGAATTAAGGGTGAAAGGGATTACCGTTCCACGTTACTGGTGACCGCAAAACCATGGAACCTCATTCCGAGAAGTCGCGTTAGTCAATATGCTTTCCACAGCCAGTCAGAGGATTAAGAAGATTCCCGACACAGTTAATAACCACTGGTCAACCTGTGTTGTGGTTTCCTCTTTACTCTGACAAGAAATCCTGTTTTTCGGAGAAGTGAATGATCCAGGCGTTTCAGTAACTTTCTCCTGTCTATGCTTACATGGTCACAGTAGCTGAATATCCGAGTGATTCTGATATTTTGCAGTTTCAGAACTAGTGACAGTAATGACGTTGAGGGGTGGAGGAGGAATGAGGCAACTTTGAGGTAAACTTTCCAAAGATGAAATGTTGGCAGATTTGGAAACCGCTTCGAGGCTTTCACTGTGAATAAAATGTCCCAAAATATAATGGCATACAGGCATAATTAAAAAAATAATAATAAAATAAAACTGTATGCATTATATCACCAATCTCCAAAAGACCAGCGCGAATTAAGGATCATATAAGGGTCGTGTGTTCGGGCCACGATAGGCAGCTTGTAGAAGGCAATATGAGAAAACAAAAGGAAATATTTATTTTTTAATGCTAAAATTATGACAGAATACAATTATTTCATAAACACCACATTACTGACAGCAATCACAATTTAATTATATCAAAAACACAAATTAAAATTTGCAAAAAATCATACAAATTATAATCAAACATTTAAGTATCATAATAATCTTAATATACTTTAAATAATCTTAATAATAATACTTAAAGACTAAACTCTATTATTTGGGTAACACTTGTTTCCGTGCAGTGTGCGTTGTGGAACGGATTGATTGTACGGTCGAATTTTGTGATTCGGTGAAGGCGATTATTGTGAAGGTGTTTACTTTCTGGTTGATTTGTGTCGTCGGGGGGGAGGGTCTTAGCTGAGGAGGGTGTTTTCCCCCCTATCCAGTTATATGTTGAAATCGGTATACGAGTTTCCGATTTAAAAACATCGTCAAGTGGGGGGAAAACACTCTAGGCATATCAACGTAGGACAGTGAGGGGGGGGAAAGCAGTGAATGGCACTTGTCAATCACTGATCTGGAGTTTTACTTAATTAATCTAATTATAATAATAACAAGAAAATGGAACATTTTTTCCGGGATTCGTTCGGGCCATGATTTTGTAGCTTGCGGATGGCAATTGAGGATTGGAGGGATTATCCCGCTTTGTGCAAACACTTTGAATCAGAAGGTTAAATATTCTGGATTATTAAACCAACTTTTCAATCTGGAATCAATCATCGATGTTAGCCTGGCCACCTGCTTCACTGCTGGTCTCTTATCATCCTGGGCGGTCAAATAAGACTGGACCACTTCAAACCATATAGTTATTATCTTCCACCCAACAACCCATACCAAGACTCATTGTGAACAGATTTTCAGTTGAAACAGCAAACTGGTCCCTCGTCAGAGAAGTACTGACTAAAGCTGCTCAGACTTTTGGCACACAGGACTCAAACCGGACCAGCATCAAAGATCAATAACAACAACCATCACTGAGGCAGCAACTGCTGCAATCAGATGAAAGTTATGTTTGTTATTTTGGTTTTTAGGAGCATTAGCAACTAAGGCCATATTGCTCCGGGACATGTGGGGGTTATTCCCTGACCTTTCCGCATCCTCCATATTTGGTGGTGACGGGCTCGAACCCCAGTCTAATCAAGAAGCGCGTGCTACGCACTGCTGCTCCTTCCCACCTGGCTATGGAGGCGCCCTCAGATGAAAGAAACCCTCTCCTGGGGCCGTTCCGTTGTGGTGTCCAGAACTACAAAGACTCAGACGAGAAGTTAACATACAGGGCTAGATTTTCCAACATATCTGCTGTTCATGGCCAGCAACCGAGGTGGAAGCCGTCAGAGGATGCTACCGAGATGTCTGGAATGAATATACTGCCCTAATCAGAACATGGGAGACCTTACTCTCTACTGTTGGGCAGGGTCGTATACAGAGTAACAACGAATAAACTCCTGGGGGGGGCGGTGATGCCAGCCATCAAAACACCCATGGGCACCTACACTAAGACGTGGCAAAAAACAATAAATAGAATCCTGGATGTCACTTTTCTTCCACAAATAAATCCTAACACACTGGAACAGAATCCTGCTCTGTGAGGAGAAATTCAAATACAAAACCGCTTTTCAGAGCGCTCTTCTACCCAAGCAGAACTTCTAGTAGTGACCAAACTGCAAGACAAGAAAACGCCCAGAGTGGACTGCCTTGAACCTGAGATTGTTAAAAAGGCAGTGGAATATTTCACGGATCCTATCCTAAACCTATTCAACCACTGCCTCCCCACAGGGCACTTCCCACTTGACTGGAAAATGGCAAAGGTCAGGCTGATACCGAAGAATTCAATTAAGCCACAAGGCCACCCTGAGTCATAGACACCCATTGCGCTCCTCTCAGTAATGAGCAAACTCTTTGAGAATCTTCTCTACAATAAAATCAGAGAAGCCTGCAGCACTGCCTTGCTGCGGGTCTCTCCTTCCTAAACCAGTTCGGTTTCAGGGGGGGGGGATGCTCTTGAACGTATAACAAAACAATGCCCACAGCTGCAACAAGAAATATCATCTGGTCATTGATTTTGCCAGGGTGTTTGACTCACTTTGGTGGCCAGGTGTCCTTGGCAGGCAAGTATCCCAAGCAATCTATATCACTGCATACAAACCTACTTTTCCAACATGATGGTTACTGTTACTGTCTCATACTGCCAAGTCACTAGACCTGTTCATTGGGGTTGCCCACAAGGCTCCGTACTAGGGCCACTACTGTGGAACCTTCACCTGGACAGCTTCCTGGGACTAGAAATTGATGGAGTTGATACCCAAGCATATGAGGATGACCTTGTCCACACGCTCCAGGTGGATAAGAGAGCTCAAATGGAAACAACTGCAAATCAAGCTATTCAAACATTACAGAAATGGGCCAGTCTAAATCAACTGCAAATCTCTTCAACAAAAACATCCTTGATACTCCTAAAACACTCCTTCGACATATGCAGGCCACCGCAAATTAAGATACAGAATAAAACAATAAAATTAGTAATGGAGCTGAAGCATCTCTGACTTATCCTTGATAAGAACCTATCTTTCACCCCAATCTTCTATATTCAAACAAAATTAAGTACTTGGCACTCATTGCTAGAACTACCCAGAATAACTGCCGTCTAAAGAAAAGACTCTCTCTCTTCTATAAAGCCAAATTCATCTTAGCCATCTCATACACCACAGGTGTCTGGTTCAAAAAAGCAACCACAGCAGTCAACAAGAAAAAACTAGAGACGATACAGTGTTCCATCCTCCTAACTATGTCAAGGGCATGCTGCACGGTAAGCTTGCATGCACTCCAGGTCCTGGTGGGGCTGCCCCCCTGGACTTGGAAATTGTCTACTGCAGCCTCCATACCACCTCTCAAAGGAAAGAACAGTGACCTGCATTGGCTTCACCACCAACCCAACCAGCAACACTGGAATGGAGAAGAAACGACTCACAGCCCTCGGACAAATCTGGCAATCTAGATGGATGGACTCGACCAAGAGCGCCGTAACCCGGAAATTCACACCAGACATCCTGCAATTTTACTCAAGGCAACCACCCTGGTTCTCACCGGGCCTCTTCACTATGTTTCTGCTCACATGGCATGGTTCAATCAATGTGAAACTGTCTGCCTTCAGTATTGTAGAATCACCACCATGCTACTGTGGCAAGGAACAAACCTGGAAACATCTGATGCATGACTGCCTGCATCATTCGAAGACCTTTGCTGCCACCTCATCATGAGAATTCATTTTAACACAAAAAGACCAGGAGCACCTCATGCTGATGGAGGAGAATCACTACCGCAATAACCCTAGAGTTTACTTCTCAATCCTGAATAAAGCAAGGACACAAGACGATACTACCTTGACCACCAGAACAAAGTGCCCTAAAGGCAGAAAGTCAAGAGACATATGGATGGGATCATGATCCCACGAAATGCAACTATGGTACCTCTACCCGGACCAAATGGATATCAGACCAAGGACAACATGCCATACCTACAAGTTGACAGCTGGGGCCACTGCCAGTCACAGGCATCCCACAGAGAGAAACACATATGCTCGGACGGGATCATTATCCCATGAATGACAAACCCAAAATGACACCTTATTCTGACTGAACTGAAAGTGACCAGAGTGACTCACCAAACAAGATTAGACCAAAACTGGCTATTCATGGGACATGTCCATAACTGGATGGGACATGTCCCATGAATGACCACATCACTAGTCTGAACCCAGCTGGGTCAGAGCAGGAACCACCTGACAAAAGGCAACACTGCTGCCTGGCAGCATTTTGTTGATCTGAGTTGAGTGCGCTAACCCACCTCCCTCCTTTTAATTCCCTGTCCCCAGGCAGGGGGGGGGGGAGGTGATGGCTTTCCTGTCTCCTCCCAGTGGAGCATAAGCATGCCCCAGACATACCTGGGGTCGCTTTCCCTATTGACCCCATACTTCTGTCTTATCCCTCCAGCCTTCAGTCCCCCCACTTAATACATCACAGCACACACCCCACACAATCCAAAACTTAAATTCCAAATTCAATGTTCCAACCATGTATCATTTCGGCTTCTAATTTCATTAGTGTCTCACCCTGTAAATCGTGTTTTTTTTTTAACCTAAGTCCTAGCCACTGAAATATCAGGAAATTAGGTGGCAGGACCTGCCAGAATACTTATCTAAAAATACTGCTGTACCTGGTCTGCCTCCATGGGGCTTAGTGTGGGCAACGTTGGGCCTCAGCAGGGTCTAGCAGCTAAATGGCCAGATGAACAACGATACACGACACGACACTACACCCAACAATATCCATACACTTTTAAATTTCTGGCCTTTACAGCGTACAGTAACACATGACAATGTAGACTATGCTGAGATGGGGGAAACTCCTGGTGTCATCAGACCCCAAACACACTTTACACTTATATAAAGCAATGGTGAGGTTCCTCTTGTAGTACAGCCAGGCCTCACATAACGTGAGTTCGCTTAATGTGTTTTTCAGTTACCGCTTTTTGAAAAAATTATAACACTTTTCAACTTATACGATGCAAATTTCCAGTTAAAGTGATCTTTTTTTTTTTATGTGATAGTTGAAAAAGATTTGAATCACGCGTTAAGCTTACCGTGCGTCGGATGGCAATAAAAACAAACGTTTGCCTGCTGTCCGCCTCAATGTGTTTCATCAACCATTGGAAGAAGACGTGTTACTTGTTTGTCTCCCACTAATAAAGTCAATGCAGACTTGCATTTAAAAATTCTAATTTTTAAATGAGCCAGACTGTGAAGGAGATAACGGTAAAAGAATTAGATAAAATCTTTCGTATCGTAGAGAACCTCAAACAAAAGGTTTGAGGTTCTCTGCGATATTTATTTCACCAGGGCCCAGAGAAGATTGTTGTCGGCTATCGGAAATTGATTGACGAAAGAAAAAGGCAACACTGTTCAAATATTTCCATAACAAATTGTTTCTTTATTGTGTATTTTATGTCAGAGGTTCCCAAACTTTCTCGGTTCATGCTGCGCTTAGTGTCTCGGTAATTTTTCATGGTGCACCTAGACCAAAAGAAATACCTGGGTAGAAATAACCCGAGAGAAAAGTACCAACTGTATGGTACTACACTTAAAGTGGTAGAAAATGAAAAAGACCTGGGAGTAATTGTGCAGTCAGATATGAAGTTTTCTGAGCAATGCAGACAGTCATGGGGTTTTGTCAATGATATATAGGAATTTTGCTAGCAGGGAAAAGGAGGTGATTGTCCCTCTGTATAAGGCAATGGTCAGGCCATGCCTTGAGTACTGCGTACAGGTCTGGAGGCCTCGTTTTAGGAAGGATGTCGATTTGCTTCAGTGCGTACAGAGAAGAGTAACGAGATTAGTGAGGGGAATGAAGGGATCCTCTTACCAAGAGAGGCTAAAGTTCTGCAAATTGCAGTGGCTGGAGACTAGCACCTGCACGGTGATCTGATTGAGGTGTAAGGCCTTGAATGGGTTGAGCACGCTAAATTCTGATGGGATCCTTCCACTTGTTCAGATTACGAACCTAAGGGGACATAAATTCAAATTAAGAAAACACAGATGTAGAATAGGTGTGCGGAAATCTGCCTTTAGCCAGCGGGTGGTTAATTGCTGGAACAAACTTCCATCTGTCGTTGTGGAAATTGATAGGTTGAATAAATTTAAGGAGGAACTGGACAGGCATTTGGAGGGAATGGTGGGTTTTTTTTTTTTTTTTTGGCTGATACTGCATAAGCTCATACACTTGCTTTCTTGCATCACATGCCACTACTACTACTACGTAACAGTTCCGTTTATTAAGTAGTTAGGTCCAAACAACTTAATAAGAAATGTTGAAACTGTGAACTATATCGAGCTAGTAGTTTGCACGGTGTCTGACAGATGTTGAGTATTGCTGTTTTATGCAATAAACATTTAATTCCATAATTATTTTTATTATCTTTTACATGGCATACAGTTAAAGTTATTTAAAAGGTATTTTTAAAATTTTTTATGGACATTCCTGAAGGTCAAGGACCAATTATAATTTTTCCTATTGATTATTATATTCGATTAATGCATTTCCGTTTTGCGTGATGCGCTCGCAGGATGAATTAATCGCGTTAATTGAGGTCAGCCTGTACTGTCTCTAAGTACAGGGCCACACTTAACTAAAAAGCATTGAGCTTCTTGTAAAGGTCCAAAGATGGATGATGCATTTGAAAAACTTTGAATATGTGGGCTACAGAACTTGGTAACTATAAACCTTAAACCTTAAAGGGGGATCTCAATGAGGTCTAAAAAAAGTTCTGAGAGGGTAAATAAAAATTAAACATGGTGAAATTTTCAAGATTATAAATGATTTTAGAACTAGAAGACAGACTGAAATTATGAGGGAAGCAGTACAGACAGAATTGTAGGAAATTTTCTTTTAGTCAATGAGTTGTAATAAGTTATTTGGTTTTTAGGAGCATTAGCAACTAAGGCCATATTGCTCCGGGGATATGTGGTGGTCATTCCCTGACCTTTCTGCATCCTCCGTATTTGGTGGTCACAGGCTCGAACCCTGGTCTAATCAAGAAACGTGTGCTACGCACTGCTGCTCCTTCCCACCTGGCTATGGAGGCGCCATAATAAGTTATCTGAATATGGTAACTGAAGATGAAAGTTTAGGAAAATTTAAAGTTCAGAAGGATCAGCACATGATGAAGTATGTTAAGAAGGATTTTATTATTTTTTTTATTTATTTTTTTAAATTTTATATTGTGTGCAGCAAAAGCCTGGGGTTTCCTTGTGCCATACATTAAAATGCTCATCCATAGAGGGAAAAGTGCAGGCTTGCTTATTCTTATCTATTTTTTATCCAGCAACACTCCATAACCATTTTTAAAAATCCACTACAACTATTCAAAACAAGACATGCCTTATGGATAAAAAATTTTTGGAAATATTTTAAGAGTTGAAATGGATTCTAGAATTTTTTACACAATTTCTAAATCAACAGATATACTAAATCAATAGCTCACTTGTATGAGAATTGCATAAGAAGGTTCTTATAAGTATTCAGAGTTTTGTTATTATTCCTGGTTTTACATGTTTTACAACAATCTTAAAAATTTAAAGCATTTTTAATTAGTGAAAAATGGTGGTAAAGTTATTAATGAATTATAAAGTTATGGAATAAATGAATGGAATAATGATGATATTTTTCATAAAGGTAATTTGATTTTTCATGTAAATATGCCATACAACATAATAAATACAACCTTTTTAATTTACTTTTTTTTATAAAAAATTACAGCACAATTTCAGGATGCCTACACATTTTTTTTTTTTTTTTTTCATATAATGTCATTTCTAACTACAGTATAAGAAATCACTCATTTCAGTCCTTTCTTTGTACAGATAAAATTAAGTACATAAAATCAAATAAAATAAAATAAAAATATCATAAAAATCTTGTATTTTCATTACTATTATGAGTGGAATAATATTTTTCAATACTTATTAAAATTTTACCATAAGCATAACTTTATAATCATATATAAAAAAAAGAAATTGTTTGAAATGGTATGATTCTAGCCATGACAGTATCATACAATGAAATGTGACCTGGATAATAATACATAGCAATAATTACTTAATTTTTTTTTTTTAAATATTTACTCATACGTACAAACACTACATATTTCAGTGTCATAACAATCACCATATGTCATAATGAGAGGGAAAAAATGAGGTATGTTGTTTCGAATGTTATTTTTTTATCACAACATAGCACCAAATCCCTCGTTTAAAAAAAGAAAAAAAAAAAAAAAAAAAACAATAATAATAAAAATAACAACAGAAATAGTGAAAGATTACATTTACAACAGTCTTTTGAAAGAAGACACACAACCAATTTGGCAATAAATTGTACACTGAAACCATTTACTAGGTTACAGCTGCATGTACAATATATATATATAGATATATATATATATATATATATATTAAAAAAATCTCACTAACCAATTTATTTAAAGACACTTCTGTGTATGAAAATAAAGTAACTACACATGAAAAATCTTACAGCTAACGACTTATGGCTATCAAAGGCATGGAAATAATGCACCTGATCAAAATAGAAAAATGTGCTTTGCTGCTCATATTATATATAGCTTAAAGGAACCTTTCATTTATGATGGAAGACTAACATGAATTTTACACTGACTTCACATTATGTACATCTATCACTTGTTAACAACACATTACTAAATATCTGACTTATTTAAACACCTCCATACTATATAAAATTTTTAAATTACTACAAAAAAGTTAGTGAGCATGAGCACAATAAACATCACAATGTAATTCAAAGGATAGTTTATTGTCAGACAAAACTGCCCAATAAGCATGAGTCATTTTTAAAAAAAACTTTACTATTTCAGCAAACAAATGGTTGACAGGCATACTGTTAAATGAGACGAGAGCTCCTGAGGTATTGAATAAGTACGCTGTAGACAAACTTGTACTGAGCTAAAGTCTGTACAGTTAGCATACGCTGCAGTCGCAACTGTGTCAAAACTTTGGGCATGTCAATCGGCTATAAGAAAAAATATTCACGGTAATATAAATATTTTAATAGCACTCAATTTCCATTATAACTATAACAATCTTTAAACCTTTAAAAATTTATTGGTCTACTAAACCTTTTACAATTGCCTATGCAATTTTTCAAAATCGAGCACTATACATAAGAGTAATTATGGATGAAATATAAGCAATTTGCAGAATTGACTACTTACATGAGCAGTGCATTTCTTAGCCAAACAGTCTGTTGATGAAAGGGGATGGAACTGTAGTATGAATGCATTAAGGAATAGCTAGTGAAATTCTGTAAGCTAGTGAAATTTCTTTAAGCAGGTCAAAGAATACCTTGACCTGCTTACAGAAATTCTCTTAAGTTTCAAGAATTGCAACTGGTCTCAATTGTCAATATTCATTATGGAACTGAAACAGGTAAGTTAGCTTATATGTAGCCGCTGGCCTGCGAACACTGTTTTAGATCTGTACCCTCGAATTATAAAAAAGATCGGATCTCGCCATGATATTCACTATAACCTCAAAAGACATCATTCACCATACTCTGTAATGGAAAAGATGGGAAGGGGCTGCTGAAGTTTTGCTCTGGACTTTAAACATGGGTTCCACCACTTCAAGTCTCGACATAACTCTCATCAACCAGGCAATGCTAGGTAGTATGACTCTCATCAACCAGTGCAATACCTGGTTGATGAGAGTCATGTCCTACCTAGTATTGCCTGGTACAGAGGGGCAGCATTCCTCTGTATGGTGTCGATGCCACACCTTACACCCTGCTTACATTGGTTTGCACCTGGGTAGTCACCTACAGTGTACTAGGTGTCTTATTTCAGCAATGTCACATTGGGAATATACCCAGGGTCACTAACAAGTCCCACCATCATTGTGAAAGTGCACGCAGAGGATTTCACTGTCACAGACCATAGTGGCATAGTGTTTTGTGGAAGGCGCCACCGGTGGTTTCCCACATCTGCGCCATGGTACTTTGTGAAGAATTTACAGAATCTCTGTAAAAGCCAGAAAAAGTGTGGTGTCTGGTTTGTGACAGAGTTGTGCTGTGTTCTGTTGTTCTGTCTCTGGCTGCTTAGCCGCAAGGCCCCTAAGGGAACCCCACGTTGCCCGCCACCACCACTGGGAGGTGAGCCAGGCTGCCCATTATACTCTGGCTGGCCTCCGCCAGGGTTGCCTGAGCTTCCTGACGGAGCCAAAAATAAAAAATAAAAAAATAAAAATAAAAATAAAAAAAATAATAATAAATAAATAAAATAAAAATAAAATAAAATAAATAAAAATAAAAAGTAATATAAATAAATAAATAAAAAGAAATAAAAAATAAAAATAATAATAAAATAAAAAATTAAATTAAAAAAAATAAATAAAAAATAAAAAATTAAATTAAAAAAAATAAATAAAAAATAAAAATAATAATAAAATAAAAAAATAAATTAAAAAAATAAATAAAAAATAAATTAATTAAAAAATTAAGTAAAATAAAGTAACAGATTAAAAAAAAAAGGGGGGGGGAGAGAGAGAGAGAGAGAGAGAGAGAGAGGAGCATAGAAAAGAGAGGATTTGAGGGAGAATGAATTTGGGTGGGTTGACAGGGGAGAATAAATCCACCCTAATTTAGGCGAAGTATAGGAAAGAGTGTGGGTTTAAAAGTCACAGGGGACAGGTGCCCCTGTGTAATTGTCAATGGCATAGTGCCTGTAGATCCCGCACTGAGGTCAGTGCCAGCAATCCCGCACCTAGATCGGTGCCAGCAGTATATCCTACCCATTTCGGGTTTGCGATGACTTTTAAATCCTGCACTCCGAGGAGTGCCAGCATCCCGCACCTTGGATGGTGCCTGCAGTGGATCCTACCCTATTAGGGTTTGCATAATTATGTCTGCGTTTTTCCGGGGGAATGGAGAGTTATCCCATGCCGGTCCGGTTTAGTTGTTGGGCTCTGAGTTCTGCAATCTTAGCTCGCCTAAGTGCAAATGTTTCTTGTGCGTAGGTGGTTAATGCCTTATAGGTATCTTCCTCGAGTAGCAGAGTGGATTCTTGATTGCGAGGGTTTCTCTGTATTGTGGTGAGGAATTTAAGCCTAATGTTGTCGTAGCTGGGGCACTCATACATGAGGTGCCCCCAGGACTCCTCTTCGCCGTAGTGGCAACGTGGGTCATTCTCGATTCCCATGGCGGTCAGTTTTTGTTGGAAGGATCCATGGCCGGTGATGATAAAGGTCACATGGAGGCCAGGCGAAAACCACTGTCACAGACCAACCGGACTTCACCAAAATTAGGTCTGCTTGACTTGAGTTCACTTGAATATCAGTTCCATTAGCGTTTTAAACTCCCAGATAGCAAACCCAACTTGCACACCTGATAGAATGTTTGTGACAGCCTCAAGGACCAAATTTCCAACCAAAGCTGAAAGCAAATTGCAGAAAATTGTACTTACTGAAATTAAAAAGTTCCAACTCATGGCTGACTTTCTCACATTTATCTTGTTATAGTATATAAACTAGCATTAGTATAAACAAATGATGCAAGAAAGCAAGCTTATAAAGCATCATCATCCAAAAAAAAAAAAAAAAAAAAAACAAGCCCACTTTCCCATTTCATTTACTCTCTCCCTTCAATAGTATGTCTAGTTCTTTCTAGAATTTATTCCAGCTATCCACTTCCACAACAACAGATGGAAATTTGTTCCTGCAAAAAACAACCAAATGGCTGAAGTCTTTTGCTGCACATCTATTCTGCATCTACTTGTCCCCCTCACCAATCTTGTTGTCCTCTGTACTCGCCCAAGCAATTCTACATCCTTCCTAAAATGATGCCTCCAGGCCTGTACACAGTACTCAAGGCATGCCATGACTATTGGCTTATATAAAGGGATAATCACATCCTTTTCCCTACTAGCAAAATTCCTGTATTGCCTATTCGAGAATCCATTGTCAAAGTGCTAGTTCAATATCAGGGCAACTTGTTGTGTGGGCATTCACAATATTAGATATAACAGAAATTATGCCATTTCACCTACTTCGAAGATTTACTATGAACTAAAATGATACTATGCACTAACTTGTTTGATTAATGAATTTTTTGTAGTCTGAGGTTTTCAGTGCTAAGACCTTTTTAGTATAAACATTTTGATATTATGGAAGTGACATATTGCAATTGTTTTCATCGATATCCATAATCGGATATGTAGACCAAGCTAAGAGTCACATTTTGATGATTGTGAACAGTTCTGAATTACTTAGTGGATTGTTGTTCTGTCTTATTGTAGTTGTGACCTTTTAAGGTATGTTGAAATTCGAAAGGAGCTCATTCTTCCAACTTGGTAATGAGTTTAATGAACAGAATGTTAAGCAATTAGAAATCCTCAGTTCAAAAATGTTTCCCAGAGAATTCTGAAATACTACTTAAAAATGATCTTTAACTTATGTATGTGTATTTTGTTTCATTTTTATTTGTGTAGTTAATATTTAATACCCTTAGGCCATTTTCCCTTCTAAGAAGTCCTAAACCTTCAGTCCCTTGGAAAACTTCTTATCCAGGTTCTACTGTGTATATATATATATATATATATTATACACCTTAGCCACTGAAATCTCAGGAAATTAGGTGGCAGGACCTGCCAGAGTATTTACAAATACTGGTGTACCTGGTCTGTCTCTAAGGAGCCAAGTGTGGGCCCCAATAGGGGTCCAACGGCTAAATGGCCAGATGAATAATGGTACACAACCGTACATGGTCAACAATTGTTAAGTGTACACAATGGTACACTTAACAATGTCCATAAACTTTTAAATCTGTGGCTTCAACAGTATTCTGTTTCACATAACAATGCATATTACGCAGAGATGGGAGGAAACCCCTGGTGCCGTTAGACATGAAAACACTTTACTGCATTGCAATGTTAACTGTCACACAATGACCTGCCATCAGTGAGCTTGTACAATGCGCTGCACCTTTCACTCACCTCGAACATCAACTTTGTATAATCCTTTACCATTCTGTTGGCAGGAGGTGGTTTAACCCATTTGACACCAATTTTTGGTACACCTTAACCACAGTGGGCCATTAGTAGCTGACAAGATGTGCCATTTCCAATATGGCAACACTTGACATACGAGCTCCCACAATAGATGATGGAAAGAAACTCTGTGATATCTCGACTACGTCCCACAGCTACTTTATCACTTTAACTTTCTCAACCAGATATAACTTACCACTGCTCTAGCATATGAAGCTGTTTGGCTTTTAATACCACGAGCTATGCAGCCTAGTCCATTACGGATAGGGTGGTCATAATTTAGTGATCACTGAGTGTACATCTCAATGGATATTAACCTCCTGCCAGATGCATTGTAATATGGCTAGTATTACTGTGTCAGTCACACTGCAGTGATTCTTCTCTTCAAGGTTTTCATATTTTATGGTAAGGAAGGGGGGACTTGTATGCCTCCTTAATGTAACCCTACTAAAAGAAGTACAATGGTATTAGGTCCACTGAGCAGTCTGGTTGGCTTAGCTATGGAACTGGATCTGCATGCTCTACCCACCAACCTGGAAAAGTAGAAACTGAATAACTGTCTTGTCTCACACTTTCTTTTAAAATGTGAAGGAAGTGTGCCATTTTGTTGGAAGATTGTAAAATTGACAGGTTCATCCCAAGCAATTTGCAATAATCTGATAATTCTCTGGGGGCTTAGAGGGGAACAGGTATTCTGTGTGTTATCAGCCACTCAGTCTAAAACACTGATGGATCCAATATCTTTCTATTACAGAAGATTTAGGAGAAGTCCAGTTGGCCTGCCTCCCTAAAATCCACTCATGCAAACCTTCTCGATGGCAAGCCCTGTCACGTCACTTAGGTGGCAACGAACGTATAGAGTGGTTCTCTTCAAGACGCCTGGTCAGCGTGAAGAGGAAAAGACCAAACCCTCCAGATATGACAGCACAACAAAACAAATGGCCCTCAGTCCCAGCAGCTTTCACTTCCCCTCATACAGCAGCGAGAGGATCAGAGTGGAAGCAGAGGGTGCTAAGAATCTCCGGGTACAACCAGGCTGCCATGCACGGAAACTGAACTTGGCCTGTTACAACGTAAGATCGCTCATCGGTGAAGACAGGATATTAAAGCTGGAAAAGGAATTAGAAAATGTGAATTAGAATATCATCGGTTTGGCTGAAACAAGAAGAAATGAATCACTTATATTATTAAGTGGAAATCTGCTGTACACAAATGGAAATAGTGCAAGGAGGGAAGGTGGAGTTGGGTTTCTGGTACATAAAGATATAAAAAACAACATTTTGGAATTCAAGAGTACATCACCAAGGGTGTCAAGACTAATACTCAAGGTTTCTAAGAGGTACAAGCTAAAGGTTATAATGATTTATGCACCAACATCGAGCCATGATGATGAAGAGGTTGAAGAAATGTACACCGAAATTGAGAGTCTTCTAGATGAGCAGAAAACCCACTACACTATTATTATAGGGGACTTCAATGCTAAGGTTGGAAAAAAACAGCGCAGAAAGGGGAACTATAGCAAATTTTGGAATTGGTGAAAGAAATGAAAGAGATGAAAGACTTGTGGAATTTGCAGAATCTCAAGGATTGTCAGTAATGAACACTTTTTTCAAGAAAAGGGTAAACAGAAAGTGGACATAGAAGAGTCCAAATGGATTAACAACTAATGAAATTGACTTCATCCTCACTAACAGATATACCGAGAAGAAACTATACCGTGAATGATGCTACTGTCCTGAATAAGGTAAATGTTGGAAGTGATCACAGAATAGCAAGATGCACACTTGATATAGATGTAGGAAAGGAAAAAAACTAACTCGAGTAAATAATATAAAGGTCTTTGAGATAACAGAAGAGGAGAAAAAGCAGTACGTACTGGAACTTAAGAACAAGTTTGAGCTTCTGCAGACTGCTCGGGACCAAGATATCAATGAGGAATATTACAACTTTCTGAAAGTGATAAAGCCCAAGAAACCTATAGGGAAAAAGAAATCCAAAGAAGAAGAAATTAGTCAAGAAACACTTGTCATAATAAACCAAAGGCGACAAATGAAGAGCAAGATAAACACTGATAAGGAGAAAATTGAGTATACTGAGTAATGCAAAGTCATTAGAAAGAGGCTCAGAGAGGACATAAGATTTAACACAAGAAAAGTAGAACAAGCATTAAGGGAAAACAAAGGACTTAAATCAGCAGCCATGAACAGTAATACAGAAAAACAAATGATACTGAAACTGAAGAATAGCGATGGTGTACTTATAAATGGCAGAGAAGGCATAATTCAAATAACAGAAGACTACTATAGAGAATTATACAAGGAGTGAGGGAATGATGCCAGCAGTGGGGAAGATGGATCGCAAATTACCAACACATACGACATACCCGATATTCTTCCTGATGAGCTAGAACAGGCTTTGAAGAAAATGAAGAATCAGAAAGCCCCAGGGAAAGATGAAGTTACTGTAAAGTTGTTAAAATTGGGAGGAAGAGACATAACACAAAAACTGGCAAGGCTCTTCACAAAATGCATTAGAAAATGTGTGACGCCCAAGCAGTGGAATAATGCAATCATAGTTTTGCTGCATAAGAAAGGAGATAAATCAGAAATTGGAAATCATAGACCAATTAGCTTGTTATCCCACATATACAAGTTGTACACAAGGGTCATTACCAGATTAGAAAGAATCCTTGATGAGAATCAACTGAAAGGGCAAGCTGGCTTTAGGACAGGATTCTCAACTATGGATCACCTTCACGTAATATCACAGCTAATGGAGAAAGCAAATGAATATAAAACACCATTATGCCTGGTATTTGTGGATTATGAAAAGGCATTTGACTCCATACAGCATAAGGCAATGTTTCGGGCACTGGAAAGACAAGGCATAGATACCCCATATATTATGATTTTGAAGAAAATATATGAGAACGCTACTTCTTTTATTAGACTAGACAAAGACAGTAGGAAATTTAAAATCGAGAAAGGAGTTCGACAAGGAGACACAATATCTCAGAAGCTGTTTACTGCTGCCCTTGAGGAAGCTTTCAGAAGATTAGACTGGTCGCAGAAAGAAGTCAATGTGAACGGAGAGTACTTAAACCATTTACGATTTGCAGATGACATAGTACCCAAGAGGAGGTAGAAGAAAACCTGGAAGACAATGGCGTAGATGGATAGATGAAATTCATGAGGTTTGTGGGTAGTAAATGGATGGCCATTGCATAAAACAGAACTGGAAAGTTGCTGGAGAGGCCTTCATCCTGCAGTGGATTGAAAATTGCTGATGATGGTAATTCTCCAGCATACCTTGATATTTGCCCCTTGAAGAATGGTCCATATATTTTTCTGTAACTTGCAGCACAAAACATTAACTTTGCGGCTGTTCTGAATGTGTTCCAAAACCATGTTGAAGTTGTCACTTTCCCATACTCTTGTGTTGTGTATTCACTTTGCCTGCGATGTGGAACATGCACTCATCACTAACCATGAGACATATAAGCAGCTCTTCATCTTCTGTCATCTTAGCAAAGAGGTCTGGTAGAATGGACAACAAGATAAGATGTTCTTGCTCTATCTTATTGTAATTGTGACCTTTTAAGGTATATTGAAACTCCAAAGGAGTTCATTCTTCCAACTTGGTAATGAGTTCAATGAACAGAATGTTAAGCTTGTGCTTGCTAATGTGATAACTACATACAAAATACTCTCCACACTATTTTGCAGGGGTACACTAAGTTCAATGCTGGTCCATTATGTTGATGTTTTGTGGATTATGGATGAAATTCCACCTCAACTCCTTTACTTACTTATTGTAGGTCTTTTTACAATGGCACATAAAACATTCAGTAACTACAAAAGTCTTATGCCAATTATAGATTGAATATCTGTTTTGTAGAGCTTTGCCAAACCATGTACAAAATTTTCATTTAGCTTGCATTGTACATTTTGTTTCTTCCACCAAAAAAAGTTTATGGTGCTATTTCTACACCAATGTATTGTTGACATTTCTGTTTACACTACAGAAACACTAAAGGTAGCCATTTGAGAAATCAATAACAAAAAAGCATTAAAACTCTGACTAAATTCTTTCTATTTTTGCTGCTATAGTGAATATATTTACCAATTTTTAAAGTTGTGAAACTAATTTTGGCTGTATAAATGGAACTAACAAATGGAAGCAACAAATTAGGTAAAAGGAAAAAAATTTCAAGGTAACAAGTATCAAATCAAGGTTAGGCATAGCAAACTTAAGATGGTATGGGTATGCAGATGGGAGATGACAGATTGCTCTAAATATCTATTTAGCCAAAAATAAGAAGGTGGATTGATAGTGTTATATAAGCACTTCGGGGGAGGGGAGACCACAAAGACCACAGATCTAATGGGAAACAAGATGGCTTGGAGAAAATAGTTCATGGAAAGCTAATGGTATGCAGTCCATCAAGCAATCTGGCTGGCTCAGCAATGGAATTGGATCTGCATGCCCTACTTGCCAACATGGAAAAATGGAAATCTTATGCTTTCTTTTAAAATGTGAAGGGAGTGTATGAAAGTACAAATCAGCCCAAAAGAACTGATCTATACTGGCATAATGGCAACTACAATGATGATAAACTATGTCTTTTGACTAATTTTTTCTTTTGTTTCATTTAAGTTGTGGGAAAAAAAGTTGTGCGAGTCACTCAGGACTGACAAACTTTGCCACACTGAAAAATAGCTAGAAAATTCCTGTAATCTTAGACAGAATTTTTACCCAGGCCTTTTCTATGTAGAAGTGTAGAAGGCAGGCAACTGTGGCCACCATGCTAGCCATGACTGTGGCAGTAATGTATATATTTCAGCTTTTTTCTTTTCCAATATAAAAAAATCTGTAAATTCAAAAATCGAATGTAGCTAAATTTGCTACTAAGCAAGACAACAAGGAGTGAGACATTGTTGAAATAAAATATAAATGTAGTATGAGAGAAAAAAAATAAATGTTGTTAGATTTGTTGGTGCATCAGCAACTTAGGCTATAATGCATAAAAAAGATAAATAAATATAAGGAGAAATGTGTTTGGGTATGTTAAAGAAAAAAATATATAAAATATACAAAAAAAAAAAAAAAAAAAAAATATATATATATATATATATATATATATATATATACAGGGTGATTCACTACCAGTGCGACAAACTTGCAGGAGGTGTAGGGGGCACAAAGACGAATCGGAATCACATAGCATTGCAAGGTCCGAAATGCCTTCATCATACGGTAGAGGACGTTGAACGGGAGGTCGCATGAACAGCGATCCGCTGGAAGTCAGCATTTGCAAACCATTTCTGCTGAAGAAATAAAGTAGCAAAAGTCCTCCAGGGTGGATAATCCGCGGGGTCCAATGATTGGACGCGTTGCAGATGGTATGAACTCATTTGGTTTGTTGACAGTATCCTCCATACAGTGGACTGGGAAATACCCAATCGTTGGCCTATCGCTCGAGTACTCGTACTCTGATTGCCTTCTGCAAAACGTAGGACATTCTCCTCATTGTCTGGCGTCCTTGTCGTTTGCTCTCGATTCATGGTACCTCTCGTGAAACAACCAGTCTCACGTAACCTTCTGTGCACACGTGAGAAAATGGTATGATGAGGAGCACGCCTGTGTGGGAAACGTTCCTGGTACAAGCGCAGAGCGGTGCGTCGTTACAGTCTGCAGCTCCATATGCGAGGCGCATGTTGGCCAGTTCAACATTTGAATACTCATCCATCCTACTGCCTCAGGAACCGGTTCGCAAATGCTGACTCCCAGCGGAATCGCTGTTCACGCGACCTCCCATTCAACGTCCTCTACCGCATGACGAAGGCATTTTGGACCCTGCAATGCTACGTGATTCCGATTCGTCTTTGTGCCCCCTACACCTCCTGCAAGTTTGTCGTACTGGTAGTGAATCACCCTGTATATATATATATAATATTTTTTTTTTGGTATGAAGAAAGCGTGAAAAAGATTTTTTGTTTAATCCATTTGAATCTACGGTATACATGAGAAGTGAATTCGACAAAATGGATAAGAAATGTAGCGATATATGGTAGGATGAAGTGACCAAGTAAGATATGAAAAAGAGACAGATAGCAGGCAGAAAATTAAAATAAGATATGAAAAAGAGACATATAGCAGGCAGAAAATTAAAATAAGATATGAAAAAGCAACCAAAATAAGGCTACATTGCAGTGTTTTTCACAATTTCAGTGTGTTTGTCAGAGGTCATCCATCGAAATTATGAGAAAAACAGCAATGTTCTTGCTTCTGTTTACAACATGCTCTGTATGCTATGGTACATGTGTGCAGTAGACACATGTTAAGAAAGAAATTTGAAATTTTACAGATAAATTGTACCAATAAATGTAATTATAATTATTATTAGTAAGGCAAACAGATCATGGATGACCATACAGAAGCAAGCAAAAAAGAATTGAAAAACTGAAGTAATGATATCAAAATGTAGGAATAGGCAAGAAGAAAGGAACTTACTGCTACCTTGTAAGACTGAAAATGACCAAGATAGAGGTGTGCAAGTATATTTATGTATAGGTTCACTAGCGGTGCCTAGCGTTAGATAATGCCGAGAGAGGGGAAAAAAAAAAAATCAATGGTATGGTGCCTGTAAGCTAGCTGGATGTATAAATTGAAACAATATATGTGACGATGACCGCTGTTAAATACATGGTGCACTGCCCAGAATAGTTGAGAGATATAATAGCTTCCAAATTAACAGTGAAAAGCAGCTAAACTTTGTTAAGGAAAAAAATAGATTAGGTAAAGGAAGATCATCTCACATATTGCATTCGTAAAACTAATGGCTCACAGGATGTAAGAAGTAGGGACAAGTAAAGCAGAATAATGAAGTAGAGGTCAGTAGGTGGGCTTGGATATCCCGTTCCTATAGTTAGGACCCCTGAACAAATGTCTGGGAGTGTGTACATCATGTATTTAAGGTCAGCTGTGTGAGTATTTTTGAAGATTTTTGGAAGTTACGACTCCCGGTGTTGGCATTAATATTGTTGAACTAGCCACAATATTGTAGTCGATAAGAAATAGCATAACATATATATACATCTCGAACTGATAGCGTAAGGTATAAAGTAAAACTAGATAGCATAATACGAAGTGCTGTATTAGGAATCTGTTAGCTTATTATAGTATTATCAATTAATGAAAAATATTATTAATCTTATTAAATTTCATTGTTAATTAAATTATATTTAAACAGAAATCATGGCACAGACTAGAGCTGTGAAGCAAACTAGTCTGTGTCACAGACTAGCAAGAGTGCTGTGATTCTGGGAAGAAACGAAGGGGGCGATTCTCCAATGCATCACAGTCTTAAAAAATTTGCAAAATGTGAAACGTTTGCCGACCTTTCTAAAACAGGACATGATCTAGTCAAGGAGGATGCTTTTGTGTGTGTTAGGTGTCTAGAGTGTCAAGAAATTAGGCACCGACTCAGCATTCTAATGGGCATCTATGAGTGCTTGAGGTGTAGAGTAAATGCCCACAAAGAAATTAATATGAGGGGCACATCAAGCTCTCAGCTGCCCAGCTCAATGGCAGAGTTCACTCCTGTGCATCAGGCAACCTCCAAGGCAGAATGTTCTGGTCCCAAAGGAACTAGTTATTGTTGGTGACTATTGTCAAGGAGACAGGGAATATACTATGCAAGAAGGTGGAACAGGACCAGGGTATGTCTGCTAGGGGCAAAAGTTGATGATGCTGTAGAGCAGGTATATCATATGGCACAAAAGGTGATACTGTTGTACACGTTGAAACTAATGACATTAAGAGTAAGAGATCTGCAGATTTACCCAACAAGTACAGGTCAATGTCGAAAAAAAAGTCATGAGTTAGAGTTGAATGTGAAAGTGTGTGCAATTCTGCCTGATACGACAGGAGGGAGTATATGATGAGAGCCTTGTCAATAAATTCGGCCCTGGAGAGATTGTGCAAGGCTCAATTGGTAGAATTTTTTTTCCACCTGGTCTGTGCTTGTTGACAAGAGACTGCTTCTACAGGGATGGGGTACACTTAAATAGAAAGGGTGCAAGAATATTTGCTGATGCTATCAAGGCAGTGTTAGGTGGTTTGGAAAACTGCTAGCTTGGGGGGATACACAGACTAAAAGGTTAACAGTGGCCGCAGGCAGACACAAAAGTGATTCTTGTACTGTTTCTATTAGAATGAGCAGCAGCCTGAAAAGCAAGGTAATGGAGATTACCTTGCTTTTCCAGACTGCTGGTAGTCATAGTGGAACAGATTTCCAGGACTGCTGGTAGTCATAGTGGAACAAGTAAATACATGGGCTGTGTTAAAGCAAATTAGTTAGGTGGGTTTGAAAACTGCTAGCTTGTGGGGATACACAGACTAAAAGGTTAACAGTGGCCGCAGGCAGACACAAAAGTGATTCTTGCACTGTTTCTATTAGAATGAGCAGCAGCCTGGAAAGCAAGGTAATGAAGATTTCCAGGACTGCTGGTAGTCATAGGGGAACAAGTAAATACATGGGCTGTGTTAAGGCAAATAAGAGTAGAAACAGGTGCATATATATATTTGCATGTACATCAATGCTAGAAGTATAGTTAATAAATTTGATTAGCTTGAAGTGCTAGTCAAGACATCCAAGGCAGATATTGTTGGGATATCACGGACGTGGTGTCATGCAGATATAAGCAGTGCAGAATTGGAATTTGGGGAGTACAATATGTATAGAAAGGATAGACGGGACAGGAAGGGAGGAGGGGTTATGCTGTTAGTTTAGAAACACAAAATCTAAGGAAGTGCATTCAATTGATGTTTCAGGACAATGCAATGTTCAGTCTCTGTTTACTGGGAAAGAAAAAACAAGAATAGGTGTGTTATAGCCTTAATGAATCTGATGAGTATAATGAGCAATTGTGCAGAGAAATAGAGTGGGCTACTAAATCAGATTGTGTTATAATGGGGGATTTTAACTTTCCAGATATTGACTGGAACTTGTGGTTTGGTCACTTGCACATTAGCAAGGCTTTTGTGGGTTTATTGGATGACTGTTTTCTAAACAACGTGTTCGAGAGGCAACCAGAGGGAGTAATAATCTGGATCTGATTATCAGCAATGATTATTCATGCATTAAGAATTGGCAGATAAAGGAAAGGGCTTTTGCTTTCATAAAGGTGACTGCAAGGGGTGTGAGACAGTATTTAAATTCTGTTCAGTGGGATCAACTGATGATGTTATCAATGTTGAATTATAAATGGGAAGCCTTCAGAGACTTAATTTTGGAGGTTATTAGGCTTTTTTTTCTTCTTCTTTTTTTTTTTTTTTTTAGGAGCATTAGCAACTAAGGCCATATTGCTCCAGGAATATGCGGTGGTCATTCCCTGACTTTTTCGCACCCTCCGTTTTTGGTGGTGATGGGCTCGAACCCCGGTCTAATCAAGAAACGTGTGCTACACACTGCTTCTCCTTCCCACCTGGCTACGGAGGCGCCTTACTAGGCTTTTCATTCCAACTAAGAAATACTGTTCAAGGTTTAGGCCTAAATGGATGTCAGATGAATTAATGAGGCTCGTGCCAGAGAAGAAAAACGTATGGGCTGCATATAAGGTATCAGGTGACACAGAAGTCTATGGCAGATATAAACTAGTCTGTAATCAAGTCACAAAGGAGATTAGGCAGGCAAAGGCAGATTATGAGAAATCTTTGGCAAAATATGCAAAGAAAAACAGCAAAGAGTTCTTTACTTATGCAAACTCTAGAAGGAAAGGGATCAATCAGATTGGACCACTTAACATAGATGGGTTGAATATTGATGATCATGCTCAGATAGCTGATAAATTGAATGAGTATTTTGCATCTACATTCACATGAGGAGTTATTCAATGAGGGGAGTACCAGAAGTTTATCAAACAGGGAACTAAGTGATTTTGTAATAACTGAGAGCAAAGCGGAGGAGAAATTGTTGAAGTTAAACATAAAAAAGGCACCTGGGGCGGATGGGATATATCCAATTTTATTAAAGGAGGCAGCAAAGGAACTAAGCAAACCCTTAGCCATAATTATGAGAGCTTCCTTGGACTCAGGGGAGGTATCCATGGACTGGAGATGTGCAAATGTGACCCCAATCCACAGAGGAGGATCAAAGGGAGACATAGGTAATTACAGACCTGTTAGTTTAACTTCTGTTCCAGGGAAATTAATGGAGGCACTGGTTAAAGAAGCGCTGCAGGATCATCTAGACAAGACTTCAGTTATAGCTCAGACACAGCATGGGTTTGTTAAGGGGAAGTCTTGTCTGACCAATTTGATTGGATACTATGACGTAGTCACAAAGGAACTGGATGCAAAGAATAATTTTGATATCATATATTTGGATCTTAGAAAGTCTTTGAGATACTGTTGCACATGGAAGACTGCTGTACAAATTAGAGAGTTATGGCATTAAGGGTAAGTTGCTACAATGGATAAAGGGATGGTTGAGTGGGAGACGACAGAGAGTGATAATCAATGGACACTGCTCTTCATGGAAAAAATGTTATTAGTGGAGTTCCCCAGAGTTCGGTGTTGGGCCCATTGTTGTTTTGTATATTTATCAATAATATTGATGAAGGTATATCAGATTTAATGTCAAAGTTTGCAGATGATACAAAGATTGGCAGGGTTGTTAGCAACAGTAAAGACAGTGTGCTACTGGAACAGGATCTAGAAAATTTGAGAAGATGGGCTGAGAGTAGCAAATGAAGTTTAACATTGACAAATGCAAAGTACTGTATATGGGTAGCAATAACCGAAGAGAAATGTATCATCTGTGTGGTACTACACTCAGGTAAGTGGGAAGTGAAAAAGACCTGGGGGGCAATTGTGCAGTCAAATATGAAGTTCGCTGAGTAGTGCAGATGGGCTTCCAGGGCAGGTCATGGGGTCTTGTCTATGATATATAGGAATTTTTCCAGCAGGGAGAGGGAGGTGGTTATCCCGTTACACAAGGCAATGGTCAGGCCACACCTAGAGTACTGTGTACAGGTCTGGAGGCCTCATTTTAGGAAGGATGTGTTGCTAGAACGAGTACAAAGAAGGACAACAAGATTGGTGAGGGGAACAAAGAGGTGCTCTTACCAAGAAAGGCTTAAGTTCTTCAAATTGCAGTGCCTGGAGAGTAAGCACCTGTGAGGTGATCTGACTGAGGTGTATAAGGCCTTGAATGGGTTGAGCAAGCCGAATGCTGATGGGATTTTTCCTCTTGCTCAGATTAAGAACCTGAGAGGGCACAGTTTCAAATTGAGGAAAGACAGTTGTAGAATAGATGTCTGGAAATTTGCATTTAGCCAGTGGGTAGTTGATTGGTGAAACAAACTCCCATCTTTTGTTGTGGAAGTTGGTAGGCTATATAAATTTAAGGTTGAGCTGGACAGGCATTAGGAACGAATGGAGGGGTGAAATGGCAGGGTTTTTTTTTTTTGGGTGATTCTACATAAGCTTGCTTTCTTGCTAATTATGTTATCTATATTGATGGTACAGTTTTTTTATGTTTGACGATGTTAAGGGCTTTACAGAAACGGCAGCAGAGATATGCTGTAGGAAAAAGTTTGTTTATAGTTTTTTTTATAGCATCCTGATGTTGTTGATGGTTATTTCATTATTGCTGCAGATGGTTTCGATCCTGATGCTTTGTGCTAGTATAACATTGGCATGCGCTCCTTTAGATATATTGGAAATGCCACAACATGAGGTTGACCTATTTTAATATTAAGCCGTTTTAAAATTAAAAGCTGTTAACCCTCGTAGCACATAAACATAACACACCAATAGAGGCATACCATATGTGGATTAGCAATACATTCACTTTATTAATATATAAATTTACATCACAAAGTTCAAAAAGATATAGCCAGTATAAGGTCAGCTAATATAACCTAGCTAAACTAAAACAAAAACTGCTAGAGATACAAAAAAACTTCATCATTACACCAGTAGATAAAGCATCAAACAACTATGCTTTTATTTGCAAAGCATTTTATGCACACACCTTGAGAACTAAACTTAACTCCAGCAGCACATACAAACCTATATCCAGTTCGTGCAATATTATTATAAAGAAACTTATAGCCGTTAACAAAAAATTAAAACTGAACATTAGTTTGATGATACCACAGCCAATTTCCTGGATATTGAAATTACTGTAATAAACAGCAAAGCTACCAACAACCTGTACAACAAACGTGGTGCATTTAATTTTAAAATAGTCAACCTCACACAGTGGCATTCCAATATATCTAAAGGAGTGTATACCAATGTATCCCTTTCAATCTTTCTGCTTTACTTGTTATACTAGTGCAAAGCATCAGGATAGCAACCATCTGCAGCAATAAGGAAATAACCATCAACACATCAGGATGCTATATAAAAAACTGATAAACAACCTTTTTCCTACAGCATATCTCTGCTATCACTTCTGTAAAGCCCTTAACATTGTCAAACATAAAAAAACTATGTGCCATCAATACAGACAATAATCAGCAATAATTGATGACAAAAGTCAATATACACCTAGTTTGTAAATAGTGTATAAATAATACACTACTAAGAAAACCTGTACCCACCAAATGGCCAATCAGAATGTATTAATCATGTATATATTTACTAGTTTTAATTTTAATTTTCATTATCTATCGATCATGTTATTATTCTTACTCGCACAACTGACCTTAAATACATGATGTACACACACTCCCAGACATTTGTTCAGGGTTTTAACTATAGGAACGGGATTTGCAACCCAAAACTATCCAAGCCCATCTACTGACCTCTACTTCATTGTTCTGCTTTACTTGTCTCTACTTCTTACGTTCTGTGAGCCATTAGTCCTACCATATACAGCAGACTCTCGATTTACCAGGATCGGATTAACAGGTACACTTTAAGATTCCAAAAAAAAAAAAAAAAAAAAAAAACCAAATGTTTAGTTTGTTTAGTGCGTCGCGTTGATTGTCGTGTTCCACTGCACCGCAAAAAGACAAATTTTTTGTTTTGTTATTTATGTCAGGGATGTCAATTTTTTTATAGTAATTTTTATTTTTATTTTTTTGTTTAGAAATCGCGAAAATGATGGGTAAACGCAAAAGAGTTGTACTTTCAGTTAAACAAAAACTTGAAATTTCGAAAAGGGTACATCCGTTAAATTTCTAATGAACTATATAATGTTCGTGATCGAACCATATGGAACATGTAAAAAATAAAGGGAAGCTATTAGACTTAAAATCGACATCGCAAAAAATAAAGGGAAGCATCGGATTGTTGTTATTTGGTTTTTAGGAGCATTAGCAACTAAGGCCATATTGCTCCGGGATATACGGTGGTCATTCCATGACCTTTCCGCATTCTCCATATTTGGTGGTGACGGGCTCGAACCCCGGTCTAATCAAGAAGCGTGTGCTACGCACTGCTGCTCCTTCCCACCTGGCTACGGAGGCGCCTGAAGCATCGGATTAGACATGCGAGTTATGTGTGGTAAGTTTTTTCGTTTTTTATCTATTGCCATATTTTTTACATAGGTTGCTGAACATTTTTTGATACAGTAAGTCCCCGACTTACGCACTACGGATTTACGTAATTTTTTTTAACTAATTTTTTTTTTTTTTTTTTTAGGATTGTAAAATTTAAAACAAAAAAAAAAAATAATAATAAATAAATAAATAAAATAAGCAACCAATAACGACGATCATGGCATGCACAAATTACACAAGTGAGATACGGAGTAACAAGCAAAAAAATAGGAAAAGGAAAGAAAAGAAGATTCTTACAATTTATTTATGTTTTTTTTTATATGACTAAAGATTTCAGTGAATGGGACACACATTTCACCATAATAATGTAAATCCTCACAGAATTCCAGCTATACCGGTAGTATAGCTGGAATTCTGTGGTATTTTTGCAAATGCAAAAAGAAAGTTTACTACCCGTTTATAATTAGATGCACAAACAGAAAAGACCAATTACACGGAAAGTGCAAATTGTTTTATGATAGTGACCTCCAGAAATGTGCTTTAGTAAAATGTGAGCTCACGTGGGGTGATAATAGTGAGTTTTTGCCTGAGCTTTTAACCCTGTGAAGTTCTTTACAGAAAATTTCATTTTGACCGTTATCATGCTGCCGACTAAGAGGATAAGTTGTAGTGGTACTAGTCGACCTACCGAGAAAAGGAAAGCGATCGATTTGAATCAGAAAATTAAACTAATAAGGATATATGAAAATGGTCAAACATTAACAAGTACCGTGCTGAATTCAGATTTGTCAATAATATAATATAATATAGTAGCAATATGTTATTAGTCATTCCCGAGTTATGCAAAACTCGATGAAGTAAGAAGTCCTGGAACGTATCTCTTACATATGTCAGGGATTTCTGTATTTTTGGATTAACTGGGAAATCGATTATCCGGGATTTGTTTTTTACCATCTATCCTGGAAAATTGAGAGTCTGCTGTATCGCTACATTTCTTATCCATTTCATTGAACTCCTTCTCGTGTATACCGTATATTCAAATGGATTAAACAAAAAATCTTCTTCACATTTCTTCATACCAAAAAAAACATATATATATATGTAAGTATTTACAAATAGATAAAGCATCTATGGCCTTACATTCATAAAAGGGAAAACAGCTGAATCGAGTAATGAAGTTGGCCGAAGAAATGCTTAAAAAGCGATGGTCCAAATTTCAAACATTTCAAGACACCTGTTGTTGAACTGAGAAAGTGATCTTATTCATGTTTTCTGGTATGAGAGCTATAGGAACAGCTTCTTATTTTTGCTGCTATAGTGAACATATTTATAAATTTTTAAGGTAGTGAACTAATTTAGTCTTAACCTGAACAAATGGAAACTAGCATATGGCAGCAATGGCAAAACTATAGATCATGTTACAAATTAAATAAAAGGAAAAAAATTGCTAAAATTGCAAGAATTTGTAAGAATTTTTAATTTGATACTTTTTACAAACTAAGGTTATGTTTGTTTGTTATTTGGTTTTTAGGAGCATTAGCAACTAAGGCCATATTGCTCCGAGATATGCGGTGGTCATTCCCTGACCTTTCCGCATCCTCTGTATTTGGTGGTGACAGGCTCGAACCCCGGTCTAATCAAGAAGCATGTGCTACGCACTGCTGCTCCTTCCCACCTGGCTACGGAGATGCCTAAAATAAGGTTAGGTGAAGCAAACTTAAGATAGTATGGGTATGCAAATGGAAGATGATAGTTTGGCTAAACAGATATTTTAGAGGCAAAAATTAATGGTAACAGATCTAGATGGCAGACCAAGAGGAAGGTGAGCTGATGGTGTTATGCAAGTATATAACATCATCACCATCTGGAAAAGAGAGAGACAATTTCTCTCTTTACTACCATTGTCCAACAATGTTTAGGTAGTAAAATGAGAAACTGTATTGTGATAAATAAAGTATCTTGTTGGACTTGCAGGGTAACACTGTGCATTATTCTGCAGTCCAACACGACAACTTAGCAACAATTATTGCAACTAATGATGAAGTATCTCAAACTTTAACAGTACAAGCTGCAATAAAACAGCATATAGAAAATTAATACTGGAATTACTGAGTGGGAATCACAGATCACTGCAAATCAGTAGATACTTCTGGAATGAAACAGAGAAATTGCATACCGTGCTCTTTAAGTAAGCCACACTTATACAACCCAGTCAGTGACTTGTGTTTTCCTGTTTTAACATAAAATATATACAGGAGATTATTTAAGCTGTATATATTTTAGATGAAATATGTACAGTTTGCAAATTCTTTGTGTATTTATTTGGATGCTAAGTGTACACAGGTAAACAAGTAGAAGAAAACCTGTTACTAATTTGTTGGGGGGAAAGTCTTTAGTCACAGTAATATATCCATGACACAGCCAAATCAGTTAGAAAATCAACTTTCCCTATCCCATCTCAACACTAAATATTTTTTTTGAAAATTTCATAAAACACTTAAATTACCTGATTGTGATCCAAAGAATATAGCATAACATCACAGAGAATGACTACACCAGACCTTCCAACACCAGCACTACAGTGGACTATAATAGGAGAATTGCGGCCTCTTCCAGGGGGTTGCTGATTTGATGCTAGTCTTCTTACAGCATCTATTTCTCCCATAAAATCTATAAAGAGAATAACAAAAAAAAAAAAAAAAGTAAAACAAAATGTTTGAGAAGTTACAGCAAAACACTAATATGCCTCTAAATTTTTTAAACCCTTAACTTTTTTTGCATAAAGTAGTTCTTATATTTCTTATCAGCTGATATTAGATGCAGCAAGGCATCAGAGACGAGGACGTGACCCACAACACAAAGGAATGCCTGAGCATGGCTTCCCAAACTGATAATAATACTATGCAGAAAAACTGTTGGTTGAAGTACAGTTTAAAAAAAATTGACTTCTGTCCAACTTCAATATTACTGCTGCTATTAACTGGCTTGAAGAAGCTATAAATCTATGTAAATTTGTTGGCATGTGGCAGTTTTCAAATTAGACAAATAATCAAGAAAAAATTGGTTTTAATATGAAAGATGAAAAACAAATGTCATATAACCTGATAACCTGAGTAATTAAAATAATGTTTCACATTGAGAACTACAAATTAAACAGCTTACTGAAGTGAAAATGAAATTAGGAAGTATTATTCTATATCTAGTATATCCTATATCTATTATTCTATATCTAGAATGTAATGAATCTAATATGTTAACTAATGACAATTTTTTTTGGATCTAGTTTGTGTCCAATATCAAGATGCAGAGAGCAACTGGAAAGCAACCACTCATTTGTCACTTTATTTAGCCATTGCTGGAAGCACTTGTAGAACCCAGGTTTCATTATATCTTAAGGTGCTTCTTTCAAATTTTGTTGAATATTCAAAATATTAAACTTCTTGTTTGGACTAGCGCAATGCTGTTCTTGGCCAGCAATTTATTTTTATTATTAGACAGCACACATATGGGACAAATTATGGCATAATCTACTATATGTTCAGTTTTCCTGTCAAAATGCATTGGTAATTTCAACAGGAGAGTCCCAAGTGTTCTGTCAGATCATGGTTGGATATTTATGTGAAATAGCAAACTAATTCTTTTAAATCCATTATTCTTGTAGAGATACTCAGTGCAACCTTATTCCAAGGCACATATAGTCTTTATCTTATTCCAAAGATAAACACTATCATCATTGTCTAGTGGTAGTACTTTATACTATCACTGCCACATGCCACAGAAATGTGACTTCAGAAAATTTTGGATGGTACCTCTCACACATTTGTATATAGATGTAATGCACCATGTTGCAGATATACAGTGGACCCATGCTTTTTACGATTGGTTCACTATATGATATGTAGTAAGAGCTGGTCATTGTGATCACGTTTATGAATTGAATTTTAAATCTATTGAACGAAGATTCTAATAAGTGAAAATAAGAGAAATATTATCCACAAGCTATAAAAGTAAAGATATAAAGCAAAAATTTACACTTCATTACCTTACCAATTAATTAACAAAATTAAATAATACGTGAAAATCGGAAGAAGAGAGGTACCATCCCCACGGGTTAGCAAAATAAAAATAAATTTACACTAAAATACATAGCTTAATTAATACTGTAATATATACATACTAACTGATATTTCTGTTCACTGAAATTTATATTTTTGGGTTGTAATACAGGGTTGTTGTACAGGCTTGTACTGAAGAGAAATTTGGACAACAGGTACAATAAAGAATGCACTCACCATTTATTGGAAAAAAAAAAAATTAGTTACAAAGGTTGTCACTATATGGTGCTGTGGTAATACAAATCACGTGAAGAGCACTACAATTGTTCAATGTGTCCTCCATTTTGGTCAACAACAGTTTCCATTCGAAGAACGGCATTTTCTACAGCAGAACATAACATGTCAACTGGAATAGCCAGCATATGACGTCTAATGCTGTCCTTCAGATCTGCCAGAATTTGTCATCCTTCCCAATACACCTGGTTCTTCAAAAACCCACCCCACAACCAGAAGTCCATGGGGTGAGCTCCAGTGATCAGGGAGGTTAAGATGTCTGGAAACAACGGCTGATGATCCGTTCATCTGTAAAGTGCTGCCTTAGCAATCTTTGGACACAACAGCGGATGTGGGGTGGCGCACCATCTTGCATGAATATGGTATCCTGAAGGCACCCATGTTGTTGCAGCTCTGATATTGCGAAATTTGCCAACATTTCATAATATTGCTGTCCAGTAACAGAACAGGTGTGGGGGTCCAGTCGGTGTTACCTGTTCAAAAAAATATGACCCAATCATGAATATGGCCGTAAATTCACACCACACAGTCACTTTTGGAGAATGCAACAGGACCTCTTGGATAACTCTAAGGTTTTCTGTTGCCCAAATGCGACAGTTGTGCATATTCACTTGTCCATTTAAGCAGAAGCAGGCTTCATCACTCCAAAGGATGTTTCATGGCCAAGTGATATCCACTGTCATCTGCCCCAGAAACTGAAGTGCATATGTGAAACGAATACAGCTGCATCACCATGCTTTAGCTGCTATAGCATGTGCATTTTGTAAGGATAATACCGCAACATCGGACACATTATTAGCCTTACAGGTAGAATACGGCATGTCCATTTCACGAGAAACAGCTGGCATATTTGTGCTACCACATGGAGATTGACTTGATAAATCCACGACAGCCATAGCGACATCTTCAACACGAGAGGAGTCCACTTATTTTTAACCTCTGCCTGGTTGAACACAAAGGTGTCCTGTTGCTTCAAATTTCGCAATCATTTTGCGGACAGCACAAACAGTCATAGGTCCACACCTTATGCACTTCTGATGCTGCAATTCTCTGATAGCTGCAGCTACATTGTTGCTGTTCAGATAGTACAGCAAATAGTGCCTTTTCCTGCAACGCTGTTGGAATTGCTGCTGTAGTGCAGGCAAACATCTACTGTATGATTTTGAAGAGACTACTTTGCTTTTATGAAGTACAGTAGAGCTGAGCAGTGGCGCATGTGTATGATCATGCAAATAACGTAAATTATTTGCATAATCATAACTAAGATAGTTATGGGCCATACAGTGACAAATTTTGTAACTAATTTTTTTTTTCCCAATAAATGGCAAGCACATTCTTTATTGTACCTGTTGTCCAAATTTCTCTTCAATACGAGCCTTAGAACTCGCTCCAGAGCCCTCTACATAGGTATACTTTATTTTAACAACCCTGTATTTAAAACAATAAAAAAGATACGCAATCAATAAAAATAACACACATGCAGAAATTGCATAATCATAACATCATGTGAGATACAGAGTAACAAGTTTATGAAGCTTAAAAAATAGGAATGAAGAGAAGATTCTGAAAATTTATTTATGTTTTTAATATGACTGAAGATTTCGTGGAAGGGGAAACACATTTCACCATAATGACGTAAAAATCACAGAATTCTAGGTATAGGTATTATCAGAAATGCAATAAGATAGAGTTTACTATCCGTTTATAACAGATTTCACTAATAAACCAGATTAGTGAAATCTGTAAACCCAATAAACCAGAAACTACAAATAGTTTTTATTGTTTTTATAGTAGAGACCTCCTTATAACCAAGCATATGATAACGATGAAAGTATAGTGCATTTTAATGATTTGAACTGGTTTTTTGAAATTTGATTCTATAGTGTGGCTGACCAGTAGTAGTAGTAATCGTGGCATGTGTTGCAAGAAAGCAAGAGTATGAGCTTATGTAGCATCAGCAAAAAAAAAAAAAAAAAAAAAAAATTCACACAACCATTCTCTCTAAATGTTTGTCTAGTTCTTCATTAAATTTATTTAACCTATCAACTTCCACAATGACAGATAGAAGTTTGTTCCAGCAATTAACCACCAGCTGGCTAAAGGAAAATTTCCGCACATCTATTCTACAGCTGTTTTTCCTCAATTTGAATTTATGCCCCCTAAGGTTCTATGCCCCCTCAATTTGAATTTATGCCCCCATAATCTGAACAAGTGGAAGAATCCCATCAGAATTCAGAATGCTCAACCCATTCAAGGCCTTATATGTATAACCTCAATCAGATCACCTCGCAGGTGCCTAGTCTCCAGCTGCTGCAATTTGCAGAACTTAAGCCTCTCTTGGGTAAGAGGATCTATTCATTCCCCTCACCAATTTGTTGCCCTTCTCTGTACACACTCAAGCAAATTTACATCCTAAAATGAGGTCTCCAGACCAGTACGCAGTACTCAAGGTGTGGCCTAACCACTGCCTTATACAGAGGGACAATCACCTCCTTTTCCCCTGCTAGCAAAATTCCTGTATATCGTTGACAAAACACCATGACCTGCTCTTGCAGCCTGTCTGCATTGTTCAGAAAACTTCATATCTAACTGCACAATTACTCCCAGGCCTTTTTCTACCCACTCTAAGTGTAGTACCACACAGATGATATGTTCCTCTGGGGTTACTTCTACCCATATGCAGTACTTTTCATTTGTCAATGTTAAACTTCAGTTGCCACTTATCAGCCCATCTGCCCAAATTTTCTAGATCCTGTTGCAGTAGCACACTGCCATTACTGTCATTAACAACTCTGCCAACCTTTGTATCATCTGAAAACTTCAACACTAAGCCGGATATACCTTCATCAATATCATTGATAAATATACAAAACAACAGTGGATCCAACACCGAACTCTGTGGGACTCCACTAATAACATTAGTCTACAAAGAGCAGCGCCCATTGATTACCACCCTCTGTCTTCTCTCACTCACCATCCTTTTATCCATTGTAGCAACTTACTCTTAATACCCATCTGCTCCAATTTGTACAGTAGTCTTAGTCTTCCATGCGCAACAGTGTCAAAAGCTTTCCTGAAATCCAAGTATATGATATCAAAATTATTTTTTGCATCCAGTTCCTTTGTAACCACATCATAATATCCAATCAAATTTGTCAGACAAGACTTTCCCTTAACAAACCCCTGGCTGTGTCTGAATTATTGCTGCAGTCTTGTCTAGATGATCCTGCAATGCATCTTTAACCAGTGCCTCCATCATTTTATCAGTGATCATGTCAACTGGTGCCTATTTATTTCACTTTATGATGGGTTTACGTCTGTCTCCGACCAGACCATGTGGTCGTTCCTCTCAGCCAACAGCAGCATTTGTAAATGTGTTGGCTGCATGTTTTGTTTTTGCATCCTTTAGTTGAAGTGATTTTTTTGTGTTATGCTTATTTGACATAAATTTACTATATTGAATTTGTGTACATACAACATTGTGTAAAAGAAAAAGAGATAAATAGCTTAGTTATATAATGAAAATTTCAACTTCCAAGGTCTTGGAACAAATTACCAAAAAAACAAAGTGTTATTGGGATTACATGATATTTTCATGATAAGATGGTGGGAACAGTTCAATATCGTAAAGTGGAGGTTAACTGTATTACAAATTGACTAATACCCTCCCAAAAAAATTGAGGAGCAAAGGTAAATCCAAAAATGATTCAGTTCCAGTTGAATCCAACATAAAGAAAAATATATATATATATATATATATATAGAATATCATTAGAAAAAGTAAATCAATCCAATAATAAGAATACCATCAAGGACTTAAGAAAACGCAAAAAAAAAAAAAATAAATAAAAAAAAAAAAAAATAATAATTATTATTATCGCTTTTTACCGACAATCTACATGACTTCAACTGGGGCCAACCACCCAGAATGAAGGCAAAAAACGACAAGAAGTTCTCTGTTTCTGTGATGATCAATATATGCTAAGTAATTTAAATCTAAACCAAATATAAACCAGTATAGGACGAACATAAATCGAATATAAATAAATCGAATGAAGATAATTAATTAAGAAAAATTTTGAAATATTAGAATCAAAGGTAAGAAATATAAGTAAAATATAAATGTAAGCATATATTAATCATCGTTGACCCGACAGAGAACGTAATTTAAGGATTAAAACAAGATTAAATATATAATACATACTACATTTGACCGTATCTAGGACATAATGTAATAGTCGTCAAAATAATATGTGGTGCCCCCTATGTGATGGATACGGTAAAAATAAATAATTAAATTAAATTAACGCAAAGAGAAACATGCAGATAGTAAGAAGAAAAACTAAAGGAGTAGGAAAAATAGAACCTGAACTCCACAAAGGCGAAAAATAGTGGTATAGATAAGAAATAGTTTCTCCTACGTCCTCGGATTGCCCTAATAATTTCGGAGAAATAAAAATAAAGAGTGTAGGACAGCTTAAAGGCATTACAAGATATACTTCTTACTATCTGCATGTTTCTCTTTGCGTTAATTTAATTTAATTATTTATTTTTACCGTATCCATCACATAGGGGGCACCACATATTATTTTGACGACTATTACATTATGTCCTAGATACGGTCAAATGTAGTATGTATTATATATTTAATCTTGTTTTAATCCTTAAATTACGTTCTCTGTCGGGTCAACGATGATTAATATATGCTTACATTTATATTTTACTTATATTTCTTACCTTTGATTCTAATATTTCAAAATTTTTCTTAATTAATTATCTTCATTCGATTTATTTATATTCGATTTATGTTCGGCCTATACTGGTTTATATTTGGTTTAGATTTAAATTACTTAGCATATATTGATCATCACAGAAACAGAGAACTTCTTGTCGTTTTTTGCCTTCATTCTGGGTGGTTGGCCCCAGTTGAAGTCATCTAGATTGTCGGTAAAAAGCGATAATAATAATTATTATTATTATTATTTTTTTTTATTTATTATTTTTTTTTTTATTTTTATTTTTATTTTTTTTTTTTTTGCGTTTTCTTAAGTCCTTGATGGTATTCTTATTATTGGATTGATTTACTTTTTCTAATGATATTCTATAGACATTGTGGGTGTACTGCATGATTGCTTGCAACTGCATTAACCCATAAATATTAGTTATTGTCTTTTAACTTTCTTGCTTTGCTTTATTTCTTGCTTTCCTTTTATCACTAATATAACTATTAATATATATATATATATATATATATAAGTTGGTAGATTGAATGGAAGAGAATAGGAAATGAGCTAGCAAAACAGGAACTGGAACTACGGAAGGTATCAGAAAAAGAAAAAAGTACTTAATGCTGAAAATCTTATGATTTCAATGTCTTCTTCAAGGGTCAACAGTGAAAAACACAGGAAGGATAGCAAGAAGCAAGGCCTCTGCTTCTGACATGAAATATACATGGCATGTGGTAGAATCGGTAAGTAATTTTGAATCTAGCAGTAGAATCAAATTACTCTACTGATTCTACCATGTGCTATGCATATTTTACATCAGAAACAGAGGCCTTGCTTCTGGCTTCCTGTGATTTTGACAGTTGACTCTTGAAGAAGCCATCGAAATAAGATTTCCAGCATTAAGTACTTTTAATATTTTTCTGGTGTCTTCTGTAGTTCCAATTCCCATCTTGATAGCTCATCTCCTATTCTTTTCCACTCAATCTACCAACTTACATATCCATTATGGTTGTTGGATTCATTCTGTCAAAAATAGCAATGTCCCCAGTCCATAAACCATATAAATATATTGTTATACTCCTCTTCAACCTCTTATGAATACAATGTGTGGGTGTGTGTGTGTGTGTGTGTGTGTGTGTGTGTGTGTGTGTGTGTACACACACACACACTGAGTGATCACTGAATTATGACCACCCTATGAAAACTGAATGTGACCCGTTGACCACATGAGGTACGAGAGTGCGGAGTTAGTTGACCTACTTAGCATAGATAAGGTGTCAGTGGTTCAGTAGATAGTAAAATTCCAAGTGTGGTGGATAAAAGGAAGGATTTATCGGACTTTGATAAAGGAAAGATTGTGGGTGCTTGATGATCTGGTGCCATGATTTCCCAAACAGCTGAACTGGTGGGATGTTCAAGAGTCGTAGTTAAAGTGTACCAGGACTGGCATCAAAATGGTCAAACAATGACCCGACAGCAAAACTGCAAAGGTCAGTGAAAGGTTGATGTTAGAGGTGAGCGCCGGGTCCAATGACTCATACAGGTGCAGCACTGTTGAAGAGATGACTACCTAATACAATATGGAACAATATCTGGCATGACCATGCGTCGCACGCTCGCACATATGGGCTATACCAGCAGACGATCCCCATGGCATCCTCTCTTAACCAAGGTTCATCGGCTTGTACAGGCACAGCACTGTTGAAGAGTTGACTACCCAATACAATATGGAACAATATCTGGCATGACCATGCGTCGCACGCTTGCACGTATGGGCTATAGACGATTCCCATGTCCTATAGACGATGCCCATACGTGCTATATTCCCATATAGCACGTATGGGCTATAGACAGCAGACGATTCCCATGGCATCCTCTCCTAACCAAGATTCATCGGCTTGTACAGGCACAGCACTGCTGAAGAGTTGACTACCCAATACAACATGGGGCCAACATGGAACAATATCTGGCATGACCATGCGTCACATGCTCACACGTATGGGCTATACCAGCAGATGATCCCTACAGCATCCTCTCCTAACCAAGGTTCATCGGCGTAAAAGACTCGCCTGGTGTAAAAAGCATGCAAGTTGGACATTAGAAAATGGAAGAAGGTGTGCTGGTTGGGTGAGTCATTATTTACTCCACGTTGTGGATGGTCGTGTACGGATTTGGCGTCAACAATATGAGGTGTACACAGTCAGCAAGCAGTTGACGATAGCGGAGACCACTGATACATTGTTCCACATGCACCAGGGGTGCATGTGGAACAATAGCGGAGACCACTATTGACACGATAGCGGAGACCACTGATACATTGTTCCACATGCACCAGGGGTGCATGTGGAACAATGTATCAGTGGTCTCCGCTATCGTCAACTGCTTGCTGACTGTGTACACCCCACTATGTTACACTTTTTCATGAATGGTGATGGTGTCTTCCACGATGACAATGCGCCGAGCCAACGGGCACTTGTTGTGCAGGAATGGTTTGAGGAACACAGTTCTGACTTCCAGCATATCGACTGGTCTCTGAACTCTCCCGATATCAATCCCATAGAGCACTTGTGGGACACTATGGAAAGGCATATCAGGATATACCAATCATCTCCATACCTGCATTGCTGACCGCATTATACACAGCTTGGTTGGCCACACCTCCCGAACGCTTCCAACATCTTGTTGAATCAATGCCACGTCGGATAGCTGCTGTACTGAGGGCAAAAGGAGGACCTACAAAGTATTAGGTAGGTAGTCATAATTCAGTGATCACTCAGTGTATATATTAAATGTAATATAAAATCAAAGTTTCGGTTGATGTCTAAAAATAAAAATAAATAAGCAAGGCATGGCATGACAGATGCACCAAAATGTACAAAGCAGCAGTAAAGGATGCAAAAGTATATACAAGTATATAAGAACAGATAAGTCTGATAAAGTTTGTACAGATGGAGGTGAAAAGTACACAAAGTGCCAGGGACCAGAAGGGTAAGGATAGCAGAAAAACAGGCGTATTGTAGGTTTGTAAAAGGCGAAAGAATGTTAATATCCTAAAATTTATGATGAATTAAGACAATTATGGACTGAATTGCAAAGCCAATTAGAGGTGAGGAAACTGTAAAGTAAAATGATTAAACAAAAATAAAATAAAAAATAAAAGGTGGTAAAGCTGTCATCAGATATGGGTGGGCAAATTTAGTTATATGTCGAAAACAGGGATAGCAAAAATGCAAAATCTGATGTCAGCTGAAGTAAATATTGATACATGGTCAGGGGACTACACCTAATCATGTATCAGGAACTGCATTTCTATACTTGTCCATAACAGTGGAAGAGAGGTGAAAAAAAGCCAAAAAAGCAAAGAATAAAATTAGCATATTCCCTTACAGTATTGAGAAGGAATGGATAAGAGAATGCCATCAATACATTGAACTAGAATTACAACTAATAATATCGTAAATTTCGTTCAAAACTGATTTTAAGTTGGTTAGGTCTATGCTGGTAAATAGACTATTAAAGTTAAAAGTTTTAACATGAGAGATGTTGGCAGTACAGTTGTGCCCCAGGTTAACCAAGGAAGAAAAAAAAAAGAAAAAACTTAACACTTACTACTCGCATGTCCAATATGATGCTTCCCTTTATTTTTTACAATGTCGCGTATGGTTTCGTTACCAACATTATAATGGTTCTTTGGAGATTTAATGGATGCACTGTTTTCAAACTTTTGAATAATTTCAAGTTTTAGTTTAATTTGAAAGCACAATTCTTGCATTTGCCCATCATTTTCATGATTTCTAAACAAAAAAAAAAAAAAAAAAAAAAACGGACATCCCTGACATAAATAACAAAACAAAATTTGTCCTTTTGTAGTGCAACGGAACACAACAATCGGCGCGATGCACTAAATCAAACTAAACATTTGGTCTTTTTTTTTTTGTTTTGAGCGGTAGGTGTGAAGACAGCAGGGGTTGCAAGATAATAGGTACACTAATCTCCCAATGACGACTTGTAACACTGGTTCTTGTCGCTTATTTACGACTTGCAAAATATCTGTTTTATACCTATTCTAGTTATTACTTGAATTTTATGATTTCTGGTTGATTTTTTTTTTTTTTTTTTAATTTGGAGTCTTGACATGTCCTGGTAAATCCAATCCCGGTGAATCAAGTCTGCTGTACTTAATTATTACCGTATTTAATATTGATAATGTCTTACTAAGTGTTTAATTTATCAATTAAACTTTATTATGCATATGTATGTACAACAAAATGACGTTATATATGGGGTAAGCAGGTGTTCGCTTATATCCATGGTAGGTCTTGGAACGTATCCTCCACGGATACGGGAGTCTTACTGTATTTAGAGCATTAATTACTGGTATATTATTATTAATTATTTTACTATCAGGAAGGATGTCCATGATAGATAGTTTTGCTGGGTTTATGAGCATAACTGTGCTTGCAGGCAGTGATGAACCTGAAAATTGTGGGGTTTTTGCGGAACTTAGGTATGAAGTAAATATAAGGAAATTTGTAATTATTAAAGCTGATTTTTAGTTTCTTGCTGAAAGCAATTAACTTCTTTGTAATAATACTGCTGTTGTTGGTGAGACTTGTAGGTGGCACTGGAATTTAGTTCTGCATTTAATGTTTGGAAATAAAAGGCTTGGCAGATTATGGCATAATTGCAGGAGGCATTATCAACAGGTGTGATGATAAAATGTTTGTGTAACCAGAAAAAGAAAAAAAGTACTTAATGCTGAAAATCCATAATGCGTAAACCCATCATAAGAAAAGTGTGCATCAACAAACAGTTAGAAATTGGTCTGATGGCAAATACATCCATTGGAAACGGGTTTAAGATTAAATTTATCCATGTCAGTTGCTAGATGTTTGTAATTACAGACTGAGTCCAAAACGTTTAGCATATGTGAATCTGGATATAATGATCAAATTTTGGCAGCCAACTGGAAGTAGGTCAGTAGATTTATTAATGCAACTATTAATGTTGAAATTGTCCAGGCAAGTATTATATTTAAATATGATGGTAGTATTATCTTGACTAGTCGTCAGATTGGTGTTGGATTTTAATTTAAATTTATAGATATCTGTTATAAGGTCAAGTGTTTAGATGTGAAATTAAAGGTGAATATGAACCTGTAAAGAGCTTTTAGGATGCAATGTTTAGTACAAAACAGCAGATCACGAATCTTCTGTACACTGAAATGACCTGTTGTGCCATTTAGTGAGTGAGTGTTGAAAGTCATCCAGCTTGTATTTATGCATAGTAATGGTGATACTACTGGGTTTTGTGTTTCCTATAAGGTCTGGATATACCAAAGCCTGACTTGAAATTGTCATATATGCAAATATCTGTAATATTATTTGTGATCATTTTATGATTGAACTTATTATTTAGTCCATATGGATAGAGAGTTTTTAACTTTAGCATGAATAATAATTGTTAACAGAAGGCAGCAGTTCTTTTTCTTCATTCTAGAAATATTTAGAGGTGGCATTAACATCTCCTAACAGCCTTCCTGATAAAATTGAGAAATTCATAAAATTTTCTAAATCAGAATTTAAATGAACTAAAAAAGTTTTATGGTGATAAAATGGGACTAAATGAAAAAACTAATATACAAGAATATTTGTGTGAAGAAAGGACAGACAAAATTCTGTTTCTCAAGAAAGTCTTATTTGCCAAAAGGAAGAAATTGCCAGATATTTTGGATGGCGTACCTCTTCCCACCGACAAAATAGGAAACAAAAGGAATTTAAATTTGGGGGATCTAAAGTAAAAAAACATTTTGGGTGATCTGAATGACAAGTTTTGTGAAATATATTTTTTTTCCTAGGAAGAATTATTGCATTAGATGAAACTATTGTTGGTTTCAAGGGTAGAATTTCATTCAAATGTTATAATCCTCAAATGCCAACAAAGTTGGCTATCCATATATTGATTTTAGCTGACTAGAAACAGGATTCTTGAAGTAGACAGGGTAGCTCATGGGGGTTTTGTCAGTGATATGCAGAAACTTTGCTAGTAGGGATAAGGAGGCGGATTATCCCTTTGTATAAGGCCATGGTTAGGCTACATCTTGAGTTATATACAGGTCTGGCGGCTTTAGGAAGTATGTAGATCTACTGGAATGGGTGCAGAGAAGGCCATCAGATTAGTGAAGGGAACAGAAGGGTGCTCTTATCTAGAAAGGCTTCAGTTCTGCAAATTGGGGTGTCTCGAGACCAGGCATCTGCGGGGAGACCTGATCGAGGCGTTTAAAGGATTGAACAGATTGAAGTAAGCTGAATTTTAATAGTATTCTTCCATTTTCTGAGACTACATACATGAGGGGGCATAAATGCAAGTTGAAGAAGGATGGTTGCAGGATAGATGTGCGGAAGTTTGCCTTCAGCCAGTGGGTGGTTGAGTGTTGTAACAGGCTTTCATCTGTTGTTGTTGTGGAAGTGGATGGATTGAATAAATTCAAGGAAGAACTAGACAAATTCTTGGAGGGTATGGTTGGGTGAACTGTTTTTTTTTTTTTTTTTTTTTTTGGTGATGCTATATAAGCTTGCTTTCTTGCATCATTTGCCATTACTACTACTACTACTTATGCTAGGATGGAAACATAAATGTTGGTAAAGCAGTGCAACTGGAAGTGATTATACTCTATTTCTTGTTCAGAGTTATGGAAGTTGCGGTTATTGTAATTCTTGATATCTGATCTATGTAGGTTAAGCCTGAGGTGAAGTTTATTTCCAGTTTGTCCTACACATTTCATATTACAGGTTAAAAGATAAACTGCGTTGCTGCATTTGGAAAATATTGGTTCTTCAGTATTGTTAGAAACATGCTGTGGTTGCACGTAAGGGCAAATGCTCTAACACAGAGCTTTTTAGAGCATTTGTTAAATTTTAGATAGGAGTGGGGAATGATATGAATTGTAGGTTGTAACTTCAATACAATTCAGGCTAAAAGCATTGGATGCTGGTTTATGTCCAAGAGGTTTTCAACCAGGTGTCAGCTGCAGAACCATTGTAATCCTGTTTTTCTCCGTGAAGTTTTTTGTAAACAATATCATGCTTCTCCTTCCATCTTGTCATCCGTCCATCGCCTTGAAATTTTGGCATAGTTTTTCAGAAAAATCACTAGCCTTTTGAAGAAGAATGCTACGATTTATTGGTGCATCTATTGTTTGGCATTACCCTTCATGCTTCCTTTTTTCTGGTTTCACTAATCACATTAGTGTTTAATGTGTGAGTGATTTTAATAATTTTGATAAAGCTGACTGAGATATTCCTAATTTTACTGCTGCTTCCCTTTGAGACATATTGCCCAAGTTTAATTTATGGTAAGTTTCTATAATTCGTAACTTATCTTTTACACTCAAATTTACTCTCTTTCTTGTTTACTGGCATTTTTTTTTTTTTTTTTGGGTAGTAAAATTTAAAACACAGTAAAAAAGATAACCATCAATCAATAACAAAGCATACGGCACACACAAATTGGAACTAACCTGACACATGCAAGTAAGATTAAGTTTAGATATAGAAATGAAGAGCAGATTTCAGTGAAGGAGAAACACATTTCACTTATAATAAAGTGAAAACAAAATTCCAGCTATTGGTATTTATCACAAATGCAATAAGACTGAGTTTACTACCGATTTATTGCACTAACAGAATGGCATTACCAGAAAAGCCCAATAAACCGGAAACTGCAAATTGTTTTTATTGTTTGATGGTTGTGACCTCCAGAACCGTGCTTTAGAAAAATAATTGATTCTTATAACTGAAGATGCAATTCTAATAAATGATACAAGTGTAGTGCATTTTATTGATTTGAATTGGTTCTATAAAATTTGATTCTATAAAGAGGCTAGTTCTAATAACCAGTGATCACTATAACAGCACTTACTGTATCAAGAGGTATTAGAACCTACACGCACAGGCTGAAGGTTGAGAAGATGAAAGAAGGTTGTTCCAGAAAACAGAAATTGAATGAATAAATAAGGAAGAAGAAAAGTTGGTTCTGTGAGTTTGAAGTTGGACAGTAAAAGGATATTGAACAATTGTGGCATATGTTCAGACTGCTCTGGAAGAGAGAGTGGGAACTATAGAAGCCAATTCAGAAGTGCCCAAGAAAGTATCTAAAGAAAAGGCATGCAGCAGAAACAGAATTTATATGATTTGGTTTGGTTTGGTTTTTAATGGCACATTGGCAGCTAAGGCCATAATGCGCCAAGTCAAGAATTTATATGAGATGGAGAGTCTCTGTTAGAGTTGTCATTAATTAACCAAACTACTCTCATTCAAAAGGAATGGAACCTAGAAGCCTGAGAGAGGTTTTGGAGGCACAACCCCAGATGCGGAAACAATATTCCATAGTAGGGCAGATTTGCAATTTGTACAGAGTGGACAGCTGTTTGTAAGAAAAGTAACACCAAGAGTGAAAGAGAAAGTCTAGTTTTTAGATGCAGAGGAAGCAATATTTATAATGTGCTTATGCCAAGAGAGAGATTAGAAGTCAGGATAATCCCCAATAGAGATATATGATCTTGATTAGAAATCAGTATCATCGAAAATCACCATAGGAGCAGAGGAATCCTTTTTGTGAGATATAAGACAGGACTCAGTTTAAGATTCAAATCAATTAATTTATCTTTATCCCACTGGAGAATTACTTAAAGATCAGCATTTAAAGAATTGGTAGTGGATATTCGAGAAGTTGAAGCTGTTTGTGCAGGGCATGGTTTCTCAAACTGGAAGGTGGAATACAATGTGCTATCATCAGCAAAACAACTATGCATAGGATTTCCAGTCAAAGGAAGAGAGTCACTAATATACAAGAGGAAACGTTAGAAGGTAGAGAGCCATCAACTAGCAGTGAGCAGTCAGATAAAACTGGATACCCAATTACAAGACAGTTGGCAAACCAAAGCCATTAGATGGAAGCTTATTTAGACCTTTATTCCAAACATGATCAAAAGTCTTTGAAATGTCAAGAGCAACTGCTCGAATTTCACTGAAGCTTTTCACTGAATTTGTCCATAGATGGGTAACATGCACCAGAATATCACCAGTGGATTGACACTTATGGAATCCATACTGACAATCGTTAATCAGATGGAAGGTTTCTAGATAGTTTAAGAGTTGGCAATTAATTGATTTCTCCATTACTTTAGAAAGAGTAGGAGTAAGTGCAATGGGATGATAATTGGATGGGAGGGATTTGTCATCCTTTTTAGAAACTGGCTGGATATGAGTAAATTTTCAAGTAAATTGGAATAAGAAATATTCCTTATTCCTGTGGAATAAGAAAGTGAAAAAAGGCAATACAAAACAGGAATAAGTTCAGAAGCAGAGGCTTTGAGAACAAGTTGAGAAATACCATCAGGATCCAGAGCTTTCTTAGCACTAAGATTGTTCAAAATCCTTCTGAGATCCTTTAACGGAAGACCACAGGAGGCACTGAATGGAGTGTACTGGGAATGGTAGTAGGTGGTTTACCAAGATCATCAATACACGAGTTAGAATAAAAGTAGTATGCTAGCAGATCAGCTTTATCTTTGGCTGAAGTGGCAATAGAACCATCTTGTCTTGAAGAGGTGAGAATAGAAATGGGCAAAAGTTGTGGCCAATAGCTCTGGCAGGAGATAAGAATGCTCGACTACCATTAGGACAAGAAGTATATTTTCTATTCTTAGCCTGTTTGAAATCTAGTTTGGACTAATTAATAAATGCTTTACAATTGTTGTGAGCTTTTGTATAGGCAGAAAATTAACCCGGAGATTTGGATATAAGCCAATTGTGATATGCAACATTATGATCTTGAACAGTTTTAGCACATTTATCAGAAAACCAAGGTTTAGATAAAGGATGAGATTTTAAGGTGGAGTGTGGAATAACGGATTTCATCCTTACAAGAATAATTTCTCTGACACAATCTGAGCAAATGTTCACATCAGAAGATTCGAAACAGTAATCTGACCAAGGAAAAGAAATCGTGCAGATTATCCCATTTTTCATTCTTGTAATTCCAAACAACACAAGGTTGAGAATAGTCACAAGAAAAAGGCTCCATTGGAGAAGAAGACTATCACCAAGTTGTGTACTCTACATCAGTTAGAAAATATTCCAAAATGTCAAACAGAATAACGTATGTTAGAACTGGTTGTACACAACAGTTCAACTTTAGAGGCTTATAAATGCAATTGGGAATGAATGTGCTGCAGCAATGTCATTTTCAACAATTACAATCTGAAATCAACTAGAGCTTCCATAAATATATATGAAACTTACCTTAAATTTATGAACACACACACTAATTCTCTTAATGACAAAATTTATAAAGACAAATATTATGCTAAATGTCAGCTTAGCTCTTTTTTAATCTCCACCAAAATGACTGCAGTTTTAAATTGTTGTGGACTTATTTCACATGGGTCAAGAGTGCTACCTGGATTCAAACATATTTAGCATTTCTAACTGCTGCAATAAAAAACATCAAGCAAGGTTCCTAGACAAAACTTTGTTACAGGTAGTCAAAATTACAATTTTCTTAGAAATTCAAGGTTCATTATTCTATTATACCTCAAGGTTCTGATGAACCGTGAGGTATAATAATATAGATGTTTCATTAAAAGATAATATTACTGTGTACTTCATGTAACAATTTTACTTATCTAATGTAATGGATATTAGTGACCTTTTATAGTATATTTTATTATAATGTGGATAACTTATAATATGGGTAGTATTCTGCCCTCACCCCAATGTTTGCATGATTTCTATATTTTACTGTATTTTTCTTTTTATATAATTCAGAAACATACACCGATGAGCCAAAACATTATGACCACCTACCTAATATGATGTTGGTCCTCCAAGTGCAGTCAAAACAGCTTGTTCTAAATTGTCTTGTGGTACCTGGTACCAACACGTAACCAGCAGATCCTTTAACTACTGTAAGGTCTGTGTTGAGACGTTGCAGATTGGAGTTGCTGTTCCAACACAAACCACAGATACTCGATGGGATTGACGTATGGGGAATTTGGAGGCCAGGGCAATACCTGCAAGTCTTCCTCATGTTCCGCAAACCAGTCTCGAACAATCTGGGCAGTGTGGCATGGCACATTATCCTGCTGAAATACGGCACCACTAGAGGGGAAGACCGTTGCCGTGAAAGGGTGTACCTGGTTAGCAACGATGTTTTTAGGTAGGTGGTAGACGTCAGAGTGCCCGGCACATGGATGACTGGACCCAGGGTATCCCAGCAGAACATCGCCCAAAGCACGACACTACTGCCATCATCTTGTTTTTGTCCCACGGTGCATCCAGGTACCATCACTTCCCCAGGTAAATGATGTACACGTACCCGGCCGTCCACACAGTGCAACAGGAAATGTGATTCATCAGACCAGATGACCTTCTTCCAATCACTCAAGGTCCAGTTTCAATGCTCGCATGCCCATTGTAGGTGCTGTCACTGGTGAACCATGGTTAGGATGGGCACTGCGGCTATGAGGCCCCATTTTCAACAGAGTTCAATGTACTGTGTGTAGTGACACATTACTCCCATCACCAGCATTCCAATTACCAGCGAGTTGCACCACAGTTGCCCTTCCATTGCCACGTACCATCTGGGAGAGTCTTTGCTCACCTTGAGCATCAATTAGCTGTGGTTGTCCAACGCCTTGTTGGCAGTTCGTGGGTTCCCCCCTCCTTGGACCACTTTCAGTAGGTACTAACTATGGCTGACCGTGAGCACCCCACTAGCTGTGCCGTTTCGGATATGCTCTAACCTAGTCATCTAGCCATTACAATTTGGCCTTTGTCAAACTTGCTTAAGTCTGCTGCCTTTCCCATCTAAAGGTCAAGAGTAACACCGATTAACGAGCTTAGTATCAGGTGTTTTTTATACAGTGTCTCGAGCCGTGCACGCACCATAGTTCACCTGCAATTGCATCAATTTGCATAACGACCTCGCTGGTCATAATGTTTTGGCTCATCGGTGTATGTTGTAAAGGACACTGTCAATGAATCAATTAAAGCTAAAAATTCATATAACTGACTAAAATTAACATTCAACACTAAGTATTAACCCAACTGAAACCAAATATTAAATTTACTAATAAAGCCTTGAATATCTTGTGGACAACTGTGATCAGGCCAATCGGTATACTGGATATGCCACACAGCTCTTTGACTTCGAGATGGCCCATGACTAAGTATCAATGAACAAGTTGTGTATGTACAGGATGACATGCTGTAATTCCTAGTTATCTGAAACTGAATAATAAAATCGATTAGAGTAGTGATTGAAACAAACCACTTCAAAAAATCAAACAGAATAGATTGTAAACATACTTGAAACGTTCCATCATATCGCAATTTTTTTTTAATAAAGATAATGTCTTCGTAAAGCACGATTATATAAATCTTGTAAAATTCCAAATCTCAAAGCTATGTTATAAGCTTTTGCTATGAAAACTGAAATGTTCTGACTTTATAAAGACATTATTAATGAATGTTTCCATTTGTATTAAGTGATCCAAGGATAAACTAGTTTTGCCTAATACTACATTATGTACTGGAAAGTAATTTGTTTCCAAGAATCATACTAGAGCGGCTTTCTAATACTTTAGACTATTAGGAGTAAATAGAAAGTAGTTATGTAACTTTGTCAGATCTCCTGGATTCAAGAATGCTAAGATTACTGCACGAAGCTACATTTTTGGTATATTTTACTCTATAAATATTCTTTATACAAATAGAGTAATTGGTATACTGCTATTTTCCCAAGGTGCTTCAAATCAAGACAGAATGCACCGGTTTCACAGGAGGTAGCTATTGTTGGTGACTCTGTTTTCAGAGAAATATATTGTGCAAAAAGGATAGGCAGAGCAGGGTATGTCTGCAGGAGCAAAAGTATATACATTAAGACCCCTGTATCCACAGGGGATACGTTCCAAGATCTACCGGGATGGCTGAAACCACGGATATAAGCGAACGTGATTTTCTTGTACATACATACATATAATAAAGTTTAATTGATAAATTAAAAACACAGTAAGACATTACCAACATTAAACATGGTAATAATAAAGTAGACTCTCAAGTTACTGGGATTGGATTAACCTGGACACTTCAAGACTTCAAATAAAAAAAAAATAAAAAAAAAAACTCCAGAAATCATAACACTCAAGTAATAACTAGGATAGGTATAAACAGATATTTTGTAAGTCGTAAATAAGCGACAAGAACCAGTGTTATAAGTGGTCATTGGGAGATTAGTGTACCTATTATCTTGCAACCCTTCACTGTCTTCACACCTACCGCTCAAAACAAAAAAAACCCCCAAAATGTTTAGTTTGATTTAGTGCGTTGCGTCGATTGCTGTGTTCCGTCGCACTGCAAAAGGACAAAATTTGTTTCGTTATTTATGTCAGGGATGTTGGATTTTTTTTATAGTAACTTTTTTTTTTTTTTTGTTTATAAATCACGAAAATGATGGGCAAACGCAAGAGTTGTGCTTTCAAATTAAACAAAAACTTGAAATTATTCAAAAGTTTGAAAATGGTGCATCTGTTAAATCTCTAAAGAGCCATTATAATGTTGGTGGCCAAACCTTATGCGACACTGTAAAAAAAAGAAAAGCTATTTGATTTTTAAATAAAAATCGACATCATAAAAAATAAAAAAGGAAGCATCGTATTGGACACGCGAGTAGTACGTGTTAAGTTTTTTCTCCGTGGTTAACCGCACGTAACTGAATCAGCGGATACGGGGACACAACTGTATCTTTTAAGGACACAAAAGGTGATATACACACATTGGCACTAATGATACTAAGAGTATGAGATCTGAGGACTTACTGAACACATAGGGCAATGTTGGAAAAAAAAAGTTGCAAGTTAGGATTAAATTTGAAAGTGTCTGCAATCCTGCCTAGACACTATACGAGGGAGTACATGTTGAGAACCTTGTCAATCAATTCGACCCTGGAGAGAGTTGCACAGCTTCCACTGGAACATGAGCAGCCGAAATCAAAGAGTCAGGGATTTTAAACCCTGCTGTGAGTCATAATGGAACAGATAAATACATGAACTGTGTTAAAGTAATTAAGAGTAAGAACAGGTGCATGAATACTTGCATGTATACTAATGGTAGGAGTGTAGTAAATGAATTTGAAATACTGATTGAGTCATCAGATGCACACATTGTAGGATATCAGAGACATGGTGTCACTCAAGCATAAGGGATGCAGAATTTGAATATGGAGAGTACAATGTATACACAAAGGACAATGCACCTCTCCAGGTCTTGCGGCATTGGGGGGGTTGGTCCCAAACTCCGAAATAGAATGGACATAGTGCATAGTATATAGTGTTTCCTGTCTAGAGGCACTGAAGGTTCCCCTCAACTCTGTCATAACTTTGTGATGTAATACAAACTCTGCAAAGGCCAAATAAGGTGTGTATTGTGTAGTACAGCATTAGGTTATGTTGCTTAGCTTAGAAGCCCGTGGAGCACCACCGACCCTTAGTTTCCATCCTGGATGCGGGGAGCTGGGCCAGGTAAGTAAAAACTCATAATAGCTCTGGTGGGATGAACCATGGCATTGCCTGAGCTTACTGGGGCTCAACCCAGTAAGCTCAGGCAATGTAACTGATTGTTCTGCCTGTTCTCCAGACCTTAATCCATGTGACTACTTTCTGGGGAAAACACCAAAGATAAAGTTTACCAGTGCAATCCAAGGTTCTTGGAACAACTGAAATCATTAATTCAACATCACATTTTGATGTTGATCATGGTTCTATGACTGCCAAATACAAAACAGTAACTTGTAAACTCCTCTGCATGTGACTATCCTTGATTATAAACAGAAAATTTATTTATTTATTAATTTTGTTACCACTGACAGAATACTGGATGCAATTACTTCCAGGGACTTCCATCTTAGCACAACCCTCACAGTATGCATAACTTGTAATTCTGCTTCACCACTTGATTATGGTCAACTTGGAAAAAACCACAAAATTAGACTGAAGAGGGGAATAGAAATCAGCTGTGAAAAATTACTAAGATTTGTGAAAGTGATAATAATAAGAGAAAAGAACAATAACAAAATTGTGCACTGACAATTCTATTACTTCCATTATTTGGAAGGATCCATAAAATTTAAAAATATACTATTGGAAACACAAAAAACTGGAAAAGTGTGTATGCTATTATTATTATTATTAGCCATATGGTGCAAGGAAGACTGAGGCTTATGCTACACCAGCCAAAAAAAAATTTGAGTTACCCTGTGTGTGTGTGTGTGTGTGTGTGTGTGTGTGTGTGTGTGTGTGTGTGTGTGTGTGTGTGTGTGTGTGTGTGTGTGTGTGTGAGAGAGAGAGAGAGAGAGAGAGAGAGATTAATTCAGTTTATACATAATTTGTTGTTTTCAACATGCTTCAACAAATTCAAGTAACAAAAATTGGAAGAAAAAGAAACTGAAAAATAATGCGCATAATGTGAAAACTGGATAATTGCATACAGTTCATTATGTTTTATTTTAAAGAGCATACTTTATGCTCTTTAAACTGCTTCTCAAAATATATCATACCTGACAATATCCTACAATTTCAATCAAAACCTCAGTCTGTTTGCTAATATACTTGTATTAAAGCATAATATAGGCAGGTAAGTTGAGAAACTGTGGCAAAAACTTGTGGAAATAAGAATATTCTGAGTTGTGATGGAACTGTTTTAATGGTTTTAAACAATTTTATACGCTGCTACCATCATCCTTCTTTAACTAAGAAAGCAAAGAAGGCAGTTTTAGGCAGAAAAAAGAGATTATCTGCAAATCCTTGCCACAGACAGATACATTGATCAAATAAAGTAAAATCTCATTAATTCGATTTACAAGAGATGTTTATTTTATTTATTAAAAATTCAACAGCACATTAATCTCTGTTTAACTCATTTTAAATAAATGAACCTGTCTTTTTCTTGGCATCACCTACAAATTCTGACACCATGTCCCATATCCCTTCATCAGTATTATTTAAGATCAGAAACAACATCTGTCTCAGCAACAATGGCACCTAGAAATTTTGTTTGGGGGAGAGGGAATTGTACGTTCAACACTGATAGCTTTCACAAGTGTTAGCATGTGTTTAGTAGAGATGTAGTCGTTCAAGAGTTATTTTAAATCAATCTATACTATTATTACATTATTAATATTTATTGAGTCCTGCAGTATACCTCTCCAAACTGGATTGTGTTATTTTTATTTTCTTCCTGTGGCCAGTAGGGGTGACACTTTTCTCTTCCTTGTTCCTGTAAAAGTCAAACAAAACAATAAAATTTATTCATCAATTTTATATTAATAGAGTGAAGAATAGACTTTTTTTAAAATTGAAACTTAATTAACTTTCTCTTTTAGCATATTTTTAGATTGCTGTTCAATTAAATGAGTATAATTATTATTATTTAGGATCAGAAAAGCCAATTAGTTCTATACAGTGTCATTATAAAAAGGGAAAAAAATTAACTTTATTTTTATTTACTATTATGTATCAATTTATTTTTATTTTTTATAATTTTACACAAAACAAAACAGTTTGTGTTATTACAAATGCATTATGGAAATGGCAAAAATTTTAAATTATAGCAATAACAAAATATAAAAAAAAAACAAAAAAAAACCCATCTTAAAGTCAGATGCAGCAGCTTTGAGAATAATGATATCCTGCACTATATTAGGGAATACTTCAGAACACAAAAATAATATTAAATATGCTTGGGTAGTATGTATATTTAATATGTATATGAAGAATGATATAGCAGGGATTACACTATACTGTGTTGAGGTTGAATGAAATTTTGGCTGAGACCGTCTTGGCTCCTCTGTTGCTAGAGCATTGAAAGTTTAAACAAAATGTGATAATGTGAAACGGGATTAAATAACTTCCTTCCAATGAAAAAGCAAACTGTTCAGAGGAACTTCATTTCTGTTAGGAACCAAAATGCTACAATGAACAAAAAATCTAAGGGATGGGATTTTTCATAGCGTGGCCTGCACCTATTAACAGAAAAGACTATTTCTATGTTCAGGATATGCTTGAATAGAAGGATATCCCTTCTATTTAAGCATATCCTGACTATAGAATTTTTGCTGATGCTATCAGGGTTGTGTTCGGTGGTTCAGAAAACTGCAGGTTTTTTCTTTCTGCAAGCTGGGGGACACACAGACTACTAATTTAATGGCAACCATAAGTAGAGGCAGAACTGATGGGAGGCAGTTACGCTGTATCAGAGTTACTAAGAGCACAGACAAACAAGTACTCAAGATGTGGCCTTACCCAACAGAATAATTACCTCCTTACCTATGCTGGCAAAATTCCCATTTATCATTGATAAGACCCTCATGAGCTTTCCTAGCAATATTCTCCACACCACCCAGACAATGTCATGTTGGACTGACAATTACATTCAATTGGTATACAATAAATATTCATGTTGACACAGAGAGGATAAATTTTTTAAATAGTAAAATAAAGTCTGCTTATACAGAAAAGGAAGGAAGATGCCAAAAACCAGTGAAATAGCATATTTCTTTGCAGATTTAGGGTCTTTCATAGTGAAAAAATTAGCTTATATATAAATCCAATAAGTATTATATAGGTATTAACTTATATACAAATGCCAGGAGCACAGTAAATAAATTTGAAGTACTTGTTAAATGCTAACATAACAGAAATATCAGAAACATGGTGTTACTCTGATATAGGCGGATGAACTAATTAGATGTGACAGAGAAGAAAAATGCATGGGATACATATAAATTAACATGTGACCCAGATGCCTATGATAGATAAGCTGGTTTGTAACCAAGTTACAAAGGAGGTTAGGCAGGCGAAGGCAGATTACGATAAATCTTTGGCAAAGGATGCAAAGAAAAACAGCTTACTTATGCAAACTCTAGAAGGAAGGGGATGAATCAGATTGGTCCACTCGATATCGATGGTTCAACTGTTGATGATCCTACTCAGGTAGCTAACAAACAATGAATATTTTGCATCGACATTCACACATGAGGAGTTATTCATGGAGGGGAATGCCAGAGGTAAATTCAACTCTGGCAGTAAGCTAGATAATCTTGTAATTAGTGAGGGTAAAGTGGAGGAGAAATTGTTGAAGATAAAAACAAGAAAGGCACCTGGGGTGGATGGAATCTATCAGGTTATATTAAAGGAGGCGGAAAATGAAGTAAGCAAACCCTTAGCCTTAATTATGAGAGCTTCCATGCACTCAGGGGAGATACCCATGGACTGGATCAAAGGGAGACAGATAATTACAGACCTGTTAGTTTAATTTCTGTACCAGGGAAAATAATGGCGGCACTGGTAAAAGAAGCATTGCAGGATCATCTAGACAAGACTTCAGTTATAGCTCGGACACAGAATGGGTTTGTTAAGCGGACGTCTTGTCCGACTAATTTGATTGGATACTATGATGTAGTCACAAAGGAACTGGATGCAAAGAATAACATTGATATCATATATTGGGATCTTAGAAAAGCCTTTGATACTGTTGCACATGGAAGACTGCTGCACAATTTGGAGCAGTGTGGCATTGGAGGCAAATTGCTGCTATAGATAAAGGGGTGGTTGAGTGGGAGAAGACAGAGTGGTAATCAGTGCACACTGCTCTTCGTGGACTAATGTTATTAGTGGAGTCCTCCGGGTTCAGTGTTGGGTCCATTGTTGTTTTCTGTATTTATAAATGATATTGATGATGGTATATCAGGTTTAATGTCCAAGTTTGCAGACGATATGAAGGTTGGCAGGGTTGTTAATGACACTAATGACAATACACTGCTGCAATGGGATCTAGAAAAGTTGAGCAGATGGGCTGAGAGGTGGCAAATGATGTTTAACATTGACAAATGTAAAGTACTACATATGGGAAGCAGTAATCCCAGAGTAACGTATCAACTCTGTACACACTGACAGTGGTAGAGAATGAAAAGGACCTGGGGGTTAATTGTGCAGGCAGATATGAAGTTTTTTTGAGCAGTGCAGATGGTCTGCAAGAGTAGCTCATGGTGTCTTGTCAATGATATACAGGAATTTTTCTAGTAGGGATAAGGAGGTGATTATCGCTTTGTATAAGGAAATGGTCAGGCCACACCTTGAGTACTGTATACAGGTCTGGAGGCCTCATTTTAAGAAGGATGTAGAGCTGTTGGAATGAGTACAGAGAAGATTAGTGAATCTTCTTCACTAATCAAAAGGTCAACAAGATTAGTGAATGGAACAAAAGGGTTGCTCTTACAAAGAAAGGCTTAAGTTTTGCAAATTACAGTGTCTGGAGACTAGGCACGTGCGAGGTGATCTGATTGAGGTGCATAAAGCCTTGAATGGTTTGAGCATACTCAATGTAGATGGGATTCTTTCTCTTGCTCAGAATAATCATTTGAGAGGGCATAAATTCAAATTGAGGTAAGACAGATGTAGGATAGATGTGCGTAAGTTTGTCTTTAGCCAGCAGGTGGTTGATTGCTGGAACAAACTTCCATCTGTTGTTGTAGAAGTTGACAGCTTAAATAGATTCAAGGCAGAACTTGACAAACATTTCGAGTGAGTGGATGGGTGAAATAAGGGGGTTTTTTTTTGACTGATGCTATATAAGCTTGCTTTCTTGCATCATGTGCCTCTGCTAATGCTAATGCTTAGCCAATACTTTCTCATAATCTTCTTCACAAAGGAGATTAGGCAGGCAAAGGCAGATTATGAGAAACCTTTGGCAAAGGATGCACATAAAAACAGGAGAGACTGCTTCTGTGTAAACTCCAGAAGGAAAGGGATGAATCAGATTGGTCCACTGGATACTGATGGTTCAACTGTTGATGATCCTGCTCAGTTGGCTAACAAACTAAATAAGTATTTTGCATCTATATTCACACATGAGGAGTTATTCAGGGAGGGGAATGCTAGAGGTTAAACTCTGGCAGTGAGCTAGATGATTTTGTAATAACTGAGAGGAAAGTGGAGGGGAAATTGTTGAAGATAAACATAAAAAAAGTACCCGGGGTGGATGGGATCTATCCAGTTATATTAAAGGAGGCAGCAAAGGAAGTAAGCAAACCCTTAGCCATAATTATGAGAGCTTCTGTGGATTCAGGGGAGGTACCCATGGACTGGAGATGTGCAAATGTGACCTCAATTCACAAAGGAAGATCAAAGGGTGACACAAGTAATTATAGACCTGTGAGTTTAACTTCTCCTCCAGGAAAATTAATGGAGGCACTTGTTAAAGAAGCACTGCAGAATCATCTAGACAAGACTTCAGTTATAGCTCGGACACAGCATGGTTTTATTAAGGGAAAGTCTTGCCTGACCAATTTGATTGGATACTACGATGTGGTCACAAAGGAACTGGATGCAGGGATTAACTTTGATATCATATATTTGGATTTTAGAAAGGCTTTTGATACTGTTGCACATGGAAGACTGCTGCACAAATTGGAGCAGTGTGACATTGGAGGCAAATTGCTGCTATGGATAAAGGAATGGGTGAGTGGTAGAAGACAGAGAGTGATAATCAATGGACACTGCTCATCGTGGACTAATGTTATTAGTGGAGTCCCTCAGGGTTCAGTGTTGGGTCCATTGTTGTTTTCTGTATTTATAAATGATATTGATGATGGTATATCAAGCTTAATGTCCAAGTTTGCAGACGATATGAAGGTTGGCAGGGTTGTTAAGGACACTAATGACAGTACGCTGCTGCAACAGGATCTAGAAAAGTTGAGCAGATGGGCTGAGAGGTGGCAAATGAAGTTTAACACTGGCAAATGTAAAGTACTACATATGGGAAGCAGTAATCCTAGAGTGGCGTATCAACTCTGTGGTACTACACCGACAGTGGTGGAGAGCGAAAAGGACCTGGGGGTGGTTGTGCAGGCAGATATGAAGTTTTCTGAGCAGTGCAGACGGTCTGCAAGAGTAACTCATGGTGTCTTGTCAATGATATACAGGAATTTTTCTAGCATGGATAAGGAGGTGATTATCCCCTTGTATAAGGCAATGGTTAGGCCACACCTTAAGTACTGTATACAGGTCTGGAGGCCTCATTTTAAGAAGAATGTAGAGCTGTCAGAATGAGTACAGAGAAGGGCAACAAGAATGGAACAAAGGGTTTCTCTTACGTAGAAAGGCTTAAGTTTTGCAAATTATAGTGTCTGGAGACTAGGCACCTGCGAGGTGATCTGAGTGAGGTGTAAAAAGCCTTGAATGGTTTGAGCATGCTCAATGCTGATGGGATTCTTCTTCTTTCTCAGAATAATCACCTGAGAGGGCATAAATTCAAATTGAGGAAAGACAGATGTGCGGAAGTTTGAATTTAGCCAGCAGGTAGTTGGTTGGTGGAACAGTCTTCCATCCTTTGTTGTGGAAGTTGATAGCCTAAATAAATTTATGGCTGAGCTGGACAGATATTTGGAATGAACAGAGGGGGTGAGATGGGAAATTTTTTTTTTTTTTTTTTTTAGCTGATGCTGCATAAGCTTGCTTTCTTGCATCATATGCCTCTACTAATGCTAATATGCAACCTTGGCCTCCCCGACCTTATTTGTGGTACTATTACAGATCAACCTGTACCTGTTGTAGGCTTCAGTACTTTTCATCACTCTGTAAATGTCCCATGCTATCTTTTTCTGCTCTTCAGTCATCCATTTTGGCATCCTCCTCCTGCAATATTTTCTTAAAGGTATGTAAGCATTCATGGCTTCTGTGATTTTTGCTTTAAAAGTATTCTATAATTCAAATGTATTTAGCATCCCTCAGCAATTCACAGCTGCCACACAGCACCTTAAACTGTCAATGTTCCCTCTTCTGAAGTTAAACCCATGCCTTTACCTTTAACTATTGTAACATCTTTTTTCATCTTTGAACTGCCAATTGCACATTCATTTCCTGACAATGGTTCCTGTACTTTAAGCTCTGTGATGTCATCTGATTTATTACTAATAATCATGTCAAGAATATTTGCATCCCTAGTACTTTCTCTAACATGCTGGTACAAATAATAATCATCTAGTTTATTTAAAAAAAGATTTCCCCATTGCGAGTTTCCCTTCCATTTATTCCAATAAATCTGGGGCAGGCAGAAGTCATCACCCATAATAAGACATTTATGCTTGCTTGCCCATTCCATCTGCCTGTAAAGATTATCATCATATTCTTTGCATTCTTCTGATCTGCAGATTTCTCTCATTCTCATTCAAAGAGAATTCTCATTCTCTTTGCTTCCATCTACCTCACACCACACAGATTCTATGTTGCCAGCCTTAACTTGAGATTCAGAAAAAGCTCTTTTCATGCTCAGGCTGCTTTTGATAAGAAGCATGACCCCTCCAACCTTCCTATCTTCCCTAAACACATTATAAATACCGTAGTGGACTTCATCACCAATTTTCGGTGGTACCACATCTCTGTTAGCCTTACTAAATCAGCATTAGTCGTCCTAACCAGTTACTGGTAAAATATCTCCAACCAGAGTTTCTGTAAATTCAGAAACTTTGGTTGGAGACTATGATATAGTTTTAACTAGACAAATGAGGAAACTGAAATGAAGACAGTAGCAATGAAAGAGTATTTAATTAACAATGCAAAAGGTAATATATGTAATTCCAATAATATATTTGGCAAGAAAAGTAGAGTTCAACAGTTCATGTTATTGTTACTGCTATCGATGTAACATTATATTAGTTTTGACAGTTCATTAGAAAAATGAAAGTGATTGCATTAAGAGAAGTGGGAATGTCTCTCAAAGATTAATGGAATATTTCTGAGAAATGCTTTCAGTTCCTTTAAAAGTTCAAGATAAAAAAAATAAAAAAACATGCTTTTTTACATTTTGTATGTGTGAATTTACATAATTTTTTTTCCTCATATTTTTCATTTTTCTTATTTTGTATTTTTCTTTTTTTTGGGATTAAAAAACAAAACAAAACAAAAAAACTGTGTACATATTATTACATACAAAAATTATAGTTTGCCACTATAATTTTTGTATGTAAGAATATGAACACAATTTTTTAAGTTTCATTATTTATATTATTATTAGTTATATTACAGGCAATATGAAATATATGAAACATTACAGACATTCCACTGAAACTGATGCATGAAAAATTCATACATGGAATTTAAAACTTTAATTCTTCTTATTGTGGCAAAGTGCTCTGCAGTTTCAAATTAATGAGCTTATCCATAATGGAAATATTAAATTACTTTTGGTAAGAGCCAATTATTTTTGCATGTATTCAATCAAAACTAAATTTTTCCAACCTTGTATTTCCATACCTGAACTTCCGTCAACATGACAACTACACTGATCTGATGTTCCCAAACCATCTGCCAGAAGGAGGCTACTGTATTAGGTAACGGACCTTGTGCTGCAATGTAAAACCTTTGGTTCCCACCCACAGTGATCTGGAAGTGAAGTTATTACAAAGGTTAAGTACACAAAGAAGTAAACTACAGCCAATAAAATTAATTTAATTAATAAATTATAATTAGGATATTAATTTGTTATAGTTACAAAGACTCTTCAATAAACAGTATAGAGATAAATAATAATATAGTTAATTATATTATTCTTTAAAATTAATTTTTTACCAAAAATTTGAATTTAATGAATTTTATGATATTCACTTTTCAAATCCATATTGAAAAGTGAATCCACAGTTAGATGTGAAGCAATTAAAAGGGTAAAAGAATTAAATTTGGATAAAAGAATCTCTATAGAGATTCTTTTATTCAAATTTAATTCTTTTTTTTTTTTTTTTGGGGGAGCAGGCAGATTCTTAACCTAATTAATTTCTTTTACCCCTTTTAACTGCTTCAACACATGAGAAATTGTCACATAAAATGACATTATTTCATCATAATGTCATTTAAGATTAATATTAGGAAAATAATATGAGCATGAATTAACTTAAATTTGAATTATACAAATTACTTGGTAAAGCCCACCTTGTATAACATAAAATGGGATGTCTGATTAATGAGCAAGTTAATCAGTCAATAATGAAATCATTAATATATGATTTAATGAATGCTGACAAAATATGTCAAAGCACAATACCTGTGATACCTAAATGACAATAACATTTGATAAAACAGCTAGATTTTACAATTTGACACTAAAATAAGTCTTAGAAGGTATATTATGAGAGCATCCTTGGACTCAGGGAAGATCCCCACGGACTGGAGATGTGCCAATGTATCCCCAATTCACAAAGGGGGGATTGAAGGGTGACACGGGCAATTACAGACCAGTTAGTTTAACTTCTGTACTAAAATAATGAAGTCAATGGTTAAAGATGCATTGCAGGATCATCTAGAAAAGACTGCAGCAATAATTCAGACACAGCATGGGTTTCTTAAGGGAAAGTCTTGTCTGACAAATTTGATTGGATACTATGATGTGGTTTACAAAGGAACTGGATGCAAAAAATAATTTTGATATCATATACAGGAAACCCTTGATTAGTGCGGTTAATGAATCCTTGAAATATACCGCACATATTAAAACCGCACTAATCAAACTTAAGAAACAATGGGAATAATTATAATGAATCCTTGAAAATTATGAAATTGTAAAAATATATTTTTTCTTACTCAATACGTACCTATAATGCACTGCATAGTTCTTAAATTATTAAGGAATAAATTTAAAAAAAGATAGTATGATTTAAATTTTATTTTTTGCAAAAAAAACTTATCTAACTTCAATTGAACAGGGGTAGCTTTCTTCCTTTCCTCCATGATTTTGCGATAACAATCAATTTGCTTATCTAACCCTCAACGAACGTTCATGCTTCTCTCTGCATCTGGATCAATCTCTAGTATGAGTTCTTTTGCTTTTTAAAGTGTATTAAATAGTTCAAGTTTTTTGAATGAAATTTCTTTGGGAGCAAATTGCTTTTCTTCTGCTTCATTTTCGTCTTCTTCCTCGTATGCATGTTGATGCTCAATTTCAAGAAGATCGTCGTTACTTAAGTCTTTTGAATGCGATTCCAATAATTCTCTAACATTTTCTGAATCTACTTCCTCAAAGCCGAGGTCTTTTCCAATTGTAGTAATTTCATCAATAACTTTGTTGACAGGATTAATGAAACCGCAAAAATCATTTGCGCATTCAGGCAAAAGATTCTGCCAGACAGCTCTCATGCAGCTGTTCGTCATTTCTTCCCACGATTTGTGTATGTTCTCAACTGCTTCTTTAATATCATAATATTAAAGAAGTTTAATATTAATAATAAAAGAATAAAAGAATATGAGTTACCAGAGCAAATTTCAATTTCAGAGTGGTATGGGGTGCTGCTGTCGAGCATTTTGGAGTCGATTCCCATTCATTTAAGTTAGAAGACCCTGGTGAGTGCGTATCACGTATTTGCCGCTTTAGGCGCCGTTGTGAGTTGCCAAGCACCGCAAGAAAAAAACAGCGCACTAATCAAATTTGATAACGCATATATTAAGGGGATAGTATCAAAAAAATTTTGCGCACTAATTAAAACCGCATTGTTCAAAACCGCATTAATCAAGGGTTTCCTGTACTTGGATTTCAGGAAAGCTTTTGACACTGTTGTGCATGGAAGACTACTGTACAAATTGGAGCAGAATGGTATTAAGGGTAAGTTGCTACAATGGATAAAAGGATGGTTGAGTGGGAGAAGACAGAGGGTGGTAATCAATGGGTGCTGCTCTTCGTGGGCTAATGTTATTAGTGGAGTCCCACAGGGTTCAGTGTTGGGTCCATTGTTGTTTTGTATATTTATCAATACTATTGATGAAGGTATATCAGGCTTAGTGTCAAAGTTTGCAGATGATACAAAGATTGGCAGGGTTGTAAATGACAGTAATGGCAGTGTGCTACTGCAACAGGATCTAATAAATTTGGGCAGATGGGCTGAGAAGTGGCAACTGAAGTTTAACATTGACAAATGAAAAGTACTGCATATGGGTAGAAGTAACCCCAGAGGAACGTATCAACTGTGTGGTACTACACTTAGAGTGGTAGAAAATGAAAAAGACCTCTGAGTAATTGTGCAGTCAGATATGAAGTTTTCTGAGCAATGCAGACAGACTGCAAGAGCAGGTAATAAGGTTTTGTCAATGGTATACAGGAATTTTGCTAGCAGGGAAAAGGAGGTGATTAACCCTTTGTATAAGGCAATGGTCAGGCCACACCTTGAGTACTGCGTACAGTTCTGGAAGCCTCATTTTAGGAAGGATGTAGATTTGCTTGAGCGTGTACAGAGAAAGGCAACAAGATTGGTGAGGGGAATGAAGGGATCCTCTTACCAAGAGAGGCTCAAGTTCTGCAAATTGCAGCGGCTGGAAACTAGACACCTGCGAGGTGATCTGATTGAGGTGTATAAGGCCTTGAATGGGTTGAGCAAGTTGAATTCTGATGGGATTCTTCCACTTGCTCAGTTACGAACCTAAGGGGACAAATTCAAATTGAGGAAAGACAGTTGTAGAATAGATATGTGGAAATTTGCCTTCAGCCAGCGGGTGGTTAATTGCTGGAACAAATTTCCGTCTGTCATTGTGGAAGTTGATAGATTAAATAAATTCAAGGAGGAACTGGAAAAACATTTAGAGGGAATTGTTGTGTGAATTTTTTTTTGCTGATGCTACATAAACTCATATTCTTGCTTTCTTGCATCACATGCCTCTTACTATTATCTTAGAAAAATAATCAGTAGAACTATCTTTCCTTTTATAACAATATTTGTTATATAAGGAAGTAAAACTGTAGTCGTAGTAATGGAAAATGATGCAAGAATGTAAGCTTATATAGCAGTATAAAAAAAAAAAAAAGAAACCCTTTACAGTTCACCCAGCCATATGCTCCAAAACTTTGTCAAGCAGTCTTTTATGTGCAACTCTATCAAAAGCCTTCCTGAAATCCAAGTATACGATGTCAAAATTTTTTGCATCCAGTTCTTTCAATCAATAATCAACTACTAGCTGTCTGAAGGCAAACCTACACACATTTATTCTAAGACCATCCTTCCTCAATTTGAATTTATGTTCCTTCATGTGTGTAATCTAAGCAAGGGGAAGAATCCCATAATCATTGAGCTTGTCCAATTCAAAACCTTAAACACCTCAATAAGATCATCTTGCACCTGCCTAGTCTCCAGGTGCTGACAAGATCTGAGTAAAAATTAGAATCAGATTTAAAATAATAGTACAACCAAGGAAAAGGAGTAGAAATCATGCAGAGCATCCAGTTTTTCATATTTTTAATGCTAAATGACACAATACAATGCTCCAATGGAGCTTCTGTCCTAGGAAGAGCACCAAGTTGTGGTCTCAGTTATCTATAGTAGGGGTGGCCAACGAGTTGATCGCTATCTACCAGTCGATTGTGGCTTTAATTTTGGTTGATCACGACGAATTTTAAATATACGGTCATCCCTCGATTTGCGTGGTCAGGTATACTACCAAAATTTTATATTGTGCAGCGGGTTTCGCTACCTGTGTGGTAGGTAGCGAAACCTACCGCGCAGGTAGCTATTTTTTTTATGAAGTTTCAAAAATAGGAATGAAGAGCAGATTTTGAAAATTTATTTTTGTTTTTTTTTGCATGATTGAAGATTTCGCTGAAGGAGAAACACATTTCACCATAATAATGTAAAATCTCACAGACTTCAAAATCTTCACAGCTGTTGGTATTATTGCAAATGCAATAAGATTGAGTTTACTACCCATTTATAATTAGATTGTACAATAAACCAGCAAATTGTTTTCATTGTTTTATGGTCGTGACCTCCAGAAATAGCTTTAGAGAATTATCATAAAGGCGTTCAAAACTGATTCTTATAATGATATAACCAAACAGAGCAATAAACAGTGGTGTTTGTCCAGTTATTTTGGAAACAACTTCCTCATTTGGGAATCCTCTTCATCAATTATCCTACGTTAGCTGTTCAGACAGAATATTTTTCCGGTTCATGCAACTTAAAGTGTTTTATTCGGTAAGCATTGCTTTTGCTGATTTAAAAATGGACAGTATTTATATGTTAATTTAATACCTTTTGATTTAAAATGAATATTACGAAAAAGAGTAAAACGTATCATTTTCATCAGGAGTGGGAACTAGAGTACTTTTTTATAATGGTGAAAGAAAAATGTTGCTGTTTGATTTGCAATGCTTCTGTGGCTATACCCAAAAAAGGAAATTTAGAAAGGCACTTCAACACACTCCAAGGAAAATCACAATCAGATTTTCCGCCTAATAGTGACCTTAGAAATAATATATTAGAACTTAAATCCAGATTATTCGCACAACAAAATTTCTTCATGACACCTAATTTACAATCTAAAGCAGTAACTGTAGCATAATTTAAAGTGTCATCTTGCAAAAAAATGCAAATCATTTTCTGATGGTCAATTCATCAAAGACGAATTTTTAGAAATAACAGATTCTCTTTTTGAAAATTTTAAGAACAAAAATGAAATTAAAAGTGCCCTTCGAGATCTGCAATTATCTCGAAATACTGTGATGTGACGCATCGATAAAATGAGTAAAAATGTGAGCCAACTATTGCGTGCTGATATTGCTAATTGTGTGTCCTTTTCTTTACAACTGGATGAATCTACAGATGTCAGTGATACAACTCAGTTGCTCGTTTTTATTCGTATGGTTTTTGATGATTCTGCCACTAGAGGAGAAGAACTGATGGGCATGGTTTCGTTAAAAGAAAGAATTAGAGGTCTTGATATCTTTAACCCCTTCAAATATTTTATTGAAAAAATTAAATTACCACTATTTAAGCTCGTATCAGTAAAAACAGATGGAGCTAAAGCAATGATGGGGCATCTTAATGGATTCATCGCATTGTGCCAAAAGGATGAATTCCCAGATATTTTGAGTTACCACTGTATCATCCACCAACAAGTGTTAGCCATCAAAAGATTAAATACTAAAAGTGTTATGGACATTGCCTTCAAAATCGTGAATTCTATCAGAGGACAATCTGTTCAAAGGAGACTTTTCAAAATGAAACTGTAAGAAAATGAACCAGATGTGATATTACATAAAGATGTGAGGTGGCTGAGTTGGAGTAAGTTTCTACAGAGATTTCAAAATTTGCTGAATGAAATTAAAAAAATTGTAGATCAAAGGGGAGATGATTATCAGCAGCTACAAGATACAGAGTGGTTCTGTGATCTGGCTTTTTTGGCAGATTTTACCAGTAAATTAAGAGATCTAAATTTGGAATTACAAGGAAAAAATAAAAATGTGGGTGACATGATTAGTAGTATTTCTGCACATAAATATCAATTTTTGGCAATGGCTAAGGATCTCAAATAAAAAAAATTCGACCATTTTGCAAATATGCAAGATCATTTGCAAAAATATCCTGTTTTTGAATTTAATAGTGAGAAATATGTTTCTGAAATTGAGAATGTTGTGGATGATTTTGAAACCAGATTCAGTGATTTTAAAACAATTGATGACACTGATGACTTATCCATTTAATGTCTACTTAGATATGTAACAAATTGCAGAAAAAAAATCGCTGCGATTTTTCACATGGAGAAAATATTACTTGAAAATGAAATTATTACACTGCAAAACGATATCTTCCTAAAAGCCAGATCATCAGAAAAAGAGTTTTGGAAATATGTTTGCCGAGAAAAGTACCCAAATGTAAAAAAATGCAGTGCACTTTTAAATTCTTGTTTTGGTTCCGCATATAGTAGTAGTGACATGTGATGCAAGAAAGCAAATGTATGAGCTTATGCAGCATCAGCCAAAAAAAAAAAAAAAATCACACCATTCCCTCCAAATACCTGTCCAGTTCCTCCTTAAATTTATTCAACCTATCAACTTCCACAACGACAGATGGAAGTTTGTTCCAGCAATTAACCACCCGCTGGCTAAAGGAAAATTTTCGCACATCTATTCTACATCTGTCCTTTCTTAATTTGAATTTATGCCCCCTTAGGTTCGTAATCTGAACAAGTGGAAGGATCCCATCAGAATTCAGCGTGCTCAACCCATTCCAGGCTCTATACATCTCAATCAGATCACCTCGCAGGTGCCTAGTCTCCAGCCACTGCAATTTCAGAACTTAAGCTTCTCTTGGTAAGAGGATCCCTTCATTCCCCTCACCAATCTTGTTGCCCTTCTCTGTACATGCTCAAGCAAATCGACATCCTTCCTAAAATGAGGCCTCCAGACCTGTATGCAGTACTCAAGGCGTGGCCTGACCAATGCCTTATACAGAGGGACAATCGCCTCCTTTTCCCTGCTAGCAAAATTCCTATATATCATTGACAAAACCCCATGACCTGCCCTGGCAGCCTGTTGCATTGCTCAGAAAACTTCATATCTGACTGCACAATTACTCCCAAGTCTTTTTCATTTTCTACCACCTTAAGTATAGTACCACACAGTTGGTACGTTTCTCTGGGATTACCTTCTACCCATATGCAGTACTTTGTATTTGTCAAGGTTAAACTTCAGTTGCCACTTCTTAGCCCATCTGCCCAAATTATCTAGATCCTGTTGCAGTAGCACACTGTCATTACTGTCATTAACAACCTTGCCAACCTTTGTATCATCTGCAAACTTCGACACTAAGCCTGATATACCTTCATCAATATCATTGATAAATATACAAAACAACAGTTGTTGTTGTTGGAGTGGGATTTATTGGCGCAAGGGCTGCTATGACCATATTGCTCCTGTTACTTTGGAGTGTTTGTCAATATAGGAAAGGAGACTATTCTAGAAGTGATTGTATGCGTTGATCATTTTTAGAAAAGTGAACAGTTCTGATAAAGTGGCATCATTTCCAAGTATGTGGCTTAGTTGCAGAGGTTTTTGTGAGCTGATTAAAGACCTGAAACATGCAATTCTAGCTGAATGATAATGTGCACACTCAATGATAATATGTTTTACAGTAAGTATGGAACCACAATGCGGGCAAAGTGGAGGATCTTCTCCTAGCAGTAGAAATAGGTGTGTAAGAGGTGTATGGCCAATTCGTGCTCTTGCCAGCACGACCTCTTCCTGCCTGTTTGATCGGGAACTGGATCTCCACAGCTGTGGATTGTGTTTTATTTCAAGAAGTTTGTTACCTGCTTGATTATGCCACATTTCAGACCACATCTCAGTACATATCCGCCGTATGACTGGTTTATAATCAGAAAAAGGAACAGGGATGGAATCGAAGCAAGTGGGGTGTTTTGCTGCTTCGTCTGCACGCTCATTTCCTGGAATTCCAACGTGGCTCGGTATCCAACAAAAAAGTGACAGTCCGCTTATTTTTGTTGAGTTGGCATAACTGTGACCTGATTTGTGAGAGGAATGGATGCAAATGTGATTTATTCTGTAGGGCATTCACCGCACTTAAAGAGTCTGTATATATTATTACTTGGGTGTTTGGAATATCGTTAAGTAGTTTTAAAGCCATTTTGATTGCGTATAGTTCGGCCGTAAAAACACTGCATTCAAGTGGTAATTGGACAGAGACAGTGCATGTAGGACTCATTACTGCAGCTCCCATGGATATATCAGTTTTGGAGCCGTCCGTGTATATCTGAAGACTGTGAGCATTGGTCAATGCGTGATTCGCATGTAGTTGTCTAAGATTGTGGTTCGATAAGGAGTGTTTTCCCCACTGAAGAAAATAGTCACAATGAGGTATATACATTGCCCATGGTGCTTGTACTGCGTCCGTAGCTTGAAAGATATTTCCAAGGTAGATGTTCCAATTTTGAGTTACCTCTTGTAGCCGAATACCGGCAGGTTTGTTTTCGTTGGGTTTATTTCTATATAAGTTTTCCCACTGCGGTTCAAAAAGATATGTCCAGATGGGATGAGACGGGTGACTACGTAATTTGACTGCATAACTAAGAAGCAATACTTTTCTCCTAAGATGTAGTGGAGGTTCATTGGCATCTATATACATACTTTGCACTGGGGATGTCTTAAAGGCCCCTAAGGCAATCCTGAGAGCACTATGCTGGACCGGATTGAGCCAAGCCAATGTCTTTCGTGCAGAATCATAAACTGGGGCTCCATAATCTAGACGAGATCTTATTAAGGTTTGATATAGATGTAGAAGAGTGAAGCGATCGGCTCCCCATGTCATGGAAGAGATAACTTTGAGGATATTAATCTTTTTCATGCACTGAGTTCGTATTTGTCGTATATGTGCCTGAAAGGTAAGTTTGGTGTCAAGTATAAGGCCCAAGAACCGGATACTTTTGCTAAGTGGTATTTTTTGGGTTCCTAATATTAGCTCCGGATCTGGATGGAGCTGACGCTTTTTGCAAAAATGGATAGCAGTTGTTTTTGTTGCAGAGAGACGATAGCCATTGCGGGATACCCATGACTCTATTTTGTTTATCGAGAGCTGCAATTGTCGCTCAATGGAACGCATGCTTAGTGAATGATAGGATATAGTAAGGTTATCTGCATATAAATAGGTGTCAACATTAGCCGGAATATTTTCTGTTGCATTATTTAGCCTAACTGCAAAGAGCGTTGCACTTAGAACTGATCCTTGTGGGACCCCTTCTTCTTGGACAAATGTACGGGAGAGTGAATTGCAGTAACGCACTTGAAAGGTCCTGTTTTCTAGAAAACTCTGTATGATAAGGGGTAGCTGACCCCGGAGCCCTGTGGCATACAGATTTTGAAGTATGCCGTACCGCCAGGTGGTATCAAAGGCTTTTTCGATATCCAAGCAAATCATGACTAGATGTTCTTTACGGATAAAAGCATTGCGTATGTTGGATTCTGCCTTGACCATAAGGTCTAGAGTTGACCGATTTTTCTGAAATCCGCACTGATTCTTATTCATCACCAAATGAGATTCTAGATACCATACTAAACAAGCGTGAATCATTTTTTCTAGTGTCTTACCAAGGCAACTGCTGAGAGATATTGGCCGATAGTTTCGTGGATCTGATTGATCCTTTCCAGGTTTAGCAAAGGCTAGAACTATTGAGTGACGCCAAGAAAGAGGAAAGTAGCCATCTGAGAATATCCGGTTGAAGTATATTAGTAATGAATTCAAAGCTTGTTTGTTTAAATGTTTAAGCATTATATAGTATATCCCATCAGGCCCTGGTGCACTATCACCCGACCTATTTAGACAGCTCTCTAGTTTAAATGATGTAAAAGGTCGATTATATGAAGGAGATGCCCTTGTATTGAAGTTCAGGTAATGCTTTTCTGCTTTAGCTTTTAGCTGTTTAAAAGTAGACTCATATGCTGATGCTGCAGAGATTTGGAAAAAGCAATCTGCCAGGGCATTTGCAATTTCTGTTGGAGAGGAGAAGTCTTTACCTTTCCAGCTTATAATGGGCATTGATTCGGGGAACAGTTTACCATTCAGCTTTTTGATTTTATTCCAGATTTTTCTAATCTCTGTATTTTTAGTAATAGTGGAAGCAAACCGGATCCAAGAGTCTTTTTTCGCTTTTTTCTGCACATAACGTGCCTTTGCTTTAAGTTTCTTAAAATTAATCAGGTTTTCAGTTGTTGGATACTTGCGAAATCGATTCCATGCTTTATTCTTTTCTTTTTTAGCATCACAGCATGCATCATTCCACAAGATATTGGCATGTCTGCGAGGACCGGCTGTGGTTTTTGGTATAGCACAGGTTGTAGCTGTTATTATCTGTGCAGTAATGTGACTTTATCTATGGACTGGCTTTTGATGACTTCATTATCAAAGGAAATTGAATCTGTGAACTTGTTCCAATCTGCTTTTGAAAATTTCCATTTTATGCAGCTGGCTATATATGTGGTTCTGTTTGTTTGCAATTTGCAAATAATTGGGTAATGGTCACTGTTTAGTGGGTTACTTGAAACTATCCACTGAATGATTGGGAATAGTTTTGGAGAACATATTGATAAGTCTATGGCAGTAGATACTCCGGTGGGAAAATGAATATAAGTGTCAGCACCAGTGTTTAATAATGTGAGATTCTGGCTGTCAAGAACTGTTTCAATAAGTTTTCCTCGTTTGTCTATGTGGGAAGATCCCCACATAGTGTGGTGCCCATTGAAATCTCCTAGTAGAATGAAAGGAGAGGGAAGCTGCTTTATAAGGTCCTCCAGTTCTTTTGCAGTGAATTCTTTGTTTGGGGAAAGGTATACAGAGACAATGGTTAAAGTAAAATTTAAAACAATACGTATGGCTACAGCTTCTAATGTGGTCTGCAGGGAGATCTGTTTTGTAGGAACTTTGTTGTCAACTAGTATGACTGCGCCTCCTCTGGTTGAGTTAGTATTGCTTCTGTCTTGTTGATAGATACTATAATTTTTTATCACTGGAGTCACCTGCGGGGTTAGATTGGTTTCTTGCAAGCAGAGGCTGATTGGACTGTGCTGTTTGATTAGGTCATAAATATCAAATATATTGCTTCGTAGACCTCTACAGTTCCACTGTATAATATTCTGCATTATTTAGTTTTTGGGATTGGGTATGGTTCTGTCTGCTTTTCATATCCAGCCTGCTTGTGTCGTTCTGGTTTCATCTTTTCTTTTTTTGGGAAGTTAGGATGCCCAATGTCCATATCATCTTCTGCATGTAAATCTAATATTGTCTCATCATGCAGGGTACCAGCATCTGTGTCCATATTTCCTGAGCATGGTTGTTGTGCAATATTTGGGGATGATGCTTTCAATTTCACAGTTTCTGGTAGAGTATCAGTTGCAGTTGGTGGGACTGTTAGCGGAGTATTGTTAGCACAAGTCACTTTACATTGTTCTGTAGGTGGCTGCTGTGGGAACGACAGCAGTGATCGGGCCCAATCAGCAATTGAGATGGATGGAGGTACTGTGACTGCCGTTTGTGTTGCAGCTGACTGGTATTTTTTGGCTGCCGCAGCATAGGTAATTTTTGGCATACTGAGCATAACTTTTTTCCTAGCTTCCTGGTAGGTGACCTTTTGCTCAACTTTGTATTTCTGAATCTCTTTTCCTACCCTCCAGAGTTCACATGATTTTGAGTATGCTGGATGCTGGCCTTTACAATTTGGGCATTGTGGCATCTCTGCATTGCAGAAACGTTTGTGCATGAGCTTTAGAACCACAGTTTGGGCAGATGGCGTCTCCTCGACATACTGTTTGCGAGTGTCCAAATTTTTGACACTTGAAACATCTGATTGGGTTCGGAATGTAGGGACGTATTCGGCAATTAAGGTAACCGGCTTTGACACATGATGGTAAGGTTGGTGTACTAAATGTGAGGATAATATTCCTAGTGGGAACAAGTTCACCATCTTTTTTAATTATTATCCGCTTTGCTTGAACTACCTTTTGATCTTTTAGTTCTTCCACTATCTCATCTTCCGTGACATTCATCAGGTCCCACTCTGCTATTACTCCTTTGGAACTATTTAAAGTGGTATGAGGGGTGACCTGTACTGGTATTCCGCCAAAAGTTGATAATTTCAGTAGAGACTGAGAATGCTGGTGCTTAGTTGTTTCGACTAGATCTCCAGATCGGAGTCTTTTCACCATTTTCGGTGAACCAGCCACACTTTCCAAACATTTCTGGATTAGAAATGGTGAAAGTGAACTCACAGGTTTGGCAGAAAGAGAATGTAATATGAGGAATGTTGGATATTCCTGCTGATTCTCATTTTTGCGTAGTCTCTTAGATTGTGATTCGTCACATTCGGGTTCATTTAAGTCATGACATGAGCGTCTAGGCTCAAGTACTGGAAAGTTGTCATAATCCATGGTTGCTCCTTTTAGCCCCAGAGGATAACTTTTCCTCCAGGTTACCGGCCCCGCCACGTGGAGGCAGGAGCGGTGCCACCAGTGACCAAGTGATTAGAGATTAGTGGTTAGTGTGTTACGTATGTTATTTCTATATACAAGAAGAAGAAAGGTACCTTTCCTTTCTTTTTGAAAAGTTTACTTCTTTATTTAGAAGAGCTGAAAATAAATAACTTAGCAAATGAACACTTGAAATTTCTCTGAAATCTATTAACTCTAGAGAAGGCGCTTTGAAATTCACTTTTAGATTCGCTTTGATCACTCGCTTGGCACTCGGGGCCAAAACAACAGTGGACCCAACACTGAACCATGTGGGACTCCACTAATAACATTAGTCCACGAAGAGCAGCACCCATTGATTACCACCCTCTGTCTTCTCCCACTTAACCATCCTTTTATCCATTGTAGCAACTTACCCTTAATACCATTCTGCTCCAATTTGTACAGTAGTCTTCCATGCGTAACAGTGTCAAAAGCTTTCCTGAAATCCAAATATATGATATCAAAATTATATTTTGCATCCAGTTCCTTTGTAACCACATCATTATATCCTATCAAATTTGTCAGACAAGACTTTCCCTTAACAAAACCATGCTGTGTCCGAGCTAAAACTGAAGTCTTGTCTAGATGATCCTGCAGTGCTTCTTTAACCAGTGCCTCCATTAATTTTCCTGGAACAGAAGTTAAACCCACAGGTCTATAATTACTTGTGTCAGCCTTTGATCCTCCTTTGGGAATTGGGGTCACATTTGCACATCTCCAGTCTATGGGTACCTCCCCTGAGTCCAAGGAAGCTCTCATAATTATGGCTAAGGGTTTGCTTACTTCCTTTGCCGCCTCCTTTAATATAACTGGATAGATCCCATCCACCCCAGGTGCTTTTCTTATGTTTAACTTCAACAATTTCTCCTCCACTTTGCTCTCAGTTATTACAAAATCATTAAGCACCCTGCTACAATTTGATAACCTTCTGGCATTTTCAAACCTTAATAACTCCTCATGTGTGAATGTAGATGCAAAATACTCATTCAGCTTGTTTGCTATCTGAGCAGGATCATCAACAGTCGAACCATTGATGTCAAGTGGACCAATCAGATTCATCCCCTTTCTTTTAGAGTTTATATAAGTAAAGAATCCTTGCTGTTTTTCTTAGCATCTTTTGCCAAGGATTTCTTGTAATCTGCCTTTGCCTGCCTAACCTCCTTTGTGACCTGATTACAGACTAGCTTATATCTGTCATAGGCTTCTGAGTCGCTTTATAATTTATATGCATCCCATGCATTTTCTTCTCTGTTATGAGTCTCATTAGTTTATTAGATAACCATTTAGGCCTAAACCTTGAACAATATTTCTTAATAGGTATGAAACTTTTAGTAGCATCCACAATTAATTCCTTGAATGCTTCTCATCAGTTGATCCCACTGTACAGAATTTAAAAACTTTCTGAGACCACTATGTGAATATCTATGTGGATAACTACACAATTTTTCTGTTGATGGAAGCTAATATTCACTGAGTTTTAGACCATGGTCTTTTAGTTCATGCATTCCCAAATATCTATGTGAACTGGCCTTTTCGTATTTGAAACAAACAAAGACGAAGAATCGCTGTGCTCTTACAGACTTGTATATAGAAGATTCTTTATGGTTGGCATTATCACAGTATATCCCCGATTTTGACAGCTTGGCAGATGACATGAAGACACAAACTTCACATAAATTAAAATTTTAAATACTGTACATATGAATTTAAAATAAGAATTCTGAGTTGTATTGAATTTTAAAATTTATAAACAACATTTTTCAATATGTGTTGATTAACTTTTTTAACTATGTGCAATGAAATTCTTGAGATGCTAGATCGTGGCACATTTTGAAGAAATGTAGATCGCATCACAAATTAAGTAGGCCACCCCTGATCTATAGGAAAACTAAAATTAAATATGTACATGTTAATAAAAAAATATGCATGAGTTTTGAATGCCTACATTTTTTGATGTATTGGGTTCTAATACAGTACCCTCACAAAATGTGAGGAATAATGAACCTTGCTATGGCCCATGACAATTTCAAACTACACACTTCACACTTCATAATAGAAGAAATGGAGAGATGCTTGAGCTTTGCTCTGAAGACCACGGTTTTCACCACTTATCCGGGGGCTCACATCTGGTGAGTATGGGCTTGGCAAACCTAGGGTCCTGAGCTGGATATCATCATTCTTCTCTTTCTTAGTGATGCCTTCTACTTCTCTCTCTCTCTCTCTCTCTCTCTCTCACACACACACACACAGGGGGGGGTAACTCGGGAATTTTTTTTTTTTTTTGGCTGGTGCAGCATAAGCCTCAGGCTTCCTTGTACCATATGGCTAATATTAATAATAATAATAATAATGTCTCCACTAAGCAAGGTGGTGGTGGTGGTAATAGTATTACACCATTAGTAATATTACAATTTTTCTGTTGATGGAAGCTAATATTCACTGAGTTTTAGACCATGGTCTTTTAGTCCATGCATTCCCATATCACAAGAATGGTTCACTCTGAAATCTCAAGACATTTTGCTATGGATATCTGCTTTTAAAAAAAAAAAAACATGTGTCATATATACCACTGTTTTCTCAATGTTTCCCTAATCATTAAAGAAAAATAACAAAAAAAAATTACTTTTCGATAAAACTTAGAATATTATACACATGAGGGGTTAGAAGAACAATTAATATTAAAAATATAAGGATTCAAATGAATTTTTTAAATGAATATTATACTCCTAAAATTCAAGTTGCATACTTTATTAGATGGTATCTTTGCTGCACAAAGTAAATGAAATATTCTTACAGTAATATGAGATGCATTAATATAGCCTGTGCGGTTGTCCTTGGTTGGTGAAATGCACACCCTGTTCTCTTCATAAGGAAGTACATCTTTAAATCTGTTTCGTGCTAAATTTTCTGGCAAAAGTGCAGTTGAAAAGTCTGCTGATGGTTTCTTTTTAACTATTTGTTCAAATTCAAGGAATACTTGGCCCTCAGCAAATCTATTTTCCAGCATTTGAATCTGTAAATCAGAAAATACTGAATACAATAACAGTTAATTCTGCACATATATATATATATATATATACACAGGGTGTTTCAGTTAAACGTTTCAGAACTTCTAAGAGGGGTAGGGTACATCCTGACAACTCGAAATCATATAGCAATGTGGGGTCGGAAATGCTTTCCTGAAGCGGTGTTGTACACAGAAGCACCATAAAGAAAACAGACCGTAAGTGAGAAATCGTTTTAATAATACATGAAAAGAAGCAAAAGGTACATGGATTAAAGTAAGTGTTCGAAGTTTCTTCCACGGGCTACAATGCACGCCTCACATCTCCGACGCATGGACATCCGAACATTCTGGAATACTCCAGGCGAATTTCTTCGGCAGCTACTGCGATTCTTGCAACCAGCTCCTCAGCATTGTCAACAGGAGTGTCATAAACTAGCGATTTCATATGACCCCAGAAATAAAAATCAAGACATGATAGGTCGGGTGACCGAGCAGGCCAACGCACGGGACCACCACGTCCGATCCACTGTTGACCAAATGTGACATCCAGGTAGTTACGAACATCTCCGCTATAATGGGCAGGGGCTCCATCGTGTTGGAACCACATTGTCTGTTGCGTCGATGCAGAAATCTGTTCATCTCTCAAAAGTTGTGGCAATACTTGCTGCAGAAAGATCAAGTAGATAGGTCCGGTTAGACGACACGGTAACAGGTAAGGTCCGATGAGGTGATCTCCCATAATACCAGCCCATACATTGACCGAAAATCGAATCTGTGCTGCACGACGTCGTATTGCATGCGGGTTCTCGACCACCCAGATATGGTCGTTATGCGTGTTGAAAATTCCTTCCCTTGTGAAGGATGCCTCATCGGAAAACAACACTTCAGCAGGAAAAACGGGATTTGTAGCACATTTCCAAGGTACCACTGTGCGAAAGCAATACGAGGCTGAAGAAACTTCGAACACTTACTTTATCCATGTACCTTTTGCTTCTTTTCATGTATTATTAAAACGATTTCTCACTTACGGTCTCTTTTCTTTTTATGGTGCTTCTGTGTACAACACCGCTTCAGGAAAGCATTTCCGACCCCACATTGCTATATGATTTCGAGTTGTCAGGATGTACCCAACCCCTCTTAGAAGTTCTGAAACGTTTAACCGAAACACCCTGTATATATACATGAAAAGTATCCGTAAACAGTAACACACCTATTCATAGTCCCAAAATGGGGCTTTGCTCTGATTATTAATTTGATCCTTGTCTTTGAGAACAGTGACAGACTTCTCAAATTTTCGAACAGGTTAAAGGCTGAGTAATTATGCAAGAAAAGGCAATTAAAATCAGTGGTGGAACTTATTTCAGAGATGGAAAATATTTTCAAAATTTGAAGAGAGGACCAAACATAGCAATGAATGCTTATTGGTCCAATTATAATTCAGAGGAAAGCATTAAGTCTTTGTAAGAACTCAGCAAGGGTTGCACAATAGTCCAAGTCACCTGTCAGGTGACTTGGCCAAAAAAAATTGTGTGCACATTTATTTTTTTTTTGGTTGAATATTAATGACAAACTTTTCATACCTTTCTAAATGATGTATAGCTTCAGTCAGGTTGTTTTTGAAGCGATATTTTATGTTTCTGCACAGGGTAACTGTGTGAAAGAACGTGGCTGGTCCAGCACACAAAAGCTTTTCCAACTTTCAGTTTCTCTGGCATGCCATCCAAAAAATCCAAAATCCTCACAGATGATGCTCCTATTTTTTGATGTAATTGAACAATTGCTGTACTAGTTTGCCCATTTCCTAGAAGACAGCAGTGTTTACTAGAGGTGGCATTATTAGTTTAACCTGTTTCCCAGAAATAACAACAAATAAAACCTAATGGAACAAAAGAAAAGTAGCAGTGTAGTTCAAGAAAATGCACCAGAGATACACTGTAACCATACCAACTTTCTAGCATAGGCTCATCCTTGAGAGGAATATTTCAGGTCTTATCCAGAATAATTATCTGAAAACACATGATTGGGGAAAACCCTCAGAACAGTAAAGTTTTCTTTTTGCCACTGTCATTTCTGTAATTATTTTTGTGAAGAGCTTTGGTTGATGAGAAATATTCAGTCCAGTTTTTCAGTGTTTTTTTTTTATATAAAAGTACTGAACATTTTTATACAGTAATTCAGATTGTAGTAATTTTATATTTTGTTTATTACATAAGAATGGTTTTATTTACCATTTATTTACTTATTTTGCAAAATATACAGCTAGGTTGATGTAGCCGAGTGGTCAGAAGCGAGAGTGCAGTAGTATACACTCTTTGAGTGAACTGTGATTCAAGACCACATGACTGCTAAATACAGTTGACGATTGTATTCATGATTTGTTGTAAACTCCTCTGACCTAGCGGTCATGCTGGAGTAAAAACAAGAACATATATTATGGATACCTTCATTTGTAGTGTATGAATATTGGAAAACTGTAAGAAATACAGAAATGCAATAAGTATAAAACATATTACAGTATTACTGTATTATATTTTACAGTGACAAAGAAATACGGTATTGCAAGAAGTTAGTATAAAACATAAGAAATAGTATGAGTCTGTGTGTGTTATCATTATACACCGATGAGCCAAAACATTATGACCAGCAAGTCGAAGCAACTTCAGGTGAACTATTGCACATGCATGGGTCGGGACACTGTATAAAACACCCTTGATACTAAGCTCCGTTAATCAGTATTATTCTTGTTTTTCAGATGGGAAAGGCAGTGGACTTAAGGAGTTTGACAAAGCCCAAATTGTAATGGCCAGATGACTGGGTCAGAGCATATCCGAAACGGCACGGCTGATGGGATGCTCATAGTCAGCCATGGTTAGTACCTACCAAAAGTGGTCTGAGGAGGGGAAAACCCGTGAACTGCTGGCGAGGTGTTGGACGACCATGGCTCATCAATGCTTGAAGGCTCTCCCAGATGGTACGTGGCAACAGAAGGGTGACTGTGGTGGAACTCGCCAGTAATTGGAACGCTGTTGACGGGAGTAATGTGTCACAACACACAGTACATCGAACCCTGCTGAAAATGGGGCTGCATAGCTGCAGGCCACTCCGAATGTCCATGCTAACCACGGTTCACTGGCAACAGCGCCTACAATGGGCAAGTGAGCATCGAAACTGGACCTTGAGTAATTGGAAGGTCATTTGGTCCAATAAATCATGTTTCCTGTTGCACCATGTGGACGGCTGGGTACGTGTACATCGTTTACTTCAGGAAGTGATGGCACTGGATGCACTGTGGGACGAAAACAAGCCGGTGGCAGCGGAGTCATGCTTTGGGCGATGTTCTGCTGGGATACCCTGGGTCCAGTCATCCATGTGCTGGGCATTCTAATGTCTACCACCTACATAAACATCATTGCTGACCAGGTACACCCTTTCATGACAACGGTCTTCCCCTCTGACGGTGCCGTCTTTCAGCAGGATAATACACCATGCCACACCGCCCAGATTGTTCGAGACTGGTTTGTGGAACACGAGGAAGACTTCCAGGTATTGCCCTAGCCTCCAAATTCCCCAGACATCAATCCCATCGAGCATCTGTGGTTTGTGTTGGAACAGCAACTCTGATCTGTGGTGTCTCAACCACGGACTTTACAGGAGTTAAAGGATCTGCTGGTTACGTGTTGGTACCAGATACCACAAGACACATTTAGAAATCTTGTAGCATCTATGCCTCGCCAGGTACAAGCTCTTTTGGCTGCATGTGAAGGACCAACATCATATTAGGTAGGTGGTCATAATGTTTTGGCTTTGCATTGTATGAGTGCTTAAGCTGTCTTGGTTTTTATTTCTTCACTGCATATGGTCCATTGTTGTGCAGGTCTATTGGATCAGCAGGCTGATAGTTGTTTGTCACTTGCTGTTCAGTGCATGGATTTGTATGACATTCGAAATGCAGTGTTTCCATAACCATTCATGTAGCCTGCTGAAGACAGGACTCAATGGTCGTACTTTTTTTTTCAATTTTAGTTGTTTCATTTATTTGTAATATTGTTATTTATCATTTGTAGTACCATAGTTGTGATATTTCACATTATTTGGCCTCAGCATTATCAACAGGGCACCAGTCTAAATTTATTTATAATTGGCTTGTGAATTAAGTTTTATTTGCCTTTTATTAAAAATGTTCAAATTTTAGGTATGTATTCCTTCCACCACGGCACTTTCTTTCTTAATTTAGTTTTTTCTAATGTCATTGTTTAAGAACTGATTTTATTTGTATTCACTTTTCACAGTACTTATCCTTACTGACTTACTTTAATTTACATATTTAACTTACTTTAAATCATGTATATATGGCAACCCCCATATAACATGGTACTTCTACAACACGGTTTCGCTCTAACACGATTGATAAATTGTGGAAATCCTCGCACAACATGGTACTTGTATAACACGATTAGAGAATTTTGGGTAAATCTCACATAACAAGGTATTTTTGGGCTTTTGTGCAGGGGAAACCTTGCTATTATGTTGGATGTAATTTTTCAACATTTCCACTCTTTTTGAATCCCCACTGTTGATTCGCTAAGTCAAAAAAATATATTGAGATCTTCCCTGTATTTTATTTTGTTGGGAAATCCCAGTGTTATGTTCTGTGCTATTGGATGTGGAAAAATCTAGTTTTCAAAGTTTTATTACTATTGGATAGCACACCAGACCATCCAAAAGATTTCAGTCCTCCAAACATTGAAGTTTTGTTCCTACCACCAAAATTGTATTAGCATTAGTAGAGGCATTTGATGCAAGAAAGCAAGCTTATGCAGCATCAGCCAAAAAAAAAAAAAAAAACCCACTTCCACTTCACCCCTCTGTTCGTTCAAAATACCTGTCCAGCTGAGCCTTAAACAACCTCCACTACAAGGGATGGAAGTCTGTTCCACCAACCAACCACCCGCTGGCTAAAGGCAAATTTCCGCACATCTATCCTACATCTGTCTTTCATCAATTTGAATTTATGCCCTCTCAGGTGATTATTCTGAGCTAGAGGAAGAATCTCATCAGCATTTAGCATGCTCAAACCATTCAAGGCTTTATACACCTCTATCAGATCACCTCGCTGGTGCCTAGTCTCCAGACACTGTAATTTGCAAAACTTAAGCCTTTCTTTGTAAGAGCACCCCTTTGTTCCATTCACTAATCTTGTTGCCCTTCTCTGTACTTGTTCCAGCAGCTCTACATCCTTCTTGAAATGAGGCCTCCAAGCCTGTATACAGTACTCTAGGTGTGGCCTGACCATTGCCTTATACAAGGGAATAATCACCTCCTTATCCCTGCTGGAAAAATTCCTGTATATCATTGACAATACTCCATGAGCTACTCTTGCAGCCCATCTGCACTGCTCAGAGAACTTCACATCTGCCTGCACAACCACCCCCAAGTCCCTTTCATTCTCTACCACTGTCAGTGTAGTACCACAGAGTTGATACGTTGCTCTGGGGTTGCTGTTTCCCATGTGTAGTACTTTACATTTGTCAATGTTAAACTTCATTTGCCACCTCTCAGCCCATCTGCTCAACCTTTCCAGATCCTGTTGCAGCAGCATAGTGTCAGTAGTGTCCTTGACAACCCTACCAACCTTTGTATCGTCTGCAAACTTGGACATTAAGCTTGATATACCATCATCAATATCATTTATAAATACAGAAAACAATAATGGACCCAAAACTGAGCCCTGAGGGACTCCACTAATAACATTAGTCCACGATGAGCAGTGTCCATTGATTACCACTCTAGTACTAGGTTGTACTTGTACTAGGTTAATATAACTTCTTTCATTCAGTCATCAGATCAAGGCATTATATCCACCATTTTTTTGGAAAATATTGATTCCAAATCTATTGAAGTAATAGAGGCATGGAAACATTTCTCAATTGTGAACTGTATCTGAACCGTAGCTTTATCGCTGAAACAAGTAAAACCGTCAATGTATATGGAAAAATGTATGGTCACAGTCAGTTCATTCAGGAAATATGGTCAAACTGGCAGAAAACGGAATCGGTGAGATGGTAGAACTTGCTACATCAATAGGAGGGGAAGATTTTGATGATATGACTACTGATGCCCTCATGGATAGCACAGTTGATAGAATCGCCCACCTCCCGCACACTGAGTGGAAAAGACTTGAGTTCGAATCCTGTTGATGATGGGAGGAATTTTTATGGATTTTTTCACAACGTGGACAAGTTAGTCAGGCTCAGGTGAGGGTACCATGGTTTTTTCTCCTAGAATCTTGGGTTTTTTTACCAGCAAAACAGAAAATTGACCTCAGGACACACAATTTATAGACAATAAACAGAGTAACAAGGCCTTAGTCGTCGATGCTCCAAAAAATTTTAAAAAAGATATGATTACTGAAAGAAAAAGAGGCTGGCAAAACAGATTTGGTGGAAATGGCATCAGAGGTAAAACCAAATCAATTCACAGGATGATAGCGCAGATGAAAATTCTAAACTTCCAAATTTTACACTAAAAAGCATACGGGAAGGCATAAAGTTAGTCGAGCAATTAGAATCTTATTTTTTGAATACAGATTCTTGAATAAAAGGAGCCCAAAGTTCAAAAAGTTTCAAAAAATGCTTAGTTCCATATGAAATTCACAAAGAGTTATCAAGCAAAAGCAAACAAACCCAGATTACTGATTTTTTAAAGAGAGTAGAAGATGCACGAAATTTAGAATGGTGTATTTTTGTTAGCTTTTGGAAGGTAATGCCCCCTTTTTGTACCTTTTCTCAGTCCCATGGGTTTGCACAACATGACATTTTATAGGAATCTAACTACCATGTTATATGAGGGTTACCTGTGTATGTATTACTTTTCTTTTAATTCTGTTGTTGAATTTGAATATTTTTTATTATGAAATATTGCTGAATACACATTGGAATCTGTAGACTTCCGCTAGCAGTACACCAAACTAAATATTAAGTGGGAAAAATGTTTGCAAGCATAATCATAAGCAGAAATATGTGTGTATCTGTAACTGTGAATTGAAGCTTGCTGAATGATTTTATCAACTTTAAAATCAAAGTGCCTAATACATTCTATGGCTATAATGTGTTTTTTTTTTTTTTTTTTTTTAAATTTAAACAGAAGTAATAAAATTTGCTATACATATTTCTACATCCATACATAATACATAAGCAGAAATAGATGTACAAGTGTAAATATCAAATTTTGCACTCTTAGCCCTTGCATGTACTGAAAAATAGAAGAAACTTTAATTTCATGTTTATATTTTATGGCTGTAATGTTTTTTTTTTTTTGTTTCCTACCTTCAGTAGAATTAATATTTTTTTTTCTCTTTTTAAATAATGTTTTAGAATTTAATTTAATTTAGAAAATTAAATAAGAAAATATTTGATTTTCTTATTAAAAAATAAAACCTTAGGTAAATTAATTACAGAACTCGATTAAGGAATGATGATATACTGGTATACTGCAAACATAATTCAAAAAACCCAACAATTTTTTCCATAAATAAAAAACAAAGAAAATCACCGGACAGTGATAGCACAACCCCTATTGCCCCAGACTGGGGCAATATCATTGCCGTGTTGAGAAACAACACGATGGGGTTACAAGCAAGGTTAGTTCATACATTTTAAGGTAAGAATAAACTTTCACAAACAGTGAGAGGAAAAGCTGCTAATGCTGATGAAGTAACAGCTAGTAAATTTCCAGCAGGTATTCACTAGTGGCAAAATGGGGTTGCATTGGAAAAAGACCTATATAGCCAGGAATCTGCTCGGATAGCCCTTGATATGCCTGGCTTCCAAGTAGCCTGACAGATTAATTTCATTGTTAGGTGTTAATACTGATGATTTTAAATTAAAACATATACACGCTAGTTAACCATTCTTAAAACCAAAAGGTGCTCAAGGGTACTGTAAGAACTGCTCTTCCACTAATATGGAAGCCTAATCCACAGGCTTGGGGTTACAAGCAATACATCTGATGTGTGTTTCTGTGTTATATGCTTAGTATTGAAAACTATTGCTTGATAAAAAAAAATCTAGCATTCAAGGCATTGTTGATTCTGGACAATGCTCCAGGGTATTCAACGTTTATGGATAAATTAAAATAACAATGTAAAAATGATGATTCTTACCACCAATTGCAGTGCTTTAGACTATGGACCAAGAATAATTGCATCATTTAAAGTATTACTTTAGGCAAAATTTTTTCCAAGCCACCAAAGATACTGAGAAGAAAGGAAATTCAGCTTGAAGAGAATTTTGGAGAGGTTTCAACATTTTTCATGCAATCAAGAACATCAACAAGGGTAGGAATATGATCAAAGAATCAAATCTCAATGACATTTGGCATTACATTTTTTTAATTGTGCAAAGTTTTCCAGAGATACTTTTAAGAAGTTACACAGCTGTTGGTGAGATGGATAAAGATCTCAACTCTGAAGTAACAGCTGAGGATTTTCTGCAGTTGGAAGAAGAGAGAGCTGCTGATCTATTGGATTGACGTTTAGTATGTTGCAGCTGGATTTTCTGCTCCTGAGATTTGTAAAAATAAAGTGGCTTTAAAGCTAAGAAATTACAAAAGAAGTTATAAAAGGAATAAAAGAGCAGATGAGTCTAGTGTTAAGTTTGAGATTTAACACTTTGAGACAAGGAAAAAGGATCATTGGTGATAAGAGAAAAAAGGGTCTTGTGACTGCCGAGATCTTTAGTGAATGGTCCAAGAATACATTTTGACAACCTCCCATGCAACCAATTAGCAACCGAAGAAAACAGGAAGAGAATAACTGACCCCCTTCACCGAATTGCAGAAAAAGATCCCATCTCAAACTTACTAAGAAAGACACCTCTAACAATCATCACAATTACCAAAAGAAAACCTCATGAAAGCCATAAATGAACTTAATAAAGCAGCTGTTGGTCCTGATAACTTCCCTCTTTTCATGGCAAAAATCAGTAGCCCTTACATTATTCAGGCCCATTCCCAAAATAAAGAAACAAAAAAAAAAAAAAAAAAAAAAATGCTAAAGACTACAGACTTATAGCCATAAGTTGTACCCTCTTGAAGATCCTTCTCTCAGCCATCATCAACACTGATTCAGGCATCGTCCTCTGCACCGGCACTCCGTTTTATCTGGAAGATCAACTGTCACAAATCTCCTTGAGACCCTTTTCTGGATGCAGAAAGCTCTCAACAATAAGGAACAGCTCGATATTATCTTTCCTTGATATATCCACAACGTTTGACAATATCTCAATAATGGCTCTGGAACAAATTTTATCTTACTGCTTCAAAATACAAGCCAATCTCCTGAAGATTTTATGTAACATTCTGAAAAAAAGACGCCTCAATCTCTCATGATGAATTTATTGCCCATTACTCCATTTCACAAGGAGTACCAGAGGGAGATGTTCTCTTTTCATTTTTATTTTCTGCAGCTCTGGAACCATTTTTTGCATCCCATAAAGAAAACTTTATTACATATGCTGATGATCTGAAATTCTTTGTCAAATCTAAAGATCTATAACAAGTTAAGCAAACTAATCAACAAGCTGGAGTATTACCACGATTGTATTGGACGACATTTAAACCCAAGCAAATCTGCTCAGAAGACAATTACAAATAAAAAGAGCATGAACAATATCTCTACGTTGGTAAGTGGACGAAAAGTTCGAAAGGTTAAATCGCATGTAGACCTTGGCCTAAAATGGGATGAGGGACTAACATTCTCTGAACACTTTCCAATGTAGAGATATTGTTCACACTCTTGTTCATAACAGCCCAAACATGAATTAATCGGCATTAGAAACCCAGATCTTGTTAAAAAGTATATCTTGAAATGTATACTTCCCATCCCACCGTATGCTTCACAGATTTGGTCCTCTGTCCCACCATTCCATTTTGTATCTCCTTTGAGTCCTCCATTCCCTGGGCTGAAGCCCATCCATGGATAGGTCTAAAAGGGTATTTATGACAGAGTCTGCAATTCAATTTTATTAAAGAAAATATAAATTAACTATAACACAACGCAACACGTAATTTTTGGCCACTTAGCCTCTTCTTAGAAAAAATCTATTTTGAGTCCTAGAAACTCCACAGATCCTAATGAGAAGAGTTCCCGCCCCTGCCGCTAGGAGGCAGGCCTCTACTATCTAGGTAATATCTCCGTCTAAAAACATCTCGCACAAAATTATTAAAATACTGAAACGTCGGTTTATCCATGAACAGGACCTGAAGTGCATCCCTCTCCAGGCCGCCTATAGACAGTCTTAATACATTTCTCAGATCTTCATAGATCACGCAATCTAACATAATATGTTCTGCCGTCTCTGGACTTCCACAATAACAACATTCGCGGTCTCGTAGCCCCAATTGGTATAGCCTCATGGCAAGTCCGTGTCCAGTCAGTAAAAAAGTGGCATGCAAACCGAATTGCAACCACGGTTTTTTCTTATTCACAACATCGACACCATGTAAAAACATATATGTTTGTCGTCCCTTGTCTGATTGATCCCAGTCTTCTTGCCACATCAAGGTTATTTCTTCCTTAATCCTTACCTTCTCCTGTTTTACATCATCTCGTCCATAATTTCTTGCCTCATCAGGGCACGAAAAGATTCCCATAATCTCTTTTCTAATATTTCTTTTGGTATAATAAAGTAAACCAGACATCAGGACTACATACTGGACCGGAACCTTCCCAGAGATTACCTGCAAGGCCGCCGTCGAGACAGTTCGACATGCTCGAGTAATAGCTAGTAAGGCAAATCTTTGTGCCTGTACTAAATACTTTTGAATTCTTACTAGAGGAACTCTGTGTACCCAAACTCCAGAGGCGTAAGTTACAATGGGGACAAATAAGCATTCATATAATAAATGTACAGAACGGCCTTTAATTCCCCAATCGACCCTTACAATCCTCCGGAGTTTCGCGTACAGGGTTCTAATTTTGTCCTTCAAATAAGTAACATGTTTTGTAAAAAACAGTCGTTCCTCCAGCAACAGGCCAAGATACTTCACTTCTCTCACATAACGAACTGAATCGTTCAGAAGCCTCACAACAGGGGCACGATTCTGACTCAGTCTCCCTTTTAATAACATCTGAGTCGTTTTATCTCTTGATACTTCAAGTTTATACTTTCTTGTCCATCCTGCAAATTCATTCAGCACATAAGCTGATCTTTCTTCCAATTGTGATCTTGCATCACCTTCTACCAGAAGTACCAAATCATCCGCAAATGCTATTTTACTTATACCAGATAGTTCAGAATTCAAAAATTCATCGAAAACCATGTTCCAAGCAAAGGGTCCAATCACCGAGCCCTGTGGACATCCTCGATATACTTCCCTATTAATTTGTACATACTTATTTCTAATAATCACTTCTCTATTAACAAAGTATTCTCTAAATACACTATATAATTTATTTGAACACTTTGTAATCCCTATCCTGTACATAATTCCATCCCACCATAGCCGGTCGAAAGCACCTTTGAAATCAACAAATATACCAAGGACATATCTCCTCTCGCTACATTCCACTTTCTGCACCAGGCTATAGGCTGCATCTTCTGTCGATCTTTCTTTTTTAAAGCCATACTGGCTACTCGACATTAAACCTGCCCTTTCATATATAATCATTAATCGGTTGATTATTAACCGTTCATATATTTTTCCTAGTACAGATAGGAGAGCAATTGGACGATATGCCCCTGTCTCATTCAATAATTTATCAACACCTTTAACCAGCAATTTTATCCGTGCAATCTTCCAGTCATGGGGAAAAACACCTTCATTTAAACATCTTTTATACATATTATCTATTATTTCTGGGAAAATCTTATACACTTTCTTGATCACCACCACTTCCAACTTATCCAGGCCCGGCGATTTTCCATCCTTTGCTCGGGACACAGCCTCCATCACCTCAAGTGAAGAAACATCTTCTTCAATTTCATCACTATAATATTCGTCTACCTGAGCCTTCATCAATACTTGTTCTTCATCAAGACTGTCCATATCCACCGGAAGGAGCCCATCCAGTATCCTGCTCATAGAATCACTCCATGACAAAGTTTCATTCTCTCCTGAACCGATCGAGTACGAAATCTCAGAGAGGCTTCTTTTATTGTTTAAAACTTTATATATTGAATTCCAGGGATCCCTGGATCCCTGCTCATTTACAAACTTCTTCCACTTTTCAATTTTTGCATTGTTAACAGCACAAGTATAGGCACGTCTGGATATTCTATATTGTTCCTTCATTTCTTCAACCAAGTCCATATCACCTCTTCGCCGCAATCTTTGGAATACTCTCCTCTTCTTGAAAACTTCTTTCCGCATACGACCCAATTCACTTGTCCACTACAGAACAGGACGATTCACACTTCTTCTAATTTTAAATACTTCCGACACAAATCTTGCAATAATTCGGTTAACTTACCAACATATTGGACTGCTGATAAACCTACCCAGTTTATCAAACCCACTCTGTCTCTATAATCGTGTTCAAAGTTCAACCACTTGGCATCACTAACCTTATTTACATTAAATCTTTGTCCCACCGAGCAACCTGAAAACTTTCCTCAGTATTGAATACTGGCTCTTGAGATGGCTGAACAGGATCTCAATTCACTCATTTACTCATAGAGCCATTCTACTTTCCAATCTCAGTATTCCTCCCAGGAAACAGACAATTAACACAAGAAACATTTTCACATTAGCCCAACTGCCAACAGGAAGATTAGATGCTCCCAGCATTGACGGCTTCTTTTACTCTCATTGAGAAGCCCCCAGGAATGCTGAAACAAGACATCCTCTTCAAAGCAACCTGTTGCTTTTTCCAGCAAGCATGATAGAACTTTTCAATCAACTAAGAATTGAACCAGAAAAGCTCTGTAATGACAACATCTACAGGTTGCAGATCTTTGCCAAATCCTCGTCTCATGCAACTTTAGTGCCCACTTGGCTCAAATCTCTAATTTTGATCTTCTCATTATTCTAAATTAATCTTATAATCCTCTAGAATCATATGCTCTCATTATTCTAAATTAATCTTATAATCTTCTAGAATCATATCTTCTCAGGTGCCTCCATAGCCAGGTGGGCAGGAGCAGCAGTGCGTAGCACACACTTCTTGATTAGACCGGGATTCGAGCCCGTGACCACCAAATACAGAGGATGCGGAAAGGTCAGGGGATGACCACCGCATACCCCCGGAGCAATATGGCCTTAGTTACTAATGCTCCTAAAAACCAAATAACAAACAAACATATCTTCTCATTATTCTAAATGTCAACCTAGATTTTTCAAAATTTGAAATATTCTAATATAAAATAATAATTACACATGTACAGCAGACCCTTGTTATAATGCAGTTTGCTCTACCCTGATTCGCTATAATGCTGTTCTTATATTATAACCCATATCTCACTCTAATGCTGTCACAAATCACTATAATGCTCTTTTACCAGCGTACAGATTCAATTTTTGGCATGTTTAACAAAAATGTTTCATCTGATGTAGTTGACAGCTTGAAAATGAATAGTAAAACAGCATTAAAAAGTTTCCCATGCCGACTAGTGAAATTTTCTTCCACACTAATTTAATTGCAGTATGGTGGCTTGTTATGTAGTTTCGAGAACAACATTTTAAAAAATGATCAAATATATTGCTTGTAATATTTGCGTTATATGCATTTATCTGAAGTCTAGTCATCACTCGGTACAGTGTTAGATCATTGTCAGTGATGGACAGTTTACTCGAACATTGTATAATGATTAATGCAATGCAGTTACGTTTTTGAAGATGAATAATGCCGGATAAGAATTAAAAAGCAACAACGTCTGGTCACAGTACGAAGCCTACTAAGGAAAGAAAATGACTGAATTTGAAAATTAAATTATAAATTTCGAAGCGAATCAATTCCATTCAATGACAAGTGGATGTGTGCAATCATTTAGGACTGGCAGATTCAACTGTAAGAACAATTATAAAAAATAAAGAATTAATTTAGCAGCGGGAAAGAGAGCTGTTCCACTGCAAGCAACTAAATTGGTTATGGCTAGGCCGGCTATTATAATTGAAATGGAGACTTCTAAATAATTTTATTGAAGATAATATCCAATGTACAATTTCATTAAGTTAAATATTATTAAATAAAAAGCAATTAGCCTATATGATGATCTGAAGAAAGCTCACCTTAAAAAAAAAAAAAAAGTGGAACCATTTAAAGTTAGTAAGGGCTGGTTCGATAGATTTAAAATTCAGGGAGAAGCCATAAGTGCAGATCAAGAAGGAGCCGAAACTTTCAAAAAAGAACTTAAAATTATTGAAGAGAGGTGTTATACTTCTCAAGTTTTTAACATAGATGAAACAGGACTTTTTTGGAAACGAATGCCTAAAAAAAGTTTCATATTGAAAGAAGCAAAAAACATGCCACGCTTCAAAGTGGCGAAGGAGCGGTTGACTTTATTGTTGAGTGGTAACGCTGCAGAGATTTTAAAGTAAAACCCCTTTTAGTTTATTAGGAAGAGAGCCAAAGTACAAGCAAAAATAGACCAAAGATACGAAAACTCGACAGCACAGGGCCATCGGATTAATAGAATCTTGATTTTAATTGGCATTTTAAGTTTAATTTTGATACATAATATAGTTACTTATCATATAATTATATACAAATTTGTAAGTATGTAACTTAGAATATTTTATATGTACAGATTTTTAATATTAAATATTTTGACTGGCATTTGGCGTCTTTTCTCTACCATTTATTATTTGTGAGTCACGGTGGTATAGACCGTGAAGCACAAATACATATGTTACATTACGGGAATATGGTGCTCGCTTAGCGCTGATTCACTTAGTGCTCTGTTTTTCCGGAACAAATTACCAGCATTAAGTAGGGGTCACCTGTATTTCAAAATTTTGTATTCAACCTTTCGGGGTGAACATCCCACGGATTTTGTAACTTTTGCTCATGGGGTTGCTTCACACCTTAATGTAACTTACACCCTTCTAGCTGATGGCTGTCCCGGGGGGGGGGGGGTCTCCTTAACAGAAAAATAAATTGATAATAATAATCTAGAGGGAAAGGGCCAGTGCATCTTAAGATAGATTGGCCCTAATGCATAGTAAAGTGTACACATAGATAGAGGAGCCTCTGGCTTACTGGAGGAAGGAAAGGGCATCTAACTAGTTACTGGAAATTTTCTTCTGTAGCATCTTACATTTAGCCATTGGACAGTATTACAATTTTCAATTACCTGTATTTCAGACTAGTGCAGAATAAAGTTAAAGAGCTGTTTGGATTTAGAGGAAAAAGGCCTTTGCATCTCAAGATAGGTTGACTCAACCTATCTTGAGAGTACATATAGATACAGGAGGTGAAGACGACCAGGAGAAAGTCCAGTCTGGCACCGAGGATTTCCTTTGTTAGTGTCTTAAAGATACCCATAGGATAAAATTACAATGGCCATTTTGAATATTTCATATAATTGCAATGTGCAAACATGAGCAGTAGGGATGCTGTGACTACAACTCAGAAAATTTATTATGATGTTACCCTTAACTTCATTGAGAGGGTGCTTCATTAGCTTCATTCAAGCACTCTTGAAATGGTGCAAGAATACAGTAAACCCCCGCTATTCGCGGTATCTGTATTTGTGGTTTCGCGTATTCGCGATCGCTGATTTAATATAAAATGAAACCTTAAAAAAATGTGAATTTTAAAGCACCGTGAATATTATCCGCCATAAAAAAACATGGGCGTGGCTAAAATTATCTTTCCCGGTCAAAACAGTGCTCAGTGGGTGGGGAGAGAGGGGTGACAAAATCGCAAGAATGGATGTTTTTCGCTAATCCTTGTTCAGTATGTGTTATGCGCTTGTAATGGAAGTTTTCGTCGTTTGCTTTTAATTTATATGCTTATAAATTGAATAAATTTATCAATTTATAAATTGATATGCTTACAAAAGTGGTAAATCTACTGTTTTGCAGTGTAAAACAGACTTTTTCGAGAATGTTAACGGAAGAAAGTGACTTTATTGTGGACAAGTTCTTTCTAACCCCTACAAAAATATGGCTACAAATAACAAGAGAAATGTGAAAAGATCAAAGAAGGCGATGACATTAGCGAATAAAATTGAGTTATTAGACAAAATTTCTAATGGTGAAAGTGTCTCCTCAGTGGCAAAACATTATAAAATCAATGAGTCAACGGTACGATCAATCAAGAAATCGGAAGAAAAAATCCGCCGTAGTGTCCGTGAAAACGCGCTAATTGCTTCAAAAATTTGCTCTATAACTCATGATGTTAAATTAGAAAAAATGGAAAACGCTTTAAATCTGTGGAGAGAAGACCGAACTCAAAATAAAATTCCGTTAAGTTCACTCATCATTCGTGAAAAGGCAAAACTCCTTTATCAACACTTTAGCGAAACTAGTGATAGCACTGGCAGGATAAGTTTTTTTTTTTGCTAGCAAAGGCGCTGGTTTGAAAGAGTTGTTTGAAATTTCTAATAAATATTACATTTAATATTAAATTGTTTCTTATTTTCATTTTGATGCCATATGCTTGCATTTCACTATGTACTGTTTATGTTACATAGTCATATTATGAAGGTACATATAATACATACATAGACAAAATTTTAGACTAGTTTTTCTTATATATTTCATACTTTCGAACGGAACCCCTTTATTACTATGGGAGCCATAACTCAGTATTCGCATTTTTGGCATTCGCGACATTTCTCAGGAACGTAACCCCCGTGAATAGCGGGGGTTTACTGTATTTGCTGATGCTATCGAGGCACTGTTAGGTGGGTCAGAAAACTGCTTGCTTGGGGGATTCACAGATTAATAGGTTAACAGTAGCCGCATGCAGAGGTGAAAGTGATTCTTGCAATGCTTCTATTAGAATGAAAAAGCGGCCTGGAAAGCAAGGTGTTAGGGATTTCAAGGATTGGTGGGAGTCATTAGGGAACAAGTAAATACATGGGCTGTGTTAGGGTAACTAAGAGTAAGAACAGGTGCATGTATTTGCATGTACACCAATGCTAAAAGTTTAATAAATAAATCTGATGAAGTTGAGTTGCTGGTCAAGACATTAAAGGCAGATATTGTTGGGATATCAGAGACGTGGTGTCACACAGATATAAGAAATACAGTACAGGCACTCTTCTACTTAGGTACAAATGACTTACAACTCGCAGATACGTACAAAGCACAAAGCTGTTGCTTTGTTCAGTTATAAGAATCAATTTTGAACACAGTGATATTTTTCTAAAGCAGATTTCTGGAGGCCACTACCATAAAATAATAAAAACAATTTGCACTTTCTGGTTTATTGGGCTTTTCGTTAGTGCAATGTAAATGGGTAGTAAACTTGAAACGTCACGTACAAAACGGACTTATGTGCATGAAAAAAAAAAAAAAAAAAAAAAAAAAAAAAACGATTAAGTACGTAAGTCGAAGAGTGCCTGTATTGGAATTTGGGAAGTACAACGTGTACAGAAAGGACATACAGGCTTGTTGTTGTTGTTGTTATTTGGTTTTTAGGAGCATTAGCAACTAAGGCCATATTGCTCCGGGAATATGTGGTGGTCATTCCCAGACCTTTCCGCATCCTCCATATTTGGTGGGCACGGGCTCGAACCCCGGTCTAATCAAGAAGCGTGTGCTATGCACTGCTGCTCAAAGCATCAAAGTCTCTCGGTCTTAGGTTCCAACTCTGGTCTTAGTCATCGTTAAGTCACGGAAGTGATGGTTTAAATAAAAGAAGTTTACTGTAAAAAACACATTCTATTTGCTTATTTGGTGAATAGGTTATTTTTTAAGAAAAAGAGGAGATACTGAGTTCATCCTTTTGTTAGTACGTGCCTTCTAAAGGTGCATTTTCATCTATGTTTATAGATTTAAGAAATGACAAACAAAATTTTTCAATTAATTCCAAAAGAGTTGAACTAATTTGATGAATAATAGCAACACCCTGTAATGTAATCAAGGCAGAAGATACAAATATGAGACTTGCAATACCTCCAGTAGAAATGTTGGCAGTAACATTCAGGTAAATCAATGACCCTTTCAAAATTATTTTTTTATTTATAAGTACAACTAATATAAAGAAAACAGATATGCTGATTCTCTACTAGCTTCAAGGGATGCAGTGGTGTTTCTAGGAGAAATGAGGTCGGTGTCTGGGTTATGTGCGAGTCGGTTAGGCATTAGGGTTGTACGAGTTCCAAACTGGATGGGGCTGGAGAAGACTTTGCGATGGATAAACCTGGTAAGGAGATACAAGATAATACTGATGAGGGGGATGATGATAATGTGGATTATATTGAGAAAAATGAAGTGGATGATGAGGTTGACTTGCTGACAATCTAATTCTTCTGACTACATTTAATACCTCGCTCCTTCATTCAAGTTTCTGGTCAACCCTGAATTTTTTTATGGTCAGAATTAGTGAATCAAAAATTCCTTGTACTCATCAAATTCAGGAAGAGGTTGACAAGGAATAGGCACCTTCGTAAATTCTACTACTGCCTTTTCTATATCCTTCTGGCATTTGGTAGGTGGTTCATTGGCCAAAGGGGCACTGACTAGGGCTTCCTTCTACTTCAGCAGCAAAAGTTGTTTCCTCAGGAATAACACTGACAACGACATCAAGGCTTGATTGAGTTTACTGATTCCCTGGGATTGCTGCAAGAAAGCCAGCTGGCAGGCATTAACATACTGCTGCCTGGAACTAGCAGGTTTTCCTGATTTAGTTTTCTCCAAAATATTTCAAATCAAAATAGAAATAGATAGGCTGATTATTTTTGTGATACATGTAAAGTACCATGGCAAGATCGCCTTATTTAATACATCGTTAAAGGACAATTTTTTTCACGATAAATCGTAAGAAATTTAGAAATTATAAAAAAGTATACAATCAAAAATATATAATTTTAAATGAAAAATTGTATGTGAAATTAAAAATGTAAAATTGTATGAAAAATTAAAAATATACATGTAAAATATAAAATTACTTACCAGTAGCATTTCTTTCTTCCAGAGATTTTTCATTAAAGTTTTTGGTGAACACTTTGCAAACTTAATTCATACTGCTGTTTTTTATGTTTGTCCAAATCTCTGGATTCCTAATCTCATTAATAAATATCTCTATGTCAAAATACTTGGCTGCCATTTCTTAGCAGTAGATGGATGCTTGTGTGCACTTACAACTTCTAACTAGTGAACTGGCCCACCACTCATGCCTGGCGGTGGGGGACCAAGGCCCATGGTATCAGATTGATGATTTAGGCTCAGTGCACACGAGCGGCAATGGACATGGCATCCTTTGATGCTTGATTTTTTTTTTTTTTTTTTTTTGTTAGTTGTTGGTGCATCAGCTTCTATGGCCATATTGCACCTCCCAAAGTTTTTGCATTTTACTGTGATCCAAGCCTGAGGTGGAAATCGAACCTGCGACCTTTGACTCTCTCTCTCTCTCTATATACATCACAGTGTACGCCCCACACGACAAAAACTTAAACTTCCAAGTTATAACAGCCAAATCGTGCATCAATTCCGAAACTTAACCTCATTAGCGAACCACCCCTTAAAATCGCGTTATTATTATTATTTTTATTTATTTTATTTATTATTACTATTTTTTTTTTATATTATATATATATATATATATATATTTTTTTTTTAGGCCCTAGCCACTGAAATCTCAGGAAATTAGGTGGCAGGGCCTGCCAGAGTAAATAATTATGCTGGGTGTACCTGGTCTGCCTCCATGGGGCTGAGTGTGGGCAACGTTGGGCCCCAGCAGGGGTCTAGCGGCTAAATGGCCAGAGGAACAACGATACACAACACAATACTTCCAAATCCCATACACTTTTAAATCTCTGGCCTTAACAGTGATCTGTTACATTCACAAAGAAAACCACACGGAGATGGGGGAAACCCCTGGTGCCGTTTGACACGAACACACTTTACACCTTTGGGTTGGTTTACCTACCTGGCCAGCCCGGTCGGCGCTGCTCAATTTGAAAATACTGAAGTTTAAATGAAGAAGTGCACATGGGTGGGAGGTGATGTAGCATAACTACTGCATCACTGGCAGTGATGCAGTGGGCAAAATGTGAGTAGGTGGTAGTAGTAGCATTCTTAAAGTTCAAAGCCTAGACTTGGTTCACTTTAACATGAAGCACAGACTGCTGATTAGTATGAGAGTTTCAACTCTGGAAGAAAACATCACTGAACTAGGGTGATCATTCGACAATGGTAACTCCTTCAACCATGCCAGCAGCTATTGAATGGGCTTCAGGAATGTTGGAGTCAGAAGACACATTATCTTGCACTTGGAGCAGTCAAACACTATTCAGGTTGAATCAGTGAAGAGACTGGTGACATCAATAATAAAGGAAAGACATCTGGAATGCCACCTGCTTCGGTATGCCACTGTGTGAGCATGCATTTGCAAGGTGATAAGTCATGTCAACCTATGCAATTGTTCAGTGATGTGTTGCAAATGAATAATGATGATTTCGAGAGTCATCACAATGAGAGATCCACGAGTGAGGTAACAACTATTCAGTCTTTGAATGTTAGAATACTAACTCACACACTAGCTAGGTTTTTGTGGATTTATTGGATGACTGTTTTGTACATCAGCATGTTCGGGAGGCAACTAGAGGGAGTAATACTCTTGATCTGATTATCAGTAGTGATTCTTCATGCATTAAGAATCTGCAGATAAAGGAACCACTAGGTGGCAGTGATCACAGTGTGCTGAAGTGGGATTTACTCAAAGAGGTAACTACCATCAGGGGTAAAGGGAAGGGTTTTTGCTTTCGTAAAGGCGACTACAATGGTCTGAGACAGTATTTAAATTTTATACAGTGGGACCAACTGATGATGTTACCAACAGCAAATTCAAAATGGGAAGCATTCAAAGAACTTATCTTGGAAGCTACTAGGCTTTACATACCAACTAACAAATATTGTTCATGGTTCAGGCCTAAATGGATATCAGATGAACTAATGGGACATATGGCAGAGAAGAAAAATGCATGGGATACATATAAATTAAAACGTGACACAGAAGCCTATGATAGATATAAGTTGATCTGTAACCAAGTTACAAAGGAGGTTAGGTAGGCGAAGGCAGATTACGAGAAATCTTTGGCAAGGGATGCAAAGAAAATCAGCAAAGAGTTCTTTACTTATGTAAACTCTAGAAGGAAGGGGATGAATCAGATTGGTCCACTTGATATCGATGGTTCAACTGTTGATGATCCTGCTCACGTAGCTAACAAACTAAATGAATATTTTTCATCGACATTCACACATGAGGAGTTATTCAGCGAGGGGAATGCCAGAGGTGTATTCAACTCTGGCAGTAAGCTAGATAATCTTGTAATAACTGAGAGTAAAGTGGAGGAGAAATTGTTGAAGATAAACACAAGAAAGGCACCTGGGGTGGATGAGATCTATCCAGTTATATTAAAGGAGGCAGCAAAGGAAGTAAGCAAACCCTTAGCCATAATTATGAGAGCTTCCTTGGACTCAGGGGAGGTAGCCATAGACTGGAGATGTGCAAATGTGACCCCAATTCCCAAAGGAGGATCAAAGGCTGACACATGTAATTGTCACATGTAATTATAGACACATGTAATTATAGACCTGTGGGTTTAACTTCTGTTCCAGGAAAATTAATGGAGGCACTGGTTAAAGAAGCACTGCAGGATCATCTAGACAAGACTTCAGTTTTAGCTCGGACACAGCATGGTTTTGTTAAGGGAAAGTCTTGCCTGACCAATTTGATTGGATACTATGATGCAGTCACAAAATAACTGGATGCAGGGAATAACTTTGTTATTATATATTTGGACCTTAGAAAGGATTTTGATAATGTTCACATGGAAGACTGCTGCACAAATTGGAGCAGTGTGGCATTGGAGGCAAATTGCTGCTATTGATAAAGGGATGGTTGAGGGGAAGAAGACAGAGTGGTAATCAATGGACACTGCTCATCATGGACTAATGTTATTAGTGGAGTTCCTTGGGGTTCAGTATTGAGTTGATTGTTGTTTTCTGTATTTATAAATGATATTGATGATGGTATATCAAGCTTAATGTCCAAGTTTGCAGACGATACAAAGGTTGGCAGGGTTGTTAAGGACACTAGTAACGCTATGCTGCTGCAACAGGATCTGGAGCAGATGGGCTGAGAGGTGGCAAATGAAGTTTAACATTGACAAATGTAAAGTACTGCATATGGGAAACAGCAACCCCAGAGCAACGTATCAACTCTGTGGTACTACACTGGCAGTGGTAGAGAATGAAATGGACCTGAGAGTAATTGTGCAGGCAGATATGAAATTCTCTGAGCAGTGCAGACGGGCTGCAAGAGTAGCTCATGGTGTCTTGTCAATGATATACAAGAATTTTTCTAGCAGGGATTAGGAGGTGATTATTCCCTTTATGAGGCAATGGACCTGTACTGTATACAGGTCCGGAGGCCTCATTTCAAGAAGGATGTAGAGCTGCTGGAACGAGTACAGAGAAGGGCAACAAGATTAGTGAATGGAACAAAGGGTTGCTGTTACGAAGAAAGGCTTAAGTTTTGCAAATTACAGCGTCTGGAGACTAGGCACTGGTGAGGTGATCTGATAGAGGTGTATAAAGCCTTGAATGGTTTGAGTATGCTCAATGCCAATGGGATTCTTCCTCTTGCTCAGAATAATCACCTGAGAGGGCATAAATCCAGATTGAGGAACGACAGATGTAGGACAGATGTGCAGAAATTTGCCTTTAGCCAGCGGGTAGTTGGTTGGTGGAACAGACTTTCATCCCTTGCTGTGGAAGTTGATAGCCTAAATAAATGTAAGGCTCAGCTGTACAGGTATTTCGAACGAACGGAGGGGTGAAATGGAAGTGTTTTTTTTTTTGGCTGATGCTGCATAAGCTTGCTTTCTTGCATCATATGCTAATGCTAATTACTACAATTCACATTTTGGTGACGTAGTGGGAAAAATGTGAGTAGTCACCTCCTGCAGGTGTGCACTTCTTCATTTAAATCTCAGTATTTTCAAATCGAGCATCAAAGGATGCCATGTCCATTGCTACTCATGTGCACTGAGCCTAAATCTTTGATAGGATACCATAATGGATGGGCCTTCCTTTCTGCCTGTCTACACTGCTTGGAGAAGTTCATTGTCCAACTATATTGTAACTCTTGGATGAAGAATGATAAGTTCATTTTTTGTGTTATGATGCCTTTGCATTCTTGATATTTTTACATTCAGATGTTGCTCTCTTTATTTTTGCATTCAGATGATGCTCTGTGATATAATCTTCGAAAGATTATATCATAGGGCTTACAGTACAGGAACCATTGGCATAAAGGCACAGGTTTTGATTTCAGTAAAGGGGACTACGACAGTTTAAGATGCTACATGGCATCTATGAATTAGGTGAATTGCAAGGAAGGGCAAGTTAGAATTACACAGTACCTTTAAAGCAATAATTACAGAATCCATGAAGGCACATAAACCAGCATTTCTCAAACTGGGGTCCACAGAACCCTGGAGGTTCATATACCATTTCCAGGGAGTCCGCAAAATAGATCCTCTGGAACTGGTCAAATTATTCATTCTATGCATAGCAAACTGATGATAAATAAAGTTATTTTATATTTATGTAAAAATAAGTTGTTTTAAACATAAAACTTTGAATTTTCTTTTCAGAAAACCCAGTGTTCATACATATACACACACAGAAACATATGCATATACTGCAAACTTTTTGCCGTAAAGGTCTGCAAACCTTTTGATCTTTTATGGGGTCTGTAGATCTCAGAAGTTGGTGAACCACTGACATATACCATTAAGGAAACATATCGTGAATAGGATTCTAAGATGGATGAATATGGAGCTGGCCAGTCTAATAGAGCAGAAAAAAAGTTTAGGTTTTTATTGGTGCATTAGTAACTAATGCTATAATGCACCAAAACCAGGTCATGGAAAAGAATACGATTAAAATATTTCAGTGACCTAAAAAATTAGGTCATTATGGCAAAAGGTATAACGATAAAGGAATATCAGTGATATTAAAGATATATATTTTTTAAATAAGACTAAAAATGTTTAAGGACTAAATAATTGAAAATGGCTGACACATCATCGTCGGATAAAATCTTAGTGCATAAGGCTCATTCGGGTGACTAAAAGTGGCAAAATATTAAAACACATTTGTGCCTATAACATGGACACGTGGTTAAAATATGACGAATGTTTCAAACATTTTCACAATTCTCACACATAGGAGAGTCATCTGACTCCAGCATGAACGAGTGTATAAGATGACTGTGTCCTATGCAGAGGTGGGCAACTTCCTCTCTACAGTTCGGATGCAGACTAGACTGCAAGTGTTGGATTACAGGCTTTATCTGATAGAATTTATTTGTAATCTCCTCATGTAAAGATTGTTGACACTGGGAGAATAATTTGGAGTGTATCATATGCCTATAGTCTGTAGAGGGGACTGACAGACAACAAATGTTCTGAGATCGTAATGATCTAGTTGCAGCATCTGCCAGATCATTACCTCTGATCCTGATGTGGCTTGGGATCCAGCAGAACCAGCTAGTGAATCTTGATTCATAAAAAAAGAGTATAACTTCTACTGAACCCTGGACGGGACTAGACGAGGAGCAGAAAAAGATGGCATGGGAAAGTTACATTACACAGTGATGAAGTCACTGTGTACTGAAGCCAACAACAGCTACAAGTTGATCTTTAATGCCTGGGTGTATACTCCCCACCATGACGTATGGAAGTATGGACACTTGCCAAAAGAATGGAGGAGAAGTTGAAAACAACACAGTGAAGAATGGAAAGAATTATATTAGGAATCAGACTGTTGGATAAGAAGAGAAACTTGTGGATTAGGCAGCAAACGCAAGTAAAGGACATTCTTATCAAAACTAAAGAAATGAAATGGACTTTATCAAATTGTAGCAGGGTGCTTAATGATTTTGCAATAACTGAGAGCAAAGTGGAGGAGAAATTGTTGAAGTTAAACATAAGAAAGGAACCTGGGGTGGATGGGATCTATCCAGTTATATTAAAGGAGGTGGCAAAGCAACTAAGCAAACCCTTAGCCATAATTATGAGAGCATCCTTGGACTCAGGGAAGGTCCCCACAGACTGGAGATGTGCCAATGTATCCCCAATTCACAAAGGAGGATCGAAGGGTGACATGAGTAATTACAGACCAATTAGTTTAACTTCTGTTCTGGGTAAAATAATGGAGTTACTGGTTAAAGATGCATTGCAGGATCATCTAAACAAGACTGCAGCAATAATTCAGACACAGCATGGGTTTGTTAAGGGAAAGTCTTGTCTGACAAATATGATTGGTTATTATGATGTGGTTACAAAGGAACTGGATGCAAAAAATAATTTTGATATCATATACTTGGATTTCAGGAAAGCTGTAGACACTGTTGCGCATGGAAGACTACTGTACAAATTGGAGCAGAATGGTATTAAGGGTAAATTGCTACAATGGATAAAAGGATGGTTAAGTGGGAGAAGACAGAGGGTGGTAATTAATGGGTGCTGCTCTTTGTGGACTAATGTTATTAGTGGAGTCCCACAGGGTTCAGTGTTGGGTCCACTGTTGTTTTGTATATTTATCAATGATATTGATGAAGGTATATCAGGTTTAGTGTCGAAGTTTGCAGATGATACAAAGGTTGGCAGGGTTGTTAATGACAGTAATGGCAGTGTGCTACTGCAACAGGATCTAGAAAATTTGGGCAGATGGGCTGAGAAGTGGCAAATGAAGTTTAACCTTCACATGCAAAGTATTGCATATGGGTAGAAGTAACCCCAGAGAAATGTACCAACTGTGTGGTACTACACTTAAGGTGGTAGAAAATGAAAAAGACATGGGAGTAATTGTGCAGTCAGATGTGTTGTTGTTTTAGTTAGTTGTTGGCGCATTGGCTTCTGTGGCCATAATGCACCTCCCAAGTTTTTTTTGCCATAGTCTGATCCAAGCCCGAGGCGGGATTCGAACCAAAGACCTTTGGATTGCCAGGCAGGCAGTTTACCTACCTGGCTAGCCTGGTCGGCGCAGTCAGATATGAAGTTTTCTAAGAAATGCAGACAGGCTGCCAGAGCAGGTCATGGGGTTTTGTTAATGATATATAGGAATTTTGCTAGCAGGGAAAAGGAGGCAATTGTCCCGCTGTATAAGACAATAGTCAGGCCATGCCTTGAGTACTGCATACTGGTCTGGAGGCCTCATTTTAGGAAGGATGTAGATTAGCTTGAGCGTGAACAGAGAAGGTCAACAAGATTGGTGAGGGGAATGAAGGGATCCTCTTACCAAGAGAGGCTTTAGTTCTGCGAATGGCAATGGCTGGAGACTAGGCAACTGCACGGTGATCGGAATGAGGTGTATAAAGCCTTGAATGGGTTGAGCACGCTGAATTCCGATGGGATTCTTCCACTTGTTCAGATTACAAACCTAAGGGGGCATAAATTCAAATTAAGGAAAGACTGATGTAGAATAGCTGTGTGGAAATTTGACTTTAGCCAGCGAGTGGTTAATTGCTGGAACAAACTTCCATCTGTTGTTGTGGAAGTTGATAGGTTAAATAAATTTAAGGAGGAACTGAACAAACATTTAGAGGGAATGGTTGTGTGAATTTTTTTTTGTCTGATGCTGCATAAGCTCATACACTTGCTTTCTTGCATCACATGCCACTACTACTACTTGGGCAGGTCACCAAGAGAAGCTACAAGAAAACCTAGAAGACAACAGCAGAGATGGACAGATGAAATTCAACAGTTCGTGGGTAGTATATGGATAGCCATTGCACAAAAAAGAAGGAACTGGAAAGTTGCTGGAGAGGCCTTCATCCTGCAGTGGACTGAAAAAGGCTGATGATGTGTACTACAGAAAAACTTAGGACAGCTGAGATGGAGTAAGAGAAAGCACTGGTTAACAGACCAAAGAATTTTTCATGTATGTGAATACAAAGAAGACAAATCAGATTGGACCCTTATGTACAGTGTGTGGTATGTATTAGAAAACCAATCTGATGTTGTTTGTGAGCTGGAAAGCATGAAATTAGCGATACTGAAATTTCATGAAGATTACTTATTAGAAAAACTTCCAAGCCTAAAGGCAAGTAAGGCTTCTGGTGTCAATGGCATATATCCAATAATTTTGAGAGAGGTGGTTAGAGAGTACATTGAACCACTGGGAATGGCCAGCAGAACATGGTAAGCAGGGCATAGGGGCACCAACGTCTGAGGTTGCCGAAATTCAAAATTTTTATTATAATAATATTTGATAAAAGTATCTCAGTTAAAGTGAATAAATACTGACTTTAATCTTAATACAGAAACATAAACTATTGAATTGTATAACGATAGTGCCCTGTGTCTATTCACAGCCTTGGAGCATGTATGACGGCTAGTATTTCAAAATGATGGCTTTTATTTCAAAATAGTGTATACAGTAGCAGCATAGTTGAAACTACAGTGGGGGGAGGGAGGGCTCCAGCCTCATGTACAGCATTTTAAGGGAGCTCTTGATCAGTTATGTATTTTAATATTGCTTCATTTACAGTCGGACCTCTGTTAAAGGAACTTCTTTATAGTGAATTTTTTTGAATTCCTTTAGGTAATTTTACATTTAAAATAGTTTCTGTACAACGAAGAAAATTTCCATACAACGAACGGTTTATGAGAGACTTAACTTTGTATGCATTGTTCCCACCTACTTCTGGCCTTTAGGCAATTAGAAAGTGCAAATTAAGAGTTAAAGGGATTACCATTCCCCAAATGTAAGTGGTGATCTTAAAATCTGCAAATACCTATCACACATACCGAGAAGTCGCACTAGTCAACTGCTTTCTATAGCCAGTCAGAAGATTAAGGCGAATTCTTGACATGGATAATAGCTTCTGGTCAACCTGTGTTCTTTGTTTATAATAAAAATAATTAAAGGAAATACTGAATTATCTTTGTATGTACTACATATGATTCCAGAAATTCTTGTGTCGTGAGAGTGAAAAAAAATTATAAATTTGGGATTTATAATCACTTATGGAAAAAACTATCAGGAAGGAACAATTATTACAAATTTCGAAAATAACAGAGAAACTCCAATTACAAATTTCTATAAATTATTATTTGTTTGTTTGTTTGTTTGTTATTTGGTTTTTAGGAGCATTAGCAACTAAGGCCATATTGCTCCGGGATATGCGGTGGTTATTCCCTGACCTTTCCGCATCCTCCGTATTTGGTGGTGACAGGCTCGAACCCCGGTCTAATCAAGAAGCTTGTGCAACACACTGCTGCTCCTTCCCACCTGGCTACGGAGGCGCCTTCTATAAATTATGGCCTGTTTTGTAACATTACATTTTGAGCTTTTTCGTTTGTCCTTCAGTGCTAGCTAATCTTCCAGTGCTAGCCAGCTGGTGCGTACAGTATTTCTCGAAAGAAATGAAAAGTGTTAATTAAAATTTTGTTATTGAGTTGTTTCGTCTCCACATTAAAAAAGAAAGTTTAATAAATTGTTATAAACAAACCTTTCTTTTATGTACTTAATTCCCTTTAGATGAACTGTAACCATATATTTTATTTTTATAGGTTATAAAAATATATGGAATTATTAGTTATTTAAAATGTTTTAGAATTAGATTTTTGCCTCATTACCAAAATGAGTTTTAGATATAGTAATCAAATTGGGAGGGTGCACTTCTTGTAAATTTTTTGAGCAGAACATTTTCCTTGTTAAAATACTTTTTTTATATTGCAAAAATGCAGATTGTGAGCAAACTACTATTTAAAAAAATGTATTATTGAGTTTGTCTTTTTCTAATCATACATGGCAGTCACATAGCTCCACAATGAACAATCAGCTGCAATGAAATGTATTTACGAATGCCACTGTATGGTTTTTTTGGAAACAACAAAAAAAGTGATTATTATCTCATTTTTTTAAATGAGATAATACCTGTACCTGTAAATTGTAATACTTTTCTAAAATATTATAATACTGAATGTGCAATAAAATGTGTAATATACTAACTTACTAAAAAATTTTTAGCATTCCCCTTGTTAAATTTTCCTAATTCGAGCACTACATATACGAGTAAAATAGTAAAGGTAGTTAATAAAATATCTCTGTGTTTATATACTAAAATTTATTTTAATTTGTGCATATGCCTAAATGAAACAATTTTTAAAAATGCTGTTCTAGAATTCCAGTGTACATGTCTACAATAAATAAAATTATTTATTTAGTTGTGCTCCAAATTTAATTAAAATAAAAAAAAATCTTTAAAACTTAATTTATAAATTATAGGTAAGAATCTCTTAATGCAAGAAATAACCAGATATGAAATTTTGGCCAGTATTATTTCAAAAATTAAATAAGCTGAGTACTTCTTTTCAATTGATTGCACACCCGATTTATCATGAATTAGATAAATCAGAATTAGTAATTAGATATGTGCAAATTATTGATGGAAAAATATCAATAGAAGAGTTTCATTGATTTTACAGAAAGTAAAGAAAAGACTGCCACTGAGTTGGTGACAGAAATTTTTATCAAATCAGAAAAGGATGGACTTACATTAAAAATTTAAGAGGGCAGGGATACGATTTAGAAAGAGTAGAAGTAATTGCAATGGTTTGTCACCTTTTTAGGAACTGGCTGGATATGACAAAATTTCCAAGCCGAAGAAAAAACATCTTTGGAATAAGAAAGCAAAAAAAGACGCCAAAGAACAGGCATAAGTTAAGGAGCACAGGTTTTGAGAACAAGTGGAGAAATACCATCAGGACCTTGAGCTTTCTTAGCATCAAGATTCGTCAAAATCCTTCTGACATCCTTTTGAAGGAAGACCATAGGAGGCATTGAATGGAATGTGTTGGGAATGGTGGGAGGTGTTTTACCAAGATCATTAATACATGAGATGGAAGAAAAATGGAATGCTAGCAGGTCAGCTTTATCCTTGGCTGAAGTGATAACAGAACCAACTGGTTTTGACAGAGGTGGGAGCATAGATGGCCAAAGGTTGTGGCCAATAGCTTTGGCTAGAGACCAGAATGCTCGGCTACCATTAGGGCAAGAAGCAAGTTTTCTACTCTTAGCCTGTTCAAACTCTAGTTTGGACTCATTAATAACTGCTTTACAATTGTTATGAGCTTTGGAGTAGGCAGAAAAGTTTCTGATTGTTCCGTCAGAAATCAGAAACAAGCCAATTACGATATGCAACATTCTTCTCTTGAAACGTCTTAGCACATTTATTGGAAAACCAAGGTTTAGATAAAGGATGAGATTTTAAAATGGAGTATGAAAAAGGATTCCATTCCTACAAGAATAATTTCACTGACATGATCTGAGCAAATCTTGACATCAGAAGTTTTGAAACAGTAATCCAACCAAGGAAAAGCAGAAAATAAATCTCGCAGGTTATCCCATTTTGCATTCTTGTAATGCCAAACAACACGAGGTTAGGAATAGCCATGAGATAAAGGCTCTATTGGAGAAGAGACAATCAATAAGTTGTCTGAGGTGCCTAAAGGACCACTCACTTTGATCGTGCATTTAGAAGGGTTGTTTGTGAGAAAAAGATCAAGCATGTTGGCTGTATGGTTAGAATTGTCCGGTATTCTTGTAGGTATGTGAACAATTTGTGCAAGGTCATTAGTAATCGCAAAAGCCTCAGCTTCTTGACCAGCTGGGTCGGTGTGACTAGAAAACAGAAGCCATTTGGAGCTGTGAACATTAAAATCACCAAGGAAAATTACCTCACTGTTAGGAAAGTTGGACTGGAGATATTCAAGTTGCAAAGAGAGGAAGTCAAAGAGCTCCAAGTGATTGGTGGAGTTGGGAGAATGGTAGAGACAACAGATGAATTTGACAGAATGAGGTAGAGAGATTTTAAGCCAGAGAAGATCGAAGAGAGGAGATTCCAAATTACCAAGTCTCTGACAGGGAATATCAGAACAGACATATGCACAAGTACCACCTTTGAGGCGAAAGGAATCATAAAGCGAATAATTTGGGCAACTGAGATGAGCAGTAGTTAAATCAACCGATAACTGAGATTCTGTCAGAAAAAGTACATGGGGTTTGGTAGACTGCAATTGGAAATGGCACCGTTGAGATTAGAATTGAGACCACGTATATTTTTGTGAAATGAACTAGGAAGTGTCTGGGAGGTGTTTAGATCTTTTCGCAGATAAGCTTACTCTATTAGTTTGACAATTCATGGTATATTCAATAGCAAGGAAAAGTGTGTGTGTGTGGGGGGGGTCAGCTGTATGAAGAATGAAATGTTTGGATATGGCGTACACATGGGAAGAATATACCCAGATCCTTGACATAACGTGGCCTTGACAATGCTCCCCGCATACACACTACTCGGACTCCCTCCAGTCACCATCTGGCAGAGTAGAGATAGCAAGATTATACACTAGCTGATCCGGAAGCCTCCTAAAGAGTTACCATTAGGTTCGGTCTGGTGTACTAACTATCGGCCGGCCTGCGAACACCGTTTTAGAGCTTTACCCTCAAAATGTAAGGAAGATTGGATCTCGCCTTGATGTTCACCATTACCTCAAAAGTCATCAGTCATACTGCATGATGGAAGAGATGGGGAAGGGTTGACTGGAACTTAGCTCTGGACACTAAACATGGGTTCCATCACTTCAAGCCTACAATAAGCACAGTGGTGGTATTGCACCGGCTGATGAGAGTCATCTACCACCTAGTATTGCCTGGTAACACAGAGGGGTGGCATTCCTCCGTGTGGTGTGGGTGCCAACACCTCGACCCTTGCTTAGGTTGGTTCACACCTGGATGGTCACCCACAGTGTGCTTGTGCATGGAGGTTATACCCAGGGTTAATAAGCGGATTGATAAAAAAATCTCCAAGAAATACAGGAAAGTGAATTTCAAGATGTTTTCGGATATGCTGCTACCATAGCAGAAAAAATGGATATACCAGCTACATTTCTAGATTAAAAAAGAAGAAGAAAAAAAATCAAAATAGAATGACACTTCACAAATCTTCGGACGATTTCAATTTATCTGCTGAACAACAATTTTGTATTGAAATTAAATATGTTTTGCATGTTTTTATGAATGACTAGATTTGAAAAACTGAATACTATTTTAGTTAGGAAAAGTTAGAAAAGTTATTGAATACTATTTCTTCAGATTTTGATTTTCTATTTGGAACTTCACTTGCATTAATTAATAAATCTGACTTGCAAAAGGCTGCTTCTGACTTTGCATTAAAATACTACAAAGATTTAAATGCATTTTTCTTTCATCCAGTGAGTCGTTGATTGCTGGAACCGGCTGCCCTCTCAGGTAGTTGAGGCTGAGACAGTTTGAATAAATTCAAAGGTCAACTGGATAGTTACCTGTGTGAGGAGGGAAACATAATTTGTATTTTCTTATCTACTTTTTTTTTTTTTTTTTTTTGCCAGTGCATCTTTACAGTATATGGTGAATACTATTTATTTGCTCTATTTAACTATTTATTTGCTCTACAATTCTTTTAACTTCAAAATGCATATGCATGTCTGTCCAATGTTCCTTTCAGAGAATTTGTAACCTGACATTTCTCTGGCTTAAAATCTTTTACTCAATTTTTTAAAATTCTTCCAACCCCACAAATTATATATTTGCTTTCAGTGTTACTTTTTATATAAAAAACTACTCACCCTGTAAAAATCTCAAATCTTCTCTACCATATAATATTGTTCCTATGTCTGGAGTGAAATCCCCAAAACCTCTCTCAAGCATGTAGATTCTATTCAAAAGAGGACAGTCAGGTTAATTAATGAGTCATCTCTAACAAAGTCTCACTGCTTGCTCTCTCTTTCCCTCTCAAAGACATCAAGTTTTTACAGCATATCTTTTATACAATATTTTCTTTGTAGAAAAGTATGACTTTTCTATAAAGTATTTATAGAAAAGGTATACTTCCAGTTTTTCCTCGTTCATCCTTTACTTTATTCTCTGAAACAACCTTTCTTCACATGTACTTCCTGAAAATTGCAATCTGCATTGCAGAAATTCAGGTCTAATGCAAACAATATCTTCTGCCTTCTCAACATTCATCCTATCCATGGTACTAAGTACTACTGATTCTAATACCATTCATGATTAGGGGTCTCATCAAAAAAAAAAAAAAAAAAAATCCAAAGTGGTTTATTTTTTGCTTGTGCAACTTGTTTATACCAAAGTAGAAATAAAAGTTCGAGGAGTAATATTTATTTTTGATCTAATCTCTTTGGTTGTTTCATACCTTTGAAGGTGAATCTGGGTGAGCATTTTAAACTGCTGGATGGATATCAGTTTACTATCTAAATAAGTAAATCTATAAGTTTTGCTTATAGATTTATTTATGTATAATGATGATATCTGTAAAACCTAAAGAGGTAAACCTCAGTTTTTTACATCTCTATAAATGTATAAACAGATAAGATCTAATTGTATAATTATATGCAATTTTAATAACCCAAACAACTGTGCTAGCAAGTTTTAGCATGATTATATTCCTTAGCAATGCAGTATTTGTTTAGAGAAGTTGATTTAAGCATTAACTTAAACTATAAATTAATTAAAAATTTTGAAGTAACAGATTTACATTTTTGTATATATACAATAAAGCTAAGGAAAAATAAAGCAATTTTTTGGATACAATACAACAGAAAAGGAAGTAACATATATTACCCTTGTATCTTTGGGTGTTCTTCTTTCTTCCTGATTAACTATTACATCAGGCCTAGAGAGGGTCAGACCATTCATAGCTGCAATCATCATTGGCCCCATTGACTGAGCCACATTCTGTTGAGATGACACTTCAGAAGTATTTGGATGTTCACCTATTTTAAGGGGAACAGTACTATAATTTGATAAAACCTGACTATCTGTAGCAGCTCTAGGTCTCCACATAGGAGGATGTGTTACTGCAATTACAGATGCATTCACTGGTTGTATGTTACCTGTACCCATAAGCTCATAATTGGTATTATATGATTCTGTTCTTTGAGGTGGAACGGGAGGCTCACTGCAATGATGCACAGTACTCTCAACCACTGACATCTGAAGAGGAACATCAGCATTACAATAAATATGTGCACTTGGTTCACTATGTGCAGATAAAATATGTGAACTTATTACAGTGTGATTAGTTAAATTATTTCCATGGCCTCTGACTGAATTATCTGCTGGACTAGGATTATGAACACTTGTATTTTCTGGACTTTCTACTCCAGGAGATGTACAGTTTGATAATGACTGATGTGCTACTGAATTAGTCACCATGTTTTCTTGTAAATATCTGTGTTCTAAAATTTGAGATTGCGGCATTCCAACTGTGTTTCTTCGGGAAATAAGATCTGGACTACTAGTAGAGACTTTTGGCTATAATAAAGAAATAAGTGTTCAATATTAGTAACAAAAGATCTTTAAAACTCCTAATATATAACTTTTCAAAAGTTTTAATACAGTGCATAAACTCTATGAAATAAAACATTACACACATACACTGAAATAAGACTATATATTAAATTTAGACTTAGCAAAATAAAATTTGAACACACAAATTCAAATTTTGTTTTGCTAAGTGTAACAATGTTGTGAAACTTTTTATAGAGACATGCCATAGCTATATATTTTCTTGCCTACTTTTCTCACTTCTCTATCTATAAATACTTTATATATTTTTTGATCTATATATATATGTATGTCTTGCTATTAATTCATCTAATTGTTTGGGCAAACACAAAATTATGCTTTGTATATGATAATTATTATGCTAATTAATGTAGCTTTACAGCATCCCGACTTAAAGACAAAATGATGTAACCTTGTTTAATTTCAAACTGTCTAAGTCTAGTTAATTTAATGATTTGGCAGTCTATGAGAAAGTTAAAGCAGCTTGTGTGAACCCAACTTATTTCTTTAATATTTACAATACAGGGACAAATTGGAGCAAACAACAATCATTTTGCACGATTTTTTCTATCCACTTCTATTCCAACATGACTGTAACAATAATTACAGTAAGTATTCTTGTAAAAATATTCCTCTAAAATTTGATTAAGCTTTTGAAACTTCATATTAACATTTTTGTATAACATTCAATTATCACTGAAATTCTAAGAAATTTTATAAAGTTCTTATTGACTGATCTGGATTATTAAAAAGGAACTGTTTAGGTATGTATTCCTGTTTTTCTCTGCAGATAACATTACATAATCATTCCTTTATGATTCCAGAATTCAGTGGCTGATACTTGGACATATACTCTTTTCACTTGAGGTGAGCCTGTATGACACCACTCTGAACTGTTTGCTTTCTGGTATGTAACAGTGCACCATAACATTGTCACATCAAATGTTTAGTTCTGGTATTAAACACATTTAGCATACTTTGAATAGGAACAACTTCTTGCTAAGATTAGCATTGGTTCAGCACTAGACAGTATGTATTGAACCAACACTAATCATGTACACCATGGCAACTTCTTCAATAGTAATTCAAGGGTTTCCTTATATAAGTTCTTCCACCGCTGCTATGATTTTTGGTGTCATAAATTAATACATTAGTCAAGGAGAATCTGAACACTTTCAATACCATTCTTAAGCTTATTCATCCATTCGTAGACTTGCTGTTGACTCATGCATGCTTCATACTAAGCCAATATTCTGTAATAAATTTCAGCAGGTTTTATTTCTTCTGCACTCAAAAATTGGATTACAAATTTCACCTGTACTTTGGTGCATTACAGCAAGGATGCCCCAACCTTGAAAACTGAGAGTTTCAAAATAATGCCAACAGATGGTGCCATTTAGGAACTGGGAATTCCCAACAGAATTTGATCAATAACACTACCCAATATGATTTTTACCTGCAGCAAATCAATGGTTGTTTCTGGTCAAGTTTCATGTATAGAATTTAAAATCAATCATAAAAATTTCCTATCATGTCTCAGTTTTTTAAGATATAGATAGATAATTGGATTCTGTACAAAGATATCATTACTGTTTGAAATACAATTTTTAAACTTATTAACTTTTGGTTGGTTTTGTTTATTGGGCTAAAAGTTAAGCAAATACATCATTACTGTTCTTACAATATAGTATAATTTGATTTTGTACAAGTCAGTATTTTTATTAATTTTATTACATCATTCAACTGTTCAATATATAGTGTATGATAAACTATGCTACAAGAATTCACTTTCTGTTCAAATTTACCAATTGCTTTTACTGTTTTTAGGTTAATGCATTGTTAAAATGGAGAAGGCAAAGCACAGAACTTGTGTCAATCACCCATACAACTTCTGCTATGTTTGTGGACACTTAACCCAAAAAACTCAGAGGAAGAAAATATACAACATCACAAAAGTTGCATATTCATTGTACTTCGGCTGCAAGATCAGTGATCACGAAAAAAATTGGGATCCACATATCTGTTTTATTACTTGTACAACAAACTTAAGGCTGTGGTTATACGACAAGCTGAGAACATTACCTTTTGTCGTCCCTATGGTGTGGCATGAGCCCAAGAATCATTTCGATGACTGCTATTTCTGCATGAAAAAAAAATAAAAGGTATTTCCAAAAAGAGTAAGCACTGCATCAATATCCAATTATCCCATCAGCAATTAGGCCAGTGCCACACAGTAAGGAACTGCCAGTACCTGTGCCACCAAAATCTTGGGGTAATGGAAGTAGTGATGAAGGTACAAAAGAAATTGTTTTACCAGATGTTGCGGAACCAAGCACTTCAAATGATTTGGACTACGAGCCAGAAAAAGAAAAGGCCCCACACTACATTTAACAAGAAGAATTAAGCGACTTGGGCTTACCCAAAGAGAAGACTGAATTACTCGGATCCAGACTACAACAGTGGAACTTACTCGCCAAAGGTACAAACATTACAATATACCGTAAGTGAAACGAGGAGTTTCAAGATATTTTGCAATGGAAAACAACATGTGTGTCTGCAAAGACATCATTGGTCTTATGCATGAACTGAACATTGATCACAATACCGCTGAATGGCATTTGTTCATTGATGCGTCAAAGCTAAGTTTGAAATACTTTACCATCAATTCCTCTTGTTCATGCTGTTGGCCTGAAAGAAACTTACGACAGTATGTCCCAGATTCTTGCTGCTATATATGACTATGGTTGGAATATTTGTGGTGATCTCAAAGTGATTGGACTGCTTGTTGGGTTGCAAGGTGGTTTCACTAAATACTGTTGTTTCCTGTGTTTGTGAGATAGTCGTGCAATAGCCAAATACTACGTCGTACAACACTGGGACAAGAGAGATGAATATTCCAGGCAAAAGCAATGTAAAGCATGTTCCATTGGTTGATCCACAAAAGGTTTTTCTTCCCCCTTTACACATAAAGTTTGGAATGATTAAGAATTTCACTAAGGCACTGGATAAAGAAAGCAGAGGATGTGCATATTTACTGAAAATGTTAAATGTTTCCAAAATTGTCCCCAGGGACTCACATCTGGTGAGTATCGGCTTAGCAAACCCAGGGTCCTGAGCTGGATATCATCATTCTTCGTAACTCGGGAATTTTTTTTTGGCTGGTGCAAGGAAGCCTGAGGCATAAGCCTCAGGCTTCCTTGCACCATGTGGGTAATTATAATTATTATTATTTATCTTGTGCAAAGTTGACGGAAGGAATTTTCATAGGTCCTCAAATTAGAAAGCTCCTAAAAGATGAAGAATTTCAAAGAAACCTTGAAAAATGTTGAATTGGCTGCATGGAGATCTTTCAAGGCTGTTGTACATGGATTCCTTGGAAAGAGAAAAGAAGAGAACTACGAGCAACTGGTGACAAACTTGCTGAAACGTTACAAGAACATGGGGTGCCGAATGTCATTGAAAATGCATTTCCTTCATTCCCATCTGCTAAGTTTTCTTAGTAGATATCAGTGATGAACAAGGAGAGCGCTTCCACCAGGACGTATCTGCAATGGAAAAATGATACCAAGGTTGCTGGGACTCTGCCATGATGGGGGACTACTGTTGGTTCTTTAAATGGGAAAGCAACCTGGAGTATAAAAAGACATCAATGAGTGGGAAACATGTCTAAGTATCATATATTGTGTGTAATAATTACAACCAGGTAAGCTGATATTGTATAAAAACAAGGAATTTACAAAATGCATATATCTTTTGATGTAGTAGTAGTAGTGGCATGTGATGCAAGAAAGCAATGTATGAGCTTATGCAGCATCAGCCAAAAAAAAAAAAAATCACACCATTCCCTCCAAATGCCTGTCCAGTTCCTCCTTAAATTTATTCAACCTATCAACTTCCACAACGACAGAGGGAAGTTTGTTCCAGCAATTAACCACCCGCTGGCTAAAGGCAAATTTCCGCACATCTATTCTACATCTGTCTTTTGTTAATTTGAATTTATGCCCCCTTAGGTTCGTAATCTGAACAAGTGGAAGGATCCCATCAGAATTCAGCGTGCTCAACCCATTCAAGGCCTTTTATATACCTCAATCAGATCACCGTGCAGGTGCCTAGTCTCCAGCCACTGCAATTTGCAGAACTTAAGCCTCTCTTGGTAAGAGGATCCCTTCATTCCCCTCACCAATCTTGTTGCCCTTCTCTGTACACGCTCAAGTAAATCTACAACCTTCCTAAAATGAGGCCTCCAGACCTGTACACAGTACTCAAGGTGTGGCCTGACCATTGCCTTATACAGAGGGATAATCACCTCCTTTTCCCTGCTAGCAAAATTCCTATATATCATTGACAAAACCCCATGACCTGCCCTGGCAGCCTGTATACATTGCTCAGAGAACTTCATATCTGACTGCACAATTACTCCCAGGTCTTTTTCATTTTCTACCACCTTAAGTGTAGTACCACACAGTTGGTACATTTCTCTGGGGTTACTTCTACCCATATGCAGTACTTTGCATTTGTCAAGGTTAAACTTCAGTTGCCACTTCTTAGCCCATCTGCCCAAATTATCTAGATCCTGTTGCAGTAGCACACTGCCATTACTGTCATTAACAACCATGCCAACCTTTGTATCATCTGCAAACTTCAACATTAAGCCTGATATACCTTCATCAATATCATTGATAAATATACAAAACAACAGTGGACCTAACACCGAACCCTGTGGGACTCCACTAATAACATTAGTCCAAGAAGAGCAGCACCCATTGATTACCACCCTCTGTCTTCTCCCACTTAACCATCCTTTTATCCATTGTAGCAACTTACCCTTAATGCCATTCTGCTTCAATTTGTACAATAGTCTTCCATGCGCAACAGTGTCAAAAGCTTTCCTGAAATCCAAATATATGATATCAAAATTATTTTTTGCATCCAGTTCCTTTGTAACCACATCATAATATCCTATCAAATTTGTCAGACAAGACTTTCCCTTAACAAACCCATGCTGTGTCTGAGTCATTGCTGCAGTCTTGTCTAGATGATCCTGCAATGCATCTTTAACCAGCAACTCCATTATTTTACCCGGAACAGAAGTTAAACTAACTGGAGGGAATGGTATGTAGACGTGACAGAAGTAAAAGATTTGATATTTTCATAATTAGGACATTAATTTTGTTCAGAATAACTAACTTTCATTTCAGAGGTATGATGAAAAAAAAAATTTTGTCAGGTAGTGTAATCTGACACAAGATTGTCACCAATTTTTGTATGATATGCATTTTATGGGTTTCCTAGTTTTCATTTGGATATGCTACTCTTAATTGACTGTATTTTGAAATCATTACAGTACCTTTCTTCAATTGCTTCTGACCAGATATAAAAAATTAAACAGAATTTAAACCCAAAAACCTATATTTAGAACATGCTCACAGGCATCTCAATATTGGGTGTGTGAAAAAAAAAAAAAAAAAAAAAACTTTCTATGATTATAGTAGGTGTAGAATTTGTTATTACAGTACAGTAATACCCCGAAGTTACGCGATAGGTGGGTCCGACGAAAATCGCGTAAGTCGAATTCGCGTAAGTCGGGGTACAACTTTGCATATAAATACATATAAATTTTGCTTAATTGGGACCAAGGACTAACAAAAACACTAGTTTAAAAGAAAAATATTAATAAAATTGCAGTTCTTTATACATATTAATACAAAATATATATTAAAAAAACAAATGACTTACGTTAAAAAGTTATTTCGATGTCGATGGCTTCATAAAATCTATGAAATTCGTCTGACGACACAGCGCGTTCTTTTTTTCGCGCAGAATTTCTTCGTAGCAAGCTAATAATTTTTTTTATTAATTGCTTTGTAGCTATAACGCGTTCTTCGTTGGAGTCTATGTTTTCTAAAATTTTTAAGCCCTTTACAATTGAGCCCTTTTCAATTTTCAACCTGTCAAGTTTGCAATTGTCATGTGCTTTTCGCCGTTGCTTCATTTAGGTCTGTAGCACGTGCAATATCACATGGTCTTTCATTTCGCTCAAAGCGTTTCACAATTTCATATTTTTTCTCTATCGACAGAGGCGGACTGGCCATAAGCCTTACCGGGGAAACCCCGGTGGGCCAGTGTGATTTTGGCCATAAACCATAGTATGAGCCAGGCCACTATAAATTTTCCCGGGTAAGAATTTTTGACCCAGTCCGCCTCTGTTTATCGATAATTGCTTTTCTTTTTCTCTCTGAATCTGCAGTGTCTTCACCAGGACGCTTCCTTTTCACACCTTTTAATTAAGTATTTTACTAATTTTTAGGGAATAAAGCACAATTACAAAACGAGGAGGCACGCTTGATACGCATAAACAAAGCTGCGCGCATGTAGCAACTGAATAAACAACACCATAAAGGCAGAAATACGCTATTAACACCTCACATTTCTAGGGGTTACTACCATAAAACAATAAAAATCCAGTTGGTTTCTGCTAGTGAAATCTGTTATAAACTGGTAGTAAACTCGATCTAATTGCATTTGCGATTATACCGATAGCTGGAATTGTGTTGGTTTTTACGTTATTATGGTGAAATGTGTTTCCCCTTCACTGATATAAAAAACATAAAAGCAGCAAAGTTGAATTTTGTTCATCTTTCGCTCTCATTCTCTGCCGTCGCACCGTATATCGATAACATATGAAAAACGACCTTAAAGATAGTGGGCGGCAGCGTTGCCAAACGAAAAAATCAAGAACCGCGTAACTCAGAGTTCGCGTAAGTCGGGGTATTACTGTATTTATATAATTACTGACTGAGATATATAAATCAATGAAATATATTTATAAGTATCTATACTATAAGATAATTCAATTACAGATGCTACCAGATCCCCACTGCAAATCAGTGGCATTATGAAATTGTGCACACCCAATAAAGAGGCTGGCTGTGGAACTGCAATATTTTTCATTAATAAATAATTGATAAATACTGCCCTACAACTTTTAGCAGAATACCTAAAAGTTGAACACTATTTGTGCAGGTGTCCCACTAGAACAGTATATTTTATTATTTAAACCATATAATGATATACACTCATATGTGGCCATGTATCTGAGCTGTTCCAAGTCATAATACCATTCCCTCCAGTTAAAAGTTGCATGAAGAAAGAGGGTCCACTCATGCACTTAAGGTGTCTCACCATGATAACAGTTGAAAACACTGCTGTTTAGCTGTAGCAATATAGCACAAAGCCCTAAGTCACTAGGCTGGTTTCAGCAGATAGATATTAGCAGAGCAAGTGTTGGATATACGCTGAATGAAGATCTTCACCAGTGATCATCTATATTGTTCAGAAACTTGAAAATACAGATTCTGAAATGCACAGATATAAGTTTTATTTTTAACAAATGCGAAGCCTATTTTTTCAATATTGTTGGGGATGTCATAAACAAAACTGAAAATTTTGGGACAAGGAAAATCCTAAAGAGTTACACCAAAGAGTACTGAAACCTGTGGAAGTCAATGTGGTGTGCTATTTGTAGCATATTTGAACCTTATTTCTTTGAAGAGAATAATGTTAACTGTGATAGTGACCTCAGAACAATACTTGTATACTGTTGCAGAACTTTCTTGTTCCTGAACCACATGACACAGGAACATAATGCTGGAAACACATGGTTTCAACAAGACTGGTCAACATGCCATACTAACTCAACTTCTAAGAAATTGCATAACAATTGTGGCAGTACATTTGAATTATGTGTGAGTAAAATCTGGGGCTAGGAAACTCTTTGGTTCAGAAAGGTTTTGCCACTAATTCTCTAAAATTTTCTACTCTTAGCCCATCCAAAATCTAATTTGAACTGATTTATAACTGCTTTACAATTGTTAAAAGCTTTGGTGTAGGCAGAAAATGAACCTGGATATTTGTATTTGAGCCAAATCCAAATATCTAGGTTCATTTTCAGGTTCATATCCAGGCTGTTTAAGTAAGAATGCTGCATACTGAAACGTTCTTACTTAAACAGCTTTAGCACATTTATTGGAAAACCAAGGTATATATAAAGGTCGAGATTTTAAGGTGGAGGGTGGAATAAAGGATTTCAACCCTACAAAGATGATTTGACTGACATAATCTGAGCAAACATTGACAGTCAATAATTGGAATTCTGTAAGTGTGGCTTGGTAGGCTCTATGTGGAAATGGACATCACTGGGATTCAAACTGAGACTGTATATTTTTGAAATGAAATAAAGCAATCAGAATTTTTTTTTTATATGGAGTACAGATGGAGCAAATATTTACATAACATTTGCATAACATAGTCTCAACAATATTTGCATAACATAGTCTCAACAATGTCCCCCTGCATATGCACTACTCAAACGTCTTAAAGTCACTCTCTGGCAGGGTAGATCAAGACAGCAACATTATACACTACCTCATCTGAATGACTCCTAGTGAGTTACTAATAGGTTCAGACTAGTGCCCTGGCCTGCAAGCACTGTCTAGGGCTGCACCCTTAAAATGTTAAGAAAGACTATCTCACCATGACCATCATAACCTCAAAAGATAAAAATCATACTGTATGATGGAAGGGATGGGTGGCTATCCGATATGCCTTCATCAATATCATTAATAAATATAAAAAAAAAAAAAACAATAATGGGCCCAGCACTGAACCTCAGGAAACTTCACTAATAACAGCAGTTCAAAAAGAGTGGACCCCATTAATATCCATTCTTTGTTTTCTCACACTCAACCATCCTTTTATCCATAGTAGTAACTTAATCCCAATGCCACACTGCTCCAAATTGTACTGCAGTTTTTTTTTTATGTGGAACAGTTTCAAATGTTTTTCTGAAATAGTAATAATAGTAATAGAAGCATATGATGCAAAAAAGCAAGCATATGAGCTTTTGTAGCATCAGACAAAAAAAAAAAAAAAAAAATCCACACAACCATTCCTTCTAAACGTTTGTCCAGTTCCTCCTTGAATTTATTTAAGCTATCAACTTCCATAGTGGCAGATGAAAGTTTGTTCCAGCAATTAATCACCCACTGGCTAAAGGCAAATTTCCGCATATCTATTCTACAACTGTCTTTCCTCAATTTGAATTTATACCTCCTTAGGTTCGTAATCTGAGCAAGAGGAAGAATACCATCAGAATTCAGCATGCTCAACCCATTCAAGGCCTTACACACCTCAATTAGATCACCTCGCAGGTGCCTAGTCTCCAGCCGCCGCAATTTGCAGAACTTAAGCCTCTCTTGGTAAGAGGATCAATTCATTCTCCTCACCAATCTTGTTGCTCTTCCCTGTACACGCTCAAGCAAATCGACATCCTTCCTAAAATGAGGACTCCAGACCTGTATGCAGTACTCAAGGCGTGGCCCGACCAGTGCCTTATACAAAACGATAATCACCTCCTTTTACCTGCAGCAAAATTCATGTACATAATTGACAAAATCCCATGACCTACTCTTGCAGCCTGTCTGTATTGCTCAGAAAACTTTATCTGACTGCACAATTACTCCCAGCTCTTTTTCACTTTCTACCACCCTAAGTGTAGTACCACACAGTTGGTACATTCCTCTGGGGTTACAAACAGTACTTTACATTTGTCAATGTTAAACTTCAGTCGCCACTTCTCAGCCCAAATTTTCTAGATCCTGTTGCAGTAGCACACTGTCATTACTGTTATTAACAACCCTGCCAACCTTTGTATCATCTGCAAACTTTGACACTAAGCCTGATATACCTTCATCAATATCCAATATCATTGATAAATATAGAAAACAACAGTGGACCCAACACCGAACCCTGTGGGACTCTACTAATAACATTAGTCCACAAAGAGCAGCGCCCATTGATTACCACCCTCTGTCTTCTCCCACTCAACCATCCTTTTATCATTGTAGCAACTTATCCTTAATACCATTCTGCTCCAATTTGTACAGTAGTCTTCCATGCGCAACAGTGTCAAAAGCTTTCCTGAAATCCAAGTATATGATATCAAAATTATTTTTTGCATCCAGTTCCTTTGTGACCACATCATAGTATCCAATAAAATTTGTCAAAAAAGACTTTCCCTTAACAAACCCATGCTGTGTCTGAATTATTGCTGCAGTCTTGTGTAGATGATCCTTCAATGCATCTTTAACCAGTGATTCCATTATTTTACCCAGAACAGAAGTTAAACTAACTGGTCTGTAATTACTCCTTACTCGTGTCACCCTTCAATCCCCCTTTGTGAATTGGGGATACATTTCCACATCTCCGGTCCACAGGGACTTCTCCCGAGTCTAAGGATGCTCTCATGATTATGGGGCATCCTTGAGCACATCTCAAATCTAAGTGTTTGGTGTCAAAATTATTTTTGCATCCAGTTCATTTGTTACTGCATCATACTATCCAATCATAATGACCAGTAAAGATTACTAATTAACAAATCCATGCTGTGACTGCAATATAATAGCATTGTTGTCTAGAACAGTGATGGCAAACGTATGAAACATGTATCAACAGTGACATGCCATGACATTTTGGGTGACATGCCAGCATTCATCAACACCCAAAAACTACTATTCTCCCTGTTTGAGTTCAGTTCAGCTTTTGCATTCATGTGAACAAGAAGTGCATTGAATTATTTTGTGCAAGTTCAACAACACTGCTGCAGAGGTAAGAAAACAGAGGTCTCAACTTGAGGATCTGGAAAGAAATCGCCTGCAGAATGAAGAGTGCCACTACGAAAAAGAAATTTTGAATGCTTGGAATCGAATACCGGAAACTTATCACCTCAAAAATATAGCAATGGCTATAATCACCATTTTTCCCTCTACATACTGTTGTGAGACCTTATTCTCAGTGTTAAACAACATTAAAACGGACAAAAGAAACTGACTGACAGATAAGTTAATGCTGCTTGCTTGGGCTTGAAATGCACAAAGTAGGCGCCTCCGTAGCCAGGTGGGAAGGAGCAGCAGTGCATAGCACACGCTTCTTGATTATACCGGGGTTCGAGCCCATCACCACCAAACACGGAGTATGCGAAAAGGTCAGGGAGTGACCACCGCATATCCTGGAGCAATATGGCCTTAGTTGCTAATGCTCCTAAAAAAAAACAAAAACAAACAAACAAACAGTGCACAAAGTACTTACCTTCAATTTCAGACTTATCCATTAAGACGCAGCAACAAAAAAGTCATTAATTGATGTTAATCAAATCAAATCAAATGCAATGTGTTCCATATTTTTTTTCAGTTCAATTCAAAATTACTATTAAAAGTAGGGTAATTTTTTAGTGCACTATTTTAAGCCCAATTATCAGTGTGCATATTGTTTTCTGTATTGTAAATCACTGATTTTTCTTTTACTTTTTCTCACTTTATATTTCTGCATAATTGCAGTTTTCCTACTGTTTGATTAACATACTGTATGAAACTGTTTTTAATATTGAAACTGTTTTAATAATGAATCTGTTTTTTCATTATTATTATTTTACATGTATCTGAGTTTGTTTTACTCATATTTCATATTTGTAATTATTTGACATTTCAATTTATAATACATAACACCACATATGATTGGACTGTATTTTTTTAAAATAAATGACTATGTAAAGAACTGTTCCTCTTTTGTTCCTGGGGGGGGGGGTGACATGCCAGCAGAGTCAAGTTAGGCATTTTCAAAATTTTTGACATGCCGAACCTAAAAGGTTTGCCATCACTAGTCTAGATGGTCTGGCATTACTTGTTTAACCTTCTTTCATGTGGAACAGCGTCAAAAGCTTTACTGAAGTCAACATATAACATGTTAAAATTATTTTTTGTATCCAGTTCCTTTGTTACTGTTTGTTATAGTGGCCAACAGACAGGATTTCTCCTTAACAAATCCATGCTCTAATTTCTGTATAATCACATCTCTCTCTTAAGATGATCAAGATTTCTCTTTATTTTCCTGGGAACAGAAGCTTAAGGTTTGTAATTACTCATTTTCCTTTGATTCTTCTTTGTGAATAGGAGAGACATTTGCACATCTCCAAGATACAGGGATCTCCCCTGAATCTAGGAAAGCTTTCATAATTATGGCCAATAGTTTGCTTGCTCTTTCTTTCTTCCAAAGGTTCTCTCGCTCTGTCTTTTCTCATATACAGTAGAATGTCAGTTATCCGGAATAATTTGAAAGGCTGATCTTTCTTATTTTTTTTTTATTAACAATAGTACAGTAAGCTCCGGTTATAGTGATCACATTTGCAAATTGAATTTTGATTATAATAAGTGAAAGATCGAGTTTACTATCTGTTTATAACAGATTGTACAAACAAAAAGCCCAATAAACTGAAAACTGCAAATTGTTTTATGGTTGTGACCTCTAGAATTCTGTGACCTTCAGAAATGTGCTGTAGAAAAATATCACAGAGACTACTGGGTTTTCTCGGAAACCATGAGTGAATTTCAGATTAGTTTAGCTCCAGAATCGGTAAGAATAATATTGGCCCGAAACTGTGTGATTTATTATTTTTCTCATTTTTTTACAGTAAAATGTGAACGAAAAGAAAACATGTAGTTTTAACATTGCAACAAAAAAACAGAAATTATTAATAGAATTAGAAAAGGTGAAAATTTAGGAAACCTCTCCAAAGAGTTTAATGTGGGAGCTTCAACAATTTATGACATCAAGGAAAATTCTGATGCTATAACAGAATTTGTGTCGATTATGAATAGTGAAGGAGGATCTAGCAGGAAAAAAAAGTTGAAACCTAAAAATACCGCTTTAGAGAGTGCACTCACTTTATTTTTTTGTTTTCTTCAAAGCGATGTTTAGGTGAACCAGTGTCTGGCCCAACGTTGTGTGAAAAAGGATTGGATTTTAATCAAAAATTAATAGGTAATGAAGATTTTACAGATTTTTTTACAGCCAAGCACAGCTTGGCTGAAAAATTATTGGAAAATTTGTCTATCTGGAAGAGGTCTGACATCAGTTATTCTGGATAACTGATGCTCTACTGTAATTGAATAGATGCTTCAACAGAGTCTTTTCCATTTCCTTTTCAGCAATATATTACCGGTATATTATCTCTCTCTCTCTCTCTCTCTCTCTCTCTCTCTCTCTCTCTCTATGTGTGTGTGTGTTCACTGCTGACTTTCATGTTGTAGCCTGAAACATTGGAAAATGGGTAGGCCCAACTCCTCCCCCTGCCTGAGATTGTCAAGATACAGCCTAAATTTAACAGGCCTTTGAGAATTCCTTCAGTCTCTGATGGGATTCAAATCCAGACTTCATTTGAGTGATGAAATCACTGTATTGTTGCAGAAGAACACATTTAGGTGTATTTTACTTATTCAGGTTAAATATTTTTATGATGCTTGATAAACATGTTTCCAGGTATATTATCCTTGTTGACCATTTGAATTACTTTGCATTGAATGTGTTAACTTGCAATTTACAGATGTTTTTCTGAAACAAAAGTGGTGGTATGTTTCTTCCTGGGAGTGCAAGGGAAATTAATATATAAGTTTTATATCTGCATTGTCCTTGGCCTTATTTTATAACAAATGTTACTTTAATGATGTGGATCAAAGTAGCGCTTGCATGCTTCCAAAAAATCTTGTATGAAACCACAATAAGCAAATGAGCTTTCTGATATTGGGTGAAGGATAGTAACAAACAAGCTTAAATATTTAACTTTAAGGAATGTATTAATATAGTAAACCATACAATAATAATTAATCTGAACTGTTTATAGTGGAGTGCCTCCGTAGCCAGGTGGGAAGGAGCAGCAGTGCGTAGCACACGCTTCTTGATTAGATCGGGGTTCGAGCCCGTCGCCACCAAAAAAACGGAGGATGCGGAAAGGTCAGGGAATGACTGCTGCATATCCCTGGAGAAATATGGCCTTAGTTGCTTATGCTCCTAAAAAAACCAAACAACAAACTGTTTATAGCACAGTCAGATGGATGCCAATAAAATTATTCATAAGAACTTATGTATACTCTATAGACTGTCTTATTGCGGACAGGTGACAGTATGGTGCCAAGCAAAATAAGAATTTTGCAATCACAAAATTGAGTGTGCAAAATTTCTACTAAAGCTATTTATAGAGTTTATTTAAGTTTTTTAGATCGGTTTTAAACACGGGTATTCATTGTAAAATATGTAATTATGTAAATACTGTAGTTGTAGAGAACTGTTATTTGGAAGGGCAGGTTCTGCATTATAATTGTTTTTTTTTTCTTGTGTATTGATATTTCTTTTAGAATTATGTTTAATGCTATTGTACAATTTGTGAGTCATAAGTATTTTGTGAGGATACACTGGCATATTGCTCAGAATTATGTATAATTATTTTGAAAACTTACTGCGATTATACTTTCATAAATTTTGGTGTTAAAAGTCTGGGCTGACTTTTATATAAGATCACACGTTTGCATGGCTTAAGGGGTTCCTTTCTTTTAATTATTTAGTTTAATTATATTTTTAAAATTTTTTTTTCTCACCTGAAATAAACCTAAAAGATATTTCTTGGCTAAGAGTATGAAGCAGTTTATTTATGCATGGGTAATGTGCACACACACATCATTTCTACTACCAAGGTAGTTTTAATGCATTTTAATTATATCTCAAATTGTGAATACCTTCACGAGTTACCACAGTATTTCACTATCTCGAATAAGTAATGCTTTGTCTTTGGAGCAGACTAATGCTATTTATTCTTGGCGGACACCACCACCAAGACAGCACTTTTTTGAAGCTTACTGGCTTCTTATCGACGAGTGGGCAGGTACTATTTTGTTGCAATAGTGACAACCCAGTTATGAAGTATAACTCCACAATATGAGATATGCCTGATGGGGTGTCGCGGTTTAATCTAAAAGATATTTCTTGGCTAAATGCCTAAGAGTATTAAGCAGTTTACTTATGCATGGTTAAGGCACACACACACATCATTTCTACTACCAAGGTAGTTTTAATTATATCTCATATTGTGATAATTATCACGATATATGAGATATCGGTATATGTCATATACCGAGTTGCCATGGTATTACACTACCTCAAATAGGTAATTAGCATTAGTAGAGGCACATGATGCAACAAAGCAAGCTTATACAGCATAAAAAAAAAAAAAAAAAAAACCCTTATCATTTCACTGATTCATTCATTACAAATGTTTTGCCTAGTTCAGTCTTGAATTTGTTTAAGCTATCAACTTCCACAACAACAGATGAAAGTTTGTTCCAGCAATCAACTACCCAATGGCTAAAGACAAACTTCCACACATCTATTCTACAACCGTCTTTGCTCAGTTTGAATCCATGCCCCCTCAAGTTTGTAATCTGAGCAAGAGGAAGAATCCCATCAGCATTGAGCCTGCTCAATCCATACAAGGCCTTATACACCTCAATCAGATCATCTCGCAGGTGCCTAGTTTCCAGAAGCTTCAATTTGCAGAACTTAAGAGCACTCCTTCGTTCCCTTCACCAGTCTTGTTGCCCTTCTCTGCACTCGTTGTAGCAACTCCTTCCTAAAATGAGGCTTCCAGACCTCTACACAGTACTTAAAATGTGGTCTGACCACTGCCTTATACAAGGAGATAATCACCTCCTTATCCCTGCTTGCAAAATTCCTGTATATCACTGACAAGACACTATGAGCTACTCTTACAGGCCGTCTGCACTGTTTAGAAAACTTCACATCTGACTGCACAATTACCCCAGGTCTCTTTCATTCTCCACTACCCTGAGTGTAATACCACATAGCAGGCACATTTCTCTGGGGTTGCCGATACACATATGCAGTATTTTGCATTTGTCAATGTTAAACTTCAGTTGCCACTTCTCAGCCCATCTACCCAACTTTTCCAGATCCTGTTGCAGCAGCATACTGTCATTACTGTTATTACAATCCTGCCAACCTTTGTGTCATCTACAAACTTTGACATTAAGCTTGATATACCTTCATCAATATACAATACATGGGACCAACACCGAACCCTGAGGGACACCACTAATAACAATTAGTCTACGAAGAGCTATGTCCATTGATTACCACTCTCTGTCTTTTCCCACTCAACCATCGTTTTATCCATTGTAGCAACTTACCCTTAATGCCATAATGCTCCAATTTGTAGAGTAGCCTACCATGTCCAACAGTGTCAAAAGCTTTCCTGAAATCCAACTATATGATATCAAAATTATTTTTTGCATCCAGTTCATTTGTGACCACATCATAGTATCCAATCAAATTGGTCAGTCAAGACTTCCCCTTGACAAACCCATTCTGTGTCTGAATTATTATTGGTCTTGTCCAGATAATCTTGCAATGTTTCTTTAACCAGTGACTCCATTATTTTCCCTGGAACAAGTTACACTAACAGGTCTTTAATTTCAATTTATTTGATTTCAAATATATTGAAGAATTTTCAATATATTTGATACCTTCCCACAGAAGTAGAAAATTACACAAGAGGTAAGTCTGCAATGGCAAATGAACAGTTTATTAAGCACTTATAATTTCAACTATATTTTCAGTCTGAATGCTTTTATCTACTAATTAATTAAAAAATTAAACAAGTTTTTGCATGGCATAATATTCAAAATGACTATGACCTAAGGAAGTAGCTATGTAATTTTTTCTTATTTTTAACAAGTAGCAGAAAGTTAAGCCATCCTTTTATAATAAGAAAAACAGTCTTAAAACAAGACATCTGAACATGTTAGAAAATTTCTTATTTATTGAAAAAAATTGCTGAATTTATGCACATATTTGTTTCTTGTAAAAATATGCAATTTTTATTTATTTACATAAAAGTTGCATCAGTGTTTTGTTAGTTCTCAATTTAAGCATTACAGCTATATAGAAAATAATGTGATTTTAACACGATCAATTTCAAACTCCTGCTTGTGCTTTTTTTTTTTTTTTTCAGTTGGAATTGTGTGGAAATAAGTAAAGAAACAGAAAGCAACCACACAAATATGGATGTTAAAAAGATAGTCATACTAATATGAATATGACCAAACATGATCACGAGGTAGTTCAAACAAATTGGAAACCCTAATGCCTTGATCAGAACTAAAATAATGCAGCATGCAACACTGATTGTTATGTAGTAGGAATGTGTTGGTATATTTTGCTGTTATTTATTGGAGAATATGGAAATTAGATTTACTAGAAAACTATATATCTTAAGATGTAGGTATTTATCTAGTTGAAAAAGGAGAATGCCAGGTATGTCACATACCATATTTATTTGAAAATTTTCCACATAAGCTGTTGGATCTCAAACCACTAGACACTCCAAATCTGGTAGCTTGTTTATAAGGGACCTATGATGGGATGGAAACCCACAATTTTATAGTGGCAGAGCAGCAACTATGCTAAAATAATTTACCAAAATGTAAAAATGAATAATTTACCAAAACTGGTAAATTATTCATTCAAAATGTAAATAATCATGAAGTATTAATGAAAATGATGCACTTCTAAGTGCATTGTATTTCTTTACAATTCCACTATTTTTTTAACCAAGAAAATTATATTTACCAAATGATTTCTAGTGAGGTCTGGAGTACTAGAACTTGATCTTTGCTTGTATGGATATGGAGGTGGTGGTTTATGCTGATAATAAAGATGAATATTTGCTAACAAATGTTCTGGATTAATATCTGTCAAACCTTGAGAAGTCAATTCTGGAGTACTGTAAGTATGCATTGGTGGAAAAAGAAGATTTGGTGCTGATACTCGATCATAACTTCTAGGATAAAAAAAAAAAAAAAATGTTTACACATTCTTAATATTAATAAATAATAGCTTTCCAACAAAATAAAAAATTCTTTTAAAGAAAAAAAAATGCTAACAATATTAATATATCATTTTAGAGGAATACAGTCAAATGCTACTGCAGTGAATGAAAACAAAAGTTTTAACATGATAGTTTAGTGCATTCAAAATTCTTATTTGTCATTGTAACATATTTAAAGCACAAAAGTACTGAACTGCTTACTGAATGTTTAATGCTGATGTACCTTGGTTAAGATATGCAAATGAATTACGAATTATAAGAGGTTGGCTATAACAGCCCTCCTGACTTGGAAAAGGAATCAAATCACTGGTTACTACCAAACGGAGGATCAGGAGATGCCATCCACAACCTCTCTAGATATAAGCCTTTAACTCTCCATAGGTCACAACACAAAATGATTATTACTTTACTATTTTTTTAAAGAAATGTTTAATAATATTGTGGAAGGGTTTATTATAAAAAAAAAAAAAATTGTTTTTTTTTTTTGTTGAACTGAAAAATGGTCTTTTATTAATTATTATCTAGATAATTTATCTCATTTCTTGTTTGAAAACACTTTTGATCAGAATGATCCAAATGTTTTCAAGGACCAAACTAATATTTGGGAAATGAAGCTTACTGGCTATTCAATAGATCTTCAAAGTAGTCTACTGGATGGTGTATATACCAATTCCAGCGCTTCTGAAACTTCTGGAAGCATTTATAATAAGTTTTATTATAAACTTATTATAAATACTGGAACTATTAGTGCTCAGTTTCTTTTGAAACTGAGCACTAATAGTTCCTACACTACATTCTGAATAATTTCTTCAGTCTGCAAAGATCTATGACTTTTCCAAGGCACTTTTTGGAAACAAAAAATTGTAGAGAACTAAATGCAGTGAGTATGGTGGGTGGCAAACTACTGTGATGGAGTTCTTTGCAAGAAATTCTTAAATGGAAAGTGTCAAGTATGCAGGGGTGTTGTCATCATGCAAGTACCAATTCTTTGAAGCCTCTTTTCCAACCATTTTCTCTGAATAGCGTCTTATAATCATCACAGTACTTTTGTAGTATTCCTGGTTCACTATTTAGTCATGTGGGAAAAATTCATAACGAACAACGTTCTGTGAGTCAAAAAATACAATGTGCCTTGTATTTGATTAATAATGCCTTCCTTTTTTTTTTTTTTTTTTTTTTTTTTTTTGTAGTTGTTGGCACATAGGCTTCTGTGGCCATAATGCACCTCCCAAGGTTTTTGCAGTACTTTGATCCAAGCCCGAGGCGGCAATACAATGAGAGGCTTGGGCCTTTTTTACCAGGTCATGGTCATAGTCACATACACATGATTTGTCACCAATACTTATGAAAGAAAAAGTGAGTCAGCAGAACATTGATGAAGATCCTGATATGCTAGACCTTGCTGCTCGCTGCAACCATCAGTGAGGATGCATGAGAAATGTGGCCAAAACACACAGAATTCCCAAATCTTTTGTTAAATTGATTGACACATCCCATAAAACTATCAATTTCACTAACAACTTTGCAGATAGTCAAATATTAATCATGCCTGATAATATTGCCAACAGGAGCAACTGAATCGCTGTTCTTTGAAGTTTAAGGGCAGCCAGAATGAGGATCATCTTTGACAGACAAATGGCCCTCTTTAAACTTTGCAAACTACCAAAAAAAGTCTTTGAATGACAAAGCATCTTTCTGAAAGCAGCGTTAATACTTCACGGGTTTCTGTTGCACTTTTCTCTCACCTGAAACAAAATTGGATGCAAATTTGCTCATGCATGAATTCATGCAGGAGAACTTAGATCACTTTATCATTCAACACTTACTGAACATATAGTGACAAGCCACAATAGCTTAATTTCAAGATATAAAATCAGTCCCCAAACTTTTTTGATCACACCTTGTATGAGATGTGATCATTTAATTCGCAGACTGGTGCAAGATCTTATCTTAACTGTCATCATCTGAATTTTCTGTGGATTTCTTCTTCTTGAAATACTCTCCCTTCAACTTTACAAACTTTCGCCACCGTCGTAATTCCAAATTAAATGCTTCTTTCAAGCTATTTTTGAAAGACTGCAAAAGTGCTTCCGTTGTGGCTCTGCGAGCATCGCTGTCGGATGTGAAATGCTTGCCTTTCAGAGCTTTCTTCAGATGTGGAAATAGGAATAAGAGGGATGTGGCAGAACCTCAACACCTATGGCAGTGATCACTGGCTGCACAATATTAGCCATATCCTGGCATTGTCTTGATGGAGAAACCACTTCACACCAGAAAGTTCTTGACGTTTCTCATAAATGGTGCGGCAAAGTTTGACTTTGAGAGCCTCACAGTACGCTTTCTTTTTCATAGTTGTTCCACGAGGCACAAAATGTGCAACAAGAATGCCTTTTATGTCAAAAAACATAAGAACCATTTGTTTGTTTGTCAGTCGAATGAGAAGTTCGAAATATCTTAGGTCACGGTGAATCAGAATGCTTCCATTCACTCGACTGTTGTTTTGTCTCTGGATCGTAGTGCAAAATCCAAGTTTCATCACAAGTTACTATTCAATTTAAGAAGTTTTGATCCTGTGTTTCAAAACAGGCAAGCATTTCTTTGCTGTTTTAGTTCTGGAGTCAAATTATGTGGAATCTAGCAGGCACAGATTCACAACATTTTCAGGTGATCTTTAACAATATTATGAGCACTACCGTATGAAATGGAAATTACATTCATGAAGTGTAATTTGTCCATTTTCATCCAAGATTTCCTGGGATTTTGCAATTTGCTCAGGGGTTGTTGAGGAGGAAGGCTGACCAGGTCTTGGTCATCTGCAACAGACACATCCTTCACCGAATCGCTTGTTCCATTTAAATATGGCTGTTCTACTAAGACACTCAATACCATACACTTCATTCATCTCTTTAACTATTTCCAATGCATTTAAGCTCCATCTGACACAATAATAAATCTTATATAGCTGTTCAATCCGTATGTCTGACACGATACTTGCTACAAAATGATTTTTTTAGCTGCATGTCGTCAGTGACATGCAGCTAAAAAAAAAAAAAAAAAACTCTTCACACAACACTAGTTTGAAAAGTACTAGAATGTGCACAGTCTGCTCAGTAGGGATCAGGGAGAGTGCCTCTAGAAGTAGTTATGAAAAATTTGCACGGTAAACATGTCTTGCACCAGTCCACGAATTAAATGATCACCCACTCGTACACTGCCCATTCAACATGAAAGATGGATAAGTGAAAAAATTAAAATTTCTAGATGAGGGGCATTCGAACACTGAAGCTAATTCCAAAAAAGATAGATGCACTTGCCTAGTTTGGCATCCATTAGACACCAAACAATTAATCTCTTGTAACAGTAATAAATACATATCAGTTTAGTGGTCAGTATTCAACATACAGTGTTACCAATCCTGTACAAAGTACAGACCAGAGGGGTTTGCATGATAGGGTTAAAAAAAAAAACAATATAAGGAAAAAAAAAAAATAGCAAACTAATCACAGAAGGAACATAAGCACCACATAACATACACAAGATTCAAATAGTAAAATAAAGATAAACATCAGTTTACAGACAATAACAAAATTATGATAATAGAGTTTAAAAATAATAAATGTACATTAAAGATAACAAAGAGTAAAATATAACAAAAACCTGAAAGATTATAAATGGTTCAGAAGACCCGACAAACCATATTTATTTATTTGTTTATTTTTATACTTTTATTTTATTATATTTCATTTATTATTCATTTATTTTATTTTATTTATATATTTTAGGAAGTCAAGAGAAGCTTAATAATATTATCCCTATAATTTTTTTCTGAGACATACAAAGATAGGCTAATTTCTAGCTTATAAATTATGTGATCTGTGGAAAAATAAGGGAGGAAACTATCCAGGGAATGAATGAATATAACAGAATTCATTCCCTAGATATATTTTTGTTAGATAACAGAAAATATAACAGAGCAAAAAAAAAAAAAAAGTAATTTTGGTTTTGTTCTGTTATATAATTCTTCCTTGTTCTGTTACATAATCCTTGTAATGCAAGAGAGAATGTGGCATACAGTTTTGTCCCAGAGCGTAATGGTATCCCAGATGAGCTATATAATTTCATACGATTTCTTCACTCTGGCTCGAATGAACTTGCTGCTGGGGGGTACAGTCAAGGATCCAATAATTTGCATTTTGGATTAACCCACTTAATAATATTACATTCTACCAAATGGATGCCATTAAGAAAAGTATTATCAGTAGCAGCGGCAGCTGAAATCTTAGCACCATTCAAGAAATTATAAAGATTATGAGATTTATTATAGTTCATCATGGAGTTCAGACATGGACATGATTCTGTTAAAGAATTTATACACTGTGCAATTCATTGATCTTAACTTCTTAATATGTAATTTAAATAGGAGCTTTTCATCAATGCAGACTCCAAGATCTTTCTCAACAGAAACTTTACTGATAGTCTGATTGTGTATAGCTGATGATAAAACAAATGGAATAGATTTTTTTTGAGATATTAATATTAATAAAACTGTATTTAATTAATAGTAAAATTAACGTTGTTAATATTTTTTAGTGTTATCAGTTTGCAAATTGCAGTGCCTGGAAACTAGGGACTGCTAGAAGACCTGGATAATATGTTTAAGGCTTTAAATGGATCAAGTAAACTAAATGCTAATGGCATTAGTATTTGGACAACACACAAAGGGTCATAGCTGCAGGATATATGTGAAAAAATTTGCTTTCAGCCAGAAGTAATTTATTGTTGTAACAAACTTCCATATGGGGTGGAAGTGATTAAACCTGATAACTCTGTATAAATCTCAAATTTGCTCTATCATGGAATATTTTTCCTATATTCAGGGAAGTTTAGCACTCAAACTCCTTAATTATATTAAAACAAAAAAAAAAAAAAAAAGAGAGAGAGCAGCCAGGCTAATCAACAATTATTCTCTCACCCCTCCCTCCAAACTTGCTTCACTTCTACAGACATGGCTGCATGCCTTTTCTGCAAATATTTCCATGAGCATCATTCTCCTGAATTTTCCTAATATCATTTGGCTGGCACCTATTCACAGTTCAACTTAAACTTCACTGAGCTAATTTTACTCTTTGTTTATTCCTTATATTTGTCTTCTGTGAAAAAATATTTCTGTATATATATATATATATATATGCATAGCTATCAAATAACGGGACTGCGTACACAGCCACTACATGCTCATGCCATGTTCTTCATGCTCATTCACTTTGCGGTGAGACAGATGTTCATTACCTTGTGTTTTTGCAGTTTGCCAACAAAATATACAAAAGAATTGAACAACAAATCAAACTAAAATTTTAACAAAACTAAAGAAAACACTAACTGAAAGTTATGAGTTATTACTTCAAGTTTATGGGGTATTTATTATGTTAAGAGCTTGCTTGTTTGAATGGCATAAAAGATTTTTAGAAGGAAAAAAGAACATAGAAGACTATAAATGACCAGGCCATCTGGTATTATAGAAAACAGATGAAAATGTGGACTGGGTAAGGACACTGCTTAGAAGTAAACATTATTTAAGCATTAGAATGGTTGCATCAGAGCTCAATATGGACAAAGAAACAGACAAATTTTAACTGAAATTTAGGCATGAAAAAAAGGTCGTGCCAAGGATGGTGCCAAAAATTGTGAATGAAGATCAAAGAATGAGAAGACTCCAAGTCAGTGAAGATGTTTTTGGAAAAACTGAAGATCCAAACTTTCTGAATTTTTTTTTTTTTTTTTTTTTTTTATGAAAACCCCAAACACGAAAGGTATCAAAACCTATAGTACTTAGTACCGTGCATGGGTTGAAGGAGAAGTATGGGGTGGGGGGGGGATGCCGGAAACTTTGCTCTAGAGACTAAACATACTGTAATTACTTGCGATGAAAGTTGCCTGTTCCAGCATGACCAAGAAACTAAAAGACAGTCAAATGCAATGGAAGAGAAAACAGTTTCCCAGACCAAACAAAGCAAGAATGTCAAAATCAAATATGAAAACCATGCTTCTTGTTTTCTTTGATATTAAAGGAATTATTACAGCTGAATAGATCCGACCAAATCAGACTGTCAATCGAACATACTACATTGAAGGTCTGACAAGGCTGCATAAAAAAATTCAAAAGGAAGAAACCTGAACTATGGAAGGATGGTTGAATGCTCCAGCACACAATGCTCTCTCTATTTGCCAGTTTCTGGGCAAAAACAAATCCCTGTGTGTGAACATGACCTCACCTAGCCCCTTGGGACTTTTTTCTGTTTTCTAAACAGAAAAAAAGTGCACTTTTTTGTTTTCTGTTTGAATTTTTTCTGAATATCTTCTACTGAAGATATTCAGAAAAAAAACCCAAAAAAAAAAAAAAACTGAAGTGTTAAAAGGGCTTACAGAAGATGACTTCTAGAAATGCTTCTGTGCTTTGAAGGAACATTTGGAAGTGTGTGCAAGCCCAAGTCAATTATTTTGAAGGGGATAGTTTGTAAAGTGTGGAATATTTCATTATGTTTATTTTATTGCAACTGCCTTGTTATTTTATTGCAACTGCCTTGTTATTTAATGGCCACACCTTGTATGAAAATTACAATAAAATAAATTTAAGAGCAATGCCAATAAGTCTCTCTGGCTTATCAACTTATCTACAGTACTAGTAGATAGGCTGATAGGTTGATTAGATAGGTTGTACTTTAAATCTGTAGTACTAGAGTACAGATTTAAAGGACCATTTGTATTTTTGGATACCATATACGCTATATTGCCAAAAGTAATTAGCCATATACATGTTTTAAAGGACATATTATTTATAGAATAATAAATGTGTTGGCCCACTTTTAGCCTTAACTGATATTCTGTCATCTCATTGGTAGACATTTTTGGCAATATAATTTGGTCCTTTCCTCCTTCAAGCCCAATACAGCTAATGTCTGTTGGTTTGGCAAACCAACAGAATTCAACAAAAAATGAGAGTCAACAAGCCAGTTGACTTTCATTTATTTAGATTTTTCATATGTTAGTACATTATCAAGAGAGCAGCAAATGTTTGTTGAAATGCTATGCTGATTTTTCTATAAGTTTAACATGGAATAAAATATTTTCAGAACAGTATAGTAAGCTCTCAGTATTTCCTTATATATATGGTATATGAATTGCTTACTGCAAACGTAAAGGTGTTATTTGGTAAAGTAGTAGTAGTAACATGTGATGCAAGAAAGCAAGTGTATGAGCTTTGCAGCAACAGCAAAAAAAAAAAAAAAAAAAAGTGGTAAGCATATACAAAAACTTGGCATTATAATTCAAAACTTATAAAACTAGAGTAAGGAAATTAATTAGTGTCAGTTTCTATTAATTAATTTATTGAATATCATCATTATTTTGCAGTTTTTATAAAGTATTTACCTAGTAAGAACCACTGGATCATTCACTATGACATTTCCTGAAGAACTATGGCTTTCTAAATGTGACAGATCAGTGTAATTTTTGTAGTGGGCATATGACTGGAAGGGAGGAAGCTGATGATAAGAGCGAGGAATATCCAATTGGCTATCTGTAGCCACTGTACTACTTTGAGATTGAGTGAGAACACTTGATGTTGACACATCTCCCATACTGGAGCTAGGGAAAAAACGTTCACTATTAAATTTATGCAAATATTAAAAACTGATTTAATGAAGGACAACAGAGCTTACTGCACCATAAATTTGTGAGAAAAAATATGTAACCAAATACTGAGAGTGAACTCCACATGATATTTTGTTAGGAAAGAAAATTACTTTCAAATATTCAAAGTACTCTTTCTGCTGCAAGTTTCTAATTACAAAATTATCACGATGAAATGAACTTATCTGCACTGTTTATGATAAGTAATATAGTGAGTGAGACAGAAATTATATATACCAGGAGATTGACCAGTTCAGACATCTGAATTCATCTCATCTTTTTAAGTCCAAAATTGATTTTTCAACTCCATTCTTGACTGTCAAACTAGTACCATTAACACTTTTCTTTAATATCTCAATGACATCAATTTTGTGATTGATGATGGCACTAAATGTGATTACAGACAAAATATGATATAGTTAGTTTGATCACAAGTATAAACAGCAGACTGCAGTACAAGGAAGCCTTGTTTAATGTTGCCTCGCTTAAAATATACAGTATTTAAAAAACAAATTTAGTTATTGTTCATGATACCAAATGTACTGAATGCATTTACAGTAAAACTAAGTTCCCAGAATTCTGACCATCAACAAACACTTTCTGATGCCATAAATAAATAACATTATAACACAGAAACAGTTTATATGACTTATGGTACAATATTTTTAGTCTTAAAAGAGGAAAAAACTGCACTTCACATTTGTGTTTTGCAACCTGATATGTAATTTCATACTGCTCGACCTCTCCTCACTATGAAGGGTCCTTCATCCATAAAGGACTCTTTCAATTTCCTAGTTTCATGGAACTAGCTGGTAGAGATACTGCTTAGGCTTTTGCTAATGACTTTACATAACTTGGTCATTTACCTGTTAAAATATCAGCCATTCCTACCCAAAAACCCAACACTCTTGTTCTTTTCCTTACCAGAACCTTTCAAAGTATACGGTTAATGATAGTGGCATGACCCACTAAATACCTCAGATTGCAACTTGGTGATAGTCTCTCTCTCTCTCTCTCTCTCTCTCTCTCTCTCTCACACACACACACACACACACACACACACACACACACACACACACACACACACACACACACACACACACACACACACACACACACACACACACACACACTCCCATGATCATTCTCCTAAATGGTGAATCATTCCATTTGGCATTACAAGAATGCAAAATGGAATGATTCACCTGATTTTTCCTCCTTTCCCTGATTCGACTATGTTATACTCTTGTGATCCTAATATTTGTTCAGATCATGTCAGCAAAATTATTCTTGAAGAGATGAAATCCTTTATTCTTTATTTAGATAGTATGAATCAGAGCGACTGTCGTGATCACAGGAATTTTCATTCCTGTGATCACGACAGTCGGTCGTAAAGCATTGTCAGCTTCAGGAAGGAAAATCGTTTTGAATATTTTCGTTAGATTCTTTTAATTGCGTTAATTTGAATTTTAATTGTTTTGAATTGATTTTGAATTGTGTTAAATTGATTATTTAATTATTTATATTTTACTTTAATTATTTATATTTTACTTTAATGTACCGGTAAGTTGTCGATTTTTTCGTTTTTTCCGTTTTAATTTCTGGAGGGTATCATACGGAAGTGTTCCACGTACTATATTGAGGTAAACTCCTCTTATTAATTTACTAATTTTATTCTTTATTATATCATAAACCCTAGTTCCTTAACAAAAGCTTGCAGCAGTTATGAAACAGTTATTAATCAATCCATACTCAATTCTGATCAGTTTAAGAGTAGGAAAGTTTCTTACTCCTACACTGATTAGAATTGAGTATGGATTGTTGCTTCTTGTCCAACTTTCAGTAGAGCCTTCTGGTCTCAAGCCATAACTTCTGTCCATTTATACTTCCATCTGTTACAATCTGACGGTGCAATTGCATCCTCAGCCAAAGATAAAGTGACATTAGTATCTTACTTTTCTTCTAATGCATAGATAAATTATTGGTGAATCACAACCCATAATACCAAACACAGAAGAATATTAGAATTCTGAATAAGCTTGATGTCAGCAAGTTTCCAGGTCTTGATGACATTTCTCTACTGTTCTCAAAACCTGTACTCTAGCACTTACTCTTGTTTTGTGTTGCCTTTTTATACTTATTCTATTGGTGTTTTTCCTTTTGAAAAAGAAATTCACTCATACTCAGCCAATTACTGAAAAGGGCACAAATTACTCTTCTCCAATTATCTTCCCACTGCAATCATCTCAAATCTTCCCACAGTAATTGAGAAATCACTTAACAAGCAACTCTTAAACTACCTTAAACCTTTCGTCTGATCAACAGTTGTTAATATGTATTTTATTAGTATCAGCATTAGTGATATCTTGGCTTATGGCACTTCTCTTTTGATAAAATGAATGGAAAAATTTGAGTTGCCCTTGATATTTACTCTTACTGTTATGTTTGACATAAAGGTCTACTAAAAAAAAAGCTTTCATCTTATAATTTGCCCCCTTTTTTTTTCTAACCGTGCTAAAAAAAAAAAAAAAAAACACAGGAGAGAAATGATAAAATGCAATCTCGCTTGCTGTGAACACTCGGAGAGAGTGTTTGCATCTTATTATAGAGGGCTTTGTCTTCTAATTTCTGAAATAATGTTTGTGGTCCCAAGGATCTGTTCTCTCTCGCTCTCTCATTCTTTTCTTCCTGTATATTAACGATATCTTTCTACTGAGTGGAAATATTGTCTATAGTTTTGCTGATGACAAGACACTACAAACTACCTTCCTGTTTGAGAAACCTTGCTTGCCCAAACAACTTCAAATATCCACTACCAATTTTTTAAATGGTAATCTTCAAGTAATTCCCCAATGGAATGAAGAAAACCTGGTTAACTAAACCTGAAATTCAATTCTATCTTATTCTTCTATCATCTGTGAAAACAAAAAAGCCTGCTGCTACCATGCTCACCTTTGATGACAAAGATTTTTTGGCATCATTGTATCAAAAAAATAAAAAATCCATTCCCCCCCCCCTCAAGTGTTGCTTTTCATATAAACATCTACAGACTCTATAAATCTCAAATCCATTCTACTATGGAATATTGTTCCTATATCAGGGGTGGTGTCCCAAAACCTATTTGATGCTCCTGGAATCAATCCGAAAGAGAACAGTCAGATTAATTAAACACCTATCTCTCATAAACTGTCTTCACTATTTATTTAGAAAAGGCATGCAGAAGAACATAAATGTTCTTCTGCATGCCTTTTCTAAAGATTTTCCATGGGCACCTTCTGATTTGGCATTTGTAATTCCACATCGCCTAACCCCCCAAACGAACCTGAATGTGTGCCTTAACTAATCAACATCTATTCATTGTCCAACTCCAGACTCCCAAAACAAATTTGCCTTCTCTCTTTTCCCTTCTAATTCTGTTCTTTGGAACAACCTTTCTTCATGTCTTTCCTGAAAATTACTATCTCTAGAAATTCCAGCCCAATGTCAACAAGTAACTTTTTTCTTTTCAACCTGAACCCCCCCCCCCTTATATGGTGTAGAGCTCTATAGATTATAATACTCTGTGTCTGGAGTCCATAAAAAAAGTAAAATATTTTAAAATTGTGTAAAAAAAAGTGAAACAAGTGTAATCTATATGGCAAATATATATGGATTGCAGACATACTACATGTAAATCTGACTCTATATAAAGAGACAGGTGAATCTGACTCTATATAAAGAGATATTTAAAGCCATCATAAACTGGACTCATATTCGATAAAAAATTGACGTTTTTGGATCATATTCGTCAACTCCGCACAAAGTGCACAAGAGCCCTTAATATGCTCCGCTCGCTCTCCTCCTTATCTTGGGGTGCAGACCGATGCACCCATCTACGGCTTTACCGTGCACTTGTGCGATCCAAATTAGATTATGGGTCCCAAGTATATTCTTCAGCCAGAGACAGTGTACTTCGATGGCTGGATCCTGTCCATCATCAGGCTATACGTATCGCTACTGGAGCATTTCGAACATCTCCTGTCCAGAGTTTATACGTCGAAGCAAACGAACCACCGTTATCGTTTCGACGTAAGCAGTTGTCTTTAAAGTACGCTTTAAAACTGAAATCCCTGCCAGACCATCCTACGTGGCCCTTCGTTTTTGAGCCACGATGGGAAAACTTGTACAATACCCGTAAGACTGCCAATCGTCCTTTTGGTATTCGTCTCCAAGAGCTACTCAATGAACTTAATATCAAGGTAGACAAGGTTGCCCAAACATCAAAGCAACCCTTTCCACCCTGGCATGCTCGTGTCCCGGCATGCGACTTGTCGCTTAGAAACTGGGGAAAGTCGGACACGCCATCATGTGTCTACCTGCAGCTTCATTCAGCACACCGAACTGAATATTCCGACTTCGCGCCAGTCTACACAGACGATTCGAAATCAGAATCATATGTGGGATCTGCTGCTGTCTTTACAGACAGCACTATATCAGAGCAGATTCCCTCTGAATGCAGCATATTTACTGCAGAGCTGCACGCTGTAGAGTTAGCCTTGGACCATATTAGTAAATGCCAATACCAACGGTTCATTTTATATTCCGACTCTCTTAGCATGTTACAGGCTTTAATATCTATGAGGTATAATCCTCATCCAGTTCTGTCTAGCATTCAGCAGAAGATTCACGTTCTCCATGAACGCGAATATGACATCCGCTTCTGCTGGATTCCCAGCCACATTGGGATTAGGGGAAATGATTTGGCTGACGCCGCAGCCAAATCGGCTATTATTGGGAATCAGCAATTCCCAATAATAGCCGCTGGCTGTTAGTCCCCTATACAGACTACAGGCAAATAGTACATCAAAAGGTACATTCCCAATGGCAGGATTCGTGGAATAGACAGACTGCGAATAAATTATATCGTATAAAGCCTGTAATTGAACCGTGGCAGTCTAGTCTGCGCAGGAATCATAAGGAGGAAGTTGTTCTAGCTCGTCTCCGCATAGGACACAGTCATCTTACACATTCTTTTCTGCTGAGGGCAGGTGACTGTCCTATGTGCGAACAATGCGACACCATTTTATCCATTGAACATATTTTATGTGATTGTACCAGTTTTAGAAATGCTCGTTTTACCGCTTTTAGTCATCTTACCGAGCCCCATACACTCAGTCAGATTTTATCTGACAATGACCATGTGTCTGCTATTTTTAATTTTCTAAAATCAGTAAACCTTTTTACTAATATTTAAAAAAAAAAAAAAAATCTTATTGTTATTTACAGATATTTGTCTTTTACAATCCATACTTGCTTTTTTACCCGGACTTAGCGACCTAATTCTTTAGGTCACTGAAAATTTTACTTTTTATAACAAGTTTTTGGCGCATTATAGCCTTAGTTGCTGATGCGCCAATAAAACCCTATCAACCAACCATCATAAACTACAAAGTAAACAAAATGAAGCACTTAAGCAATCTTGAAAATCTGTAAACAACTAGACAATTCAGCATCTATTATGAAGTTTCATTGGCAGTATGAAGAGAAAAGTAAGAGAAAGGCAGCTATATTTTTAATAGAGGAATGATGTCTGCAGGATAGATAGAAAAGTGGAAATTTTCTTTCAGTCAGAGGGTGGTTCACTACTGGAACTTTTTTGATGATATTGTATAAGCTTGCTTTCTTGTATCATCTGCCATCATTAATACTAATATCAAAACGAAAGGTGCAAAAGTTTGGTGAAAAGTGATGCAATATAACAACAACACATTCATTACTTTTTCCAACCATGAAAACCTAAACTGAAATCATTAGTTCTCAGCACACAATGTTTTTTTGAACATGGTATTTCAAAGGCATGCACTGTGCTGAGAGATGCATAGCCTAGGAGATGGTGTTATTTCAGAATAATAATAATACAATAACCTAAATGCACTGAGGCCTTTGACATAGCGTACATCTTCACAATGCCAAGTTCAATAGGCACATGCACACTGAAGAGTGATATCAAACTTTATCAACTATGTTTAACTTTGTGTGTTTTTTGTGCATCATGCATTACAAGTATGATACACAAAAAAACTATATCTACATAGGCCTAGTTGTCCACACAGATAGAAAAGAGAGATAAGTTATTGCCAAACAGTGAGGTACTCCAATATAAACATATTTGACAATTAATAAATAAAGTAAAATAACTATGCAAACTGCAACTTCAGATAAATTTATGTTTTCAGGTAACAGAGAACCTTTTATTTAACGAAAGGTATAAATCCAATCTAAATTAAGGTTCTTTAGTTGTTTTTAAAGTTCTCAAATGAATTAAAGAAATCTGAGACTAGCTTGTTAGCAAACCTCGCCATTCTGTTGAAGGACTGGTGATAAAGATGGTCGTGGCATGATGTGAACTCTGAAGAGTTTACAATTTCTGAGCAGCCATCCAGGGCAATAAGAAATTGATGCTTACAAGCAAATCAAGACAGTCAAAATTTAGAATTTTGGAGGGAACTCTAAGATTCAAGATGCGATGTCTTGTTGGCAGTATGGTTAGCTGGAACCTTTCATGCCTAAATGAGAAGCCATAAACTCTGAATTTGTAGTCTCTGTCCATCCATTTAATAAAGATTTACTAAATAATTACTAAATGGGGTCCTTTCAGACCTCTAAATCCTTACTAAAAATTCTCAACTCTGTTCAAAAGAAATTAAGATTATATTACTCTAATAACATAACTGTCAACTTTTGACTTTCAAAAAGCTGGATTTTTTGGTCAAGAGATAGAAAACAGCTTTTATGCAAAAAAGCAGTTTGCAGACAAAAAAAAAAAAAAAAAAAAAAAGTTTTTTGAAAATGCAGTAGGGCATACTTGCATTATACGGGGTATATCAATGTGCCTGATGTCATTCTTGCAAATCGAATATATCGTTTCGCTTATACATAGATTGGGTAAATACACATTTCTTCCTCTTGGCGCTGGATTATTCAAGCAAAAAAAAATATAGTTTTTTAAATTGATTTTCATTTTGAATTATAGTAAACCCTTGATTTAATGGGCCCTGATATAACAGACCAGACAAATAATAATACAGTAATGTACATATTAATCTCGACCATATTATTTTTTTTAGGTTATACAAAACTTCAATGTTATTATTAATTAAAAATTAATAATAATTACCTATTTCTATTATTGTTTTGATAATTAACTACTTTTATTTTTATAATCAAATTCAGGAAATTGTTTTTTTATTCTTTCTGAAAACATGTTCAAATAGCTGTTTTCCCAGATTGCCGATAAGAGCAGGTGGTGACTTGCAAGCTGAACGTGACTCGAGACACTAAACTGACTCGCTTTGTTTCGATCTCAGTCTGCCTCAAGCTAGTGTGCGGTCAGGTTGTACACAGTGTTTCTGTGATTTCTGAATTGTCACTTTATTTATTAAATAATTTTGCAATCTTTACAATTAGTGACAGAGGAGTTAAAAGAAAGTGTGTGAACTTAAATGTGGCACAGAAATTAGAGCCAATTTAGAAATTAGAACAAGGCGTCTCGGTAGCACGTATTTGTAAAATTTACACTGTAAAAAACAAACTGTTTGATATCTATAAATCAAAGGCCAAATTCCAACATTTTATATTTACAACAAAATATTATGTATTCTTTATTATAATTTAATAATTTTATATTGTACAGTACTGCATATTATATTGTATTAAAGCTTTTTTTTTCACATTAAGAATAATAAAAAAATGACCCCCCCCCCCAAGGTTAAATTCGATTTAACAGACTTTCGGCATTAACAGACACCCCTTCTCCCCTTTAGTCTGTTAAATCGAGGGTTTACTGTACTTAATATAGGTTGTTAGTTTACGGCACCAATTCGGGATTGGTTCAAGCGAAAAACAGTGTGTCCATAACCTTGTATACAATAGATTATGAAAACCGTTTTACGCATATATCCGTTAGGCTTTGGTGTTTAGTGGGCTAAGCATGTCAATCACTATTATTTGCAACAATCATATCATAGTGTAAAGGCTTACTTTTTTTTTTTTTTTTGAATTTTCATAAGTTTACTTTTACTAGCATAATACGTTTTTTTTTTTTTTATTTGATAATTTTACATTACCAAGCATAATACAATGGTTTTCCCCTATATGCTGTTATATTAAATCCAAACAGTGATTCACTGCAGAAGTGTTTTCTCAATATAAGTATAAGTGACACAATAAAACCTAGATTTGCAAGAATGACATCAGGCACATTGATGTACCCAGCATTTTATTGACGACACTTCTGACATTACTTTTTAAACAATTAAGACTTAGTGTTCTTGTATAGTTAGCTACCCTGACACATCCCTTTACATTAGCTATTTGCTCATTTGAAATGTTTCTGCCTTCAGAACATCTTGCTAATGTGATCTGTTGCAGCAACAAACAAGAACTCTTGAGGTATATGCAAGTGTTACTTTGACCAATATCGTTAGATAAATGCGTATCTATATTGCCCTTGTCACCCAAGTCAGCAGTTTCCCCTGAACCTTTTAAGTTAAAGTAAAATAATATTTAATTAACATTTTCAAAAGCTTAGTCAGCAACTTGCTATTTATGAATTCTGTTTAGAGCCAGCAAACCTTTGATGTAAGGAAAGACACTTGGTCTTAAATTCATGACAGAAAGTTAGCTGGCACATACTAAACCAAATTTATTCATAAAGTCAGAGCTTTTGCTATAAACATATTATATATTTGAAGTAGTAATACTTATCAGATCATATCAGCATACACACTTCAACAGCATGTTGGCAAACTGCACTTACACTTTTTTTTAAACCATATGTAAAAAACACTTAGACATTGCTGTGAATGTTGTGGTGCACTATTGAACAGCTTGTCATCCATCAACCTGTTTTTGACCTTCATGACCATAATGTACTTTATCTTTTATAATTGTGATTGACAAGGGTTGTTGTTGTTGTTGTTATTTGGTTTTTTAGGAGCATTAGCAACTAAGGCCATATTGCTCCGGGGATATGCGGTGGTCATTCCCTGACCTTTCCGCATCTTCCGTATTTGGTGGCTCACGGGCTTGAACCCCGGTCTAATCAAGAAGCATGTGCTACGCACTGTTGCTCCTGCCCACCTGGCTACGGAGGCGCCATGATTGACAAGGCAGGTGGTCTTTAATGACCAGAGAGAGAGAGCCACAATGTTTTGGCTCTTACTTCTAGACTATCAGCAATGCAATTTAGAAGAGTTTCCATCCTATAAAGATATGATCCTATAAGTCATTATCCATCCTATAAGTATAAAGACATGTCACATTTATATTTTCTTTAAAAATAAATTTTTAATGATATTTTTATAAACTTTAAGTTCTTGTATTAATTTTTATTGCTTTATAAATTGAAAGAGTGTATCATCCAAGGGCTATATCATATACATTGTGTTGGAAATGAAAAACCTTGCAAAATAAAGTTTGCTTTTTTTTTTTAAAGACTAATGGAACAATTATGAAAAACTATTCTCAGGTGTATATTATGGCCATATTTATTAACAAAAATCAGAAGAAATCGAAAAAAAAAAAATTCTAAATTTAACTTAGTTTTCCTATTTTTCAGGAAAAGAAAAAGACAGGAAAAAAACATTTTATTCCAAAAAGACATGTTACTATTGGGTGAGGGGGATGGGTCAATTCAAAACTGACACTTCAAAAAGATGGATTTAGAATTTGAAAGGGTTATGGCCTCAACTTAAGGGGAATTCACTTGACATAATAGTTAATGCAATAGCATCATTACATAAGTGAATAATAGAAACATTAAATACAGGCAGTCCAGCTTTACGAGATTTTTTTTTTTTAAGTATCAACAAAATTGAAAATATGAACATTAATTGCAAAAAAATTAATATTAAACATAAATACTGCATTTCAAACCACGCTTGTAGCTGTATAATACAGTGTACCCCATTTTAAGATATTAATCCATTTAAGAGGAACCATTGGTTCCTCTTAAATGGATTAATAACCAGAGGTATCATGAAAATATCATAATGTGAACCGAATAAGACATTGTTCTTCTGTAATTCATTCCAAGACCTTGGAACTTGGAATTTTCACTATATAACTAAGCTATTTATCTCTCTAAAAGGTCATTTTTATAATGAAAATTGTATTAGTTACCAATTCAAATCATTAAAATGTACTACACTTTCATTATTATCATATATGTTTTGTTATAAGAATCAATTTTGAAAGCCTTTGTGATATTTTTCTAAAACACATTTCTGGAGTTCATGATCATAAAACAAAAAACAATTTGCACTTTCTGGTTTATTGGGCTTTTCTGTTAGTGCAATCAATTATAAATGGGTAATAAACTCAATGTTATTGCATTTGCGAAAATATCAATAGCTGGAATTGTGTGGGTTTTTACGTTATTATGGTGAAATGTATTTTCCCTTCACTGAAATCTTCAATCATGCAAAAATCAAATTTTCAGAATTTTCTCTTCATTCCTTTATTTGAGGATTGGTTTTTGCATCACTTTGTGCCTGAAGTAAAACAATATTGTAAAGATAAAAATATTTCTTTTTGGGTGATTCTGATTTTAGGTAATGCATCTGGCCATTTCTGCAACGTCACCACCCTAATGTTAAAATCATTTTTTCCCCACCAAATACGACACCACTTTTGCAGCCAATGGACCAGAGCATTATTTACACGTTTCAAGTGCATTATCTTTGGGAGACATTTGACATTTAATGCAATGGATAAGGAGGGAGGTCCAACTCTTACAGAATTTTGGAAAGAATTTCATATTTTAGATGCAATTAAAACAATACAACGAACCTGGGGTAAAATTACAGAGAACATGAAGGGTGTTTGGAATAAACTGTGTCCTCAGAGTTTGATAATTCTGAAGGATTTCAAGAACCAGCAGAGATCATACAAAATGAAACAGAAGCGGTCATTACTATTGCTAACCAATTGCAGCTTGATGTTTCTTCAACCGATGTCACTGATCTGCTTCAATTGCACAATGGAGAGTTCACAAATGAAGACCTCTTTGAAATGGCAAAATGTGAAGAAGCCGAGTAAAAAGATTTAACAGCTGAAACTCCTGTTCGTTCCTTCACTCTCAAGGGGCTAAACGAAGCTTTTCAACACAGAAAAAAGCAATTGAAATTTTCGAGTCACAAGATTCAAATTTGGAGTGTATTAGGAAAGTTGCTACAGATTTAAAGAATGCTTAGGCATGCTATAGTGAAATTTATACAGAAAAGAGAAGACTATCTTGGAAACAAATGCCTCTTGACCCATTTTTGAAGAAGATGGCCCCTTGTGCTTCCAACAAACCAACAACGAGTGATCAACGAGTGTGCATTTAGTAGATGATGATGATGAAGAATAAACATTCTTTAACATTTGTAAGTCATAAATAATTTCTTTATATTATAATTTGCTTGATTTTAAAGGCTATGTTTTAATTTCTTTGAATAAATCAATCATTGTTTAGGTATAAACCAATCAGCTAACTAATTTCATTGTTTAGACTTTAACCCCTGTTTTTAACATTACGTCTATGAGAAATAAATTCCCGCTTCACGAGTTTTTGCTTTATGAGTGCGCATGCTAGGAACAAATTAACTCGTAAGTCAGGAACTACCTGTAAGTGAATCACCTTTACGTATAAAAATGATGTATAAGTATAACGATGATGCTATTGCACTAACCATTATGTCAAAAGATAAACTTGAGAGTTGCAATTATATACTCACTATGAATACTGGTTTTTGTTTTCAATTTCTGCTGTGTTTCTTTTCTGTGGCACTATTTGTCTCATATCTCATCTTATTCTGCTACTTCCTTATAAAGCTGTCAGAACTTCAGCACCAACCAGTAACTATCTATTAATGTTTATTATAATGTTTAAATGCACATTGCACAGATTATCTTGATCAAAATACTTGAATTAAAAGAATTTCATCTGTGTAGGGATTTAGAATCTATTACTAAAAGAGTTTAAAAATCATATGTTTTGTGGATATTTTCTCCACTGCTTTGTCTGCAAAATTAAAATAAGATGGTTTGCCTATTGATTTTTGGTTTACCTAACCTTAATTTTTAATATTAATATGTGAACCATCTTATTTTTAATTTTGCAGTCACTGACAAAGCTGAGGAGAAAACATACAAAACATATGATTTTTAAAATCTATTAGTAAAGATTCTATATCCTACAACACAAGTGAAGTGTTGTCATTTCAAGTATTTTCAACCATCTTTTATATATAATTCCTGAATTACAATAGAGAAATATTTAAGCTAAATTAATGAGTTTCTTAATCTTTCAAACCGTACCTATAGTACTATAGTGGTGGCCTAGGTAAATAACCTTCAATGTTTGGGGTACTTTAAAAATATTTAAAACAAATTTTGGAAGTATAGTCAAACAGGAAAATTAAATTAGACATTACCTTTGAACACCATATTTTTGTTTTAATGCTGTTTCATAATCAGGTGCCTGTCGATAAGAAGGCAAAAGAGCCCGTTTGGTTTCAGTTGGTAATTCAGCACTCTGAGACAGCTGATGTTGCTGATATAGCAGCATGGAGGAAGTTAGGTCAGCATTATTTAAATGGCCCATAGATGAAGATGGAAGTGGTGTATGTGGCACACTGTGAGAAATCAGTGACTGAAATGATGTGGCTAGTGGTTTTATGGCAGGATGTTGCAATTGGTGCTCATGAATCCCTGTTATCTCTTGTTGATAGTCTTCAAATACAATATCTCCAAACTGCCCACTGGGTGGTGGTAAAGGAACTTGTTCACTATAGCTGCCTTCTGTATGATAAACACCCAGTTCATCTGCAATATATTTCATTTTATTTTATCAGAATGAAATAAAAAAATCAATTAAACTGAATAAAACTGAGTAAAATTAAATAATAAATTCAATAAAATAAATTATATCCCATTCCAAAAAAATCTACCAGTACAGAGTCAATGAAACAATGCTGACAAACTGTTTTACTCAAGTTCCAATGCTTCTTTAGCAATGAAATCTTTTACACAATAGACAGTGACTTGTTGGTGTTCTGAACTACTACAATCCTCTGGGTTACCTTGTTTTTCTTTTAGGCAGCATATTAAAGGCAAATACAGGTTACTAATTGTGAAAATTGAAGTGCATTATTATCAGTTACACAGTAATCCCAGCATGGAAAGAAAACACTTCACTGTGCATAACAACAATGGGAATTAATTAAATTTTGGGGTCTAAAACTTGCAGCTGTCATGAAAGTAACTTCTTTGTTGCTCTTTTAGTTTTGGTTTAGTGAAGGAGTGGTCAGGAAGTAGTAATCCAACAAAGGACTGAAGCAGCATGCAAGCCTATATGATTTTTAGAATCTATCAGTAATAAATAATATGTACATTCTAAACCCTATTTTGGATTTTTTTTTTTTTTTTTTTTTTTTTTTTAACTACAAATATTTCAAAAAAAAAAAAAAAAGAAAAAAAAAAAAAGGAAAAAAAAAAAAGAAAAAAAAAAAGAGAGATCAAAATGTATGGTTTTTCAGCTATGGCTTTGTTGTTGCTTTCCAAACTATGATGACAAAAATTAAAGAAATGGGTAAATTAGCTGTAGTTCACAGCAGAGGGCAAACCCAGTCATGGCAGCTGGTACTGAAAAGATTGCCATGTAAATGATGCAGTACAAAATCAACATTTGTCCAATAATACTAGGGCAGTATCATAACAATATTACATTCCATGGTCAACCATTCGTAAAGTTCTTCAGCCCATCATTTATTGCTATCCATACAACAGCTAATGCAATCTGATCCAAACTTGGCTTTACGGTTTCATCTTTTGAACGAATGTGACTCATTTCCAGTTAAGTGCCAGTGCAAAAACCAATAATTGTTGGGTATGAAGATCATTACCTCTAGGTGCTGTCAATGAAGTACTTCTCCGCTGTCCACATGTTACTGCTTGATGTGGGTTTACAGAAAATTTCATAATTAGGTCATTCTTCTTTGAGGAAGTTTGAGCTCACAGTACAGAGACACATACCATGAAAGTCAAGTGTTACGATGATCTTCTCCATCATTATATGATTTCTGATCTTTAGGAAAGAGGATATCTGGAAACAACTGCTGTTTCTAAATATCGTCTGCACAGCTACTCAACACATTGGTCTTCCAGTAACTCAGCTGCTTATTTGATACCCTTGATCTCTGGACTTCAATCCTTGTGACTTTTAGTTAGGGGGATACAAGGTGTGGCTATTAAATAACAAGGCTGTGCACGCAGCCATTGCATACCAAGTGTGACATGTGAAACAAAGGGACAGAAGTTGACCTTGAAAATTTCCCTAGTTTTCTGCCAAGTCATGTCTCAACATGATCATTTGCTTTGCAGCAAGAGAGCTTTCATTACTTTGTGTATTTCAGTGCATCAGAAAAATGGGAGACAAAAGAACTGAACAATGAATCAACTTCAAATTTTTAACAAAAGAAAAGAAAATGCCAACTGAAAGTTATGAGTTGTTACATCAAGTTTATGGGGAAGACACTATGTTGGAACGAGATACTACACTGGAAAGTACAGAGAAGGGCAACAAGATTAGTGAATGGAACAAAGGGTTGCTCTTATGAAGAAAGGCTTAAGTTTTGATGAGAGTCATCTACCATCTAGTATTGCCTGGTAACACAGAGGGGGTGGCATTCCTCCATGTGGTGTGGGTGACACACTTCGACTAATGTTGGTTCACACCTGGGTGGTCACCCACAGTGTGCTTGTGCATGGGGGTTATATCCAGGATTACTAACAGTCCCACAATTGTAAAGGTGCAAGCAGAGGATTTGGCTGTCACAGATTGTCTGAACTTCACTGAAATTGGGTCCACTTGACTTGAATGTCATCCAATATCAGTTCCACTAGCGTTTTAGACTCCCAGGTAGCAAGTACAGCTTGTCTGGCATATCCAAGAGAATGTCTGTGACAATCTTAAGAACCTAGTTAATACATTACTCTGGGGTTACTGCTTTCCATATGCAGTACTTTACATTTGTCAATATTAAACTTCAGCTGCCACCTCTCAGCCCATCTGCTCAACTTTTCTAGATCTTGTGTTGCAGCAGCATACTGTCATTAGTGTGACCAACAACCCTGCCAAACTTCATATCATCTGCAAACTTAGACATTAAGCCTGATATACCATCATCAATATCATTAATAAATACAGAAAACAACAATGGAAACAACACTGAACCCTGGGGAATTCCACTAATAACATTAGTTCACGAAGAGCGGTGTCCATTGATTACCATATACTAATATACCCAACAATTTGCCTCCAATGCCACACTGCTCCAATTTCTGCAGTAGTCTTCAATGTGTAACAGTATCAAAAGCCTTTCTAAGATCACTATATATGATATCAAAATTATTACCTGCATCCAGCTGGTTGTGACCACATCTTAATATCCAATCAAATTGGTCAGACAAGACTTCCCCTTAACAAACCCATGCTGTGTCTGAGCTATAACTGAAGTCTTGTCTAGATGATCCTGCAATGCTTTTTTAACCAGTGCCTCCACTAATTTCTCTGGAACAGAAGTTAAACTAACAGGTCTGTATTACCTGTCTCCCTTTGATCCTCCTCTGTGGATTGAGGTCACATTTGCACATCTCCAGTCCATGGGTACCTCTCCTGAGTCTAAGGAAGTTTTCATAATTATGGCTAAGGATTTGCTTACTTCCTTTGCTGCCTCCTTTAATATAACTGGATAGATCCCATCCACCCCAGGTGCCTTTCTTATGCTTATCTTCAACAATTTCTCCTCCACTTTGCTCTCAGTTATTACAAAATCATCTAGCTCACTGCCAGTTTAATACACCTCTGGCATTTCCCTCCTTGAATAACTCCTCATATGTGAATGTAAATGCAAAATACTCATTTATTTTGTTAGCTACCTGAGCAGGATCATCAACAGTTGAACCACTGATATGAAGTGGACCAATCTGATCATCCCCTACCTCCTAGTGTTTACATAAGTAAACAACTCTAGTGTTTTTCTTTGCATCCTTTGTCAAAGATTTCTCGTAATCTGCCTTGGCCTGCCTAACTTCCTTTGTGACTTGGTTACAGACCAGCTTATATCGATCATAGGCTTCAGTGTCACCTGTTAATTTATATGTATCCTATGCATTTTTCTTCTCCATCACATGTCTCATTAATTCATCTGATATCCAATTTAGGTGTAACCCTTGAACAATATTTCTTAGTTGGTATGAAAAAGTTTAGTAGCTTTCAAGATTAATTCTTTGAATGATTCCCATTTTGAATTTGCTGTTGGTAACATCATCAGTTGGTCCAACTGTATAGAATTTAAATACAGTCTCAGACCTTCATAGTCGCCTTTACGAAAGCAAAAACCCTTCTCTTTACCCCTGATGATAGTTACCTCTTTGAGTAAATCCCATTTGAGCACCCTGTGATCACTGCCACCCAGTGGTTACTTTATCTGTAAATTCTTAATGCATGAAGAATCACTACTGATAATCAGATCAAGAGTATTACTCCCTCTAGTTGCCTCCTGAACATGCTGTTGTAGAAAACAATCATCCAATAAATCCATAAAGGCTTTGCTAGTGTGTGAGTGACCGGCCCACAAATTCCAGTCAATATCTGGGAAATTAAAATCCCCCATTATAAGACACTGATTTTCTGGCCCACTATTTCTCTGTACAGTTGTTTATTATACTCATCAGAGTCATTAGGCATATAACACACTCATACTCTCAATTTTGCTTTCCCAGTGCTTATGTCACACCAAACTGACTTGCCACTGCACTGTCCAGCCATGTTGACTTACTGTACCTCCTTGGATTTTATGTTTCTTATCTAATAGCATAACCCCTCCTCCCTTCTTATTCTGTCTATCCTTCCTGTGCACATTGTACTCCCCAAATTCTATTTCTGCATTCCTTATATATGTGTGACACCACATCTCTGATATCCCAACGATATCTGCCTTTGATGTTTTGACCAACACCGCAAATTCATCAAATTTATTTACTAAACTCCTAGCATTGGTGTACATGCAAGTATACATGCACCTGTTCCTATTCTTAGCTACTCTAACACAGCCCATGTATTTACTTGTTCTGCAATGATTCCCAGCAGTCTTTGAAATCCCCTGCATCTTGTTTTCCAGGGTGCTGCTCATTCCAATAGAAGCAGTTCAAGAATCACTTTCACCCCTGCCAGCAGTTACTGTTAATCTATTAGTCCTTGTTACCCCCCCTCCAAGCTAGCAGTATTCCGACCCACCTAACACTGCCTTGATAGCATCAGCAAATATCCTTGCACCCTTTCTGTCAGTCTCTCTCTCCTGTTAACAAGTAAGTTTAAGATGGGGAATATTTTTTTCTTTTTAGATGTAAGATGCAAATTAAGGAAGGATACTTGAGCTGGATGTAAAAAAATTTGCTTTTATTCAAATAGTAATCAATTTAGAGGAACAAATTATTATGTGGCCTTGCAGAATCAGAGAGCTTATGTAAATTTAAAGGATTAGGTAACTATTTGAGAGAAACAGTAGAATAGAAAAAAAAGTAGACAGAAATTAATGAGGCATTAAATTTCACCTCAGTTTGATTTATTCCATTTTATCATTATTTATTTTTTATGGAAGGTACTACATAATCTTTGCTTCCTTGAACCATAATGTCATTTTAACATTGAGTAAAATTCCAGTGAATTAATTATGTAATTATGAATTATAATAGTTATTCCAGAGGAATACAAATGCATAACTTTTAAGCAATGTATCACAGAAGACAAATTACAATTTTCAAAAATAAATTTGAAGCTCATATACAGGGTGTCTCAAAAATATTAGTACAAATGTTTAGGGGAGGTAGGTAACATCTAAAGGAATGTGAATCGCATAGGAACCCATAACTGGAAACATCAAGGAAAAAGTAGTAGCAGAGGCACAAGAATCAGAAATGACACAAGACAGTAATTAGTGGCAAACATTTATTTGACATAATATTAACAATGGAGTACGAGATGGATGCATTTCATGATGTTACAACAGATGCCCGAAGGTTCCACCATGAGACGCGATGTATGCGTGACACCGACACAGCATGGATTGGCGGACATGGTCAAACACACCTGGAGTTTCTTTGACAGTAGCAGTAGTGCAGACGAGTCTCGCCACGAGATCCATTTCCGTCTCCACAGGCGATTCATACACGATAGATTTGAGGGCCCCCACAGAAAGAAATCAAGGCTCGATAAATCAGGTGAGCTTGGGGGCAGGCAACGAGTCCACCACGGCCAATCCATTGACGCCCAAAACGCCTGTTCAAATGGTCATGAACACACCTTCCATAATGGGCAGGTGCCCTGTCATGCTGAAACCAAATGTTGCATCTCACATTTGCTGGACCATCATCAAGTAACCCTGGTAGAACTTGTTCAAGAAAGATCCAATATTTAGCGGAGGTCATGCGGGATGGTAACAGGTATGGGCCGACTAAGCAGTCACCAACCATACCTGCCCACACATTTATTGCGAAGTGATGTCGCATGGGGGCGCACACCGTGTGGGTTGTCGTGAGCCCACACATGAGCATTGTGCTGATTGAATAAGCCTTCCCGAGTGAAATAAGCCTCATCCGTGACCAAAACATAGGCTGGAAAATTCAAGTCTTGAACACTTTCTTGGAGAAACCACTGTGCAAAAGCCACATGTGCAGGATGATCTTGGAAGCTCAGTAACTGAACCCTTTTTGGAGATGAAAGGGGTGTAAGGAATCGTCGTGCCAGACACGCTGTACACTGCAACGAGATACTCCTAAGGCAGAGGCAACGGCATGTGTGCTGGTAGTAGGATTATTCTGGATGGCATTCAACACACTTTCTTCCATGGCGGGAGTTCATGTCGAACGTGGTCTGCCAGCACCCATAATCGCACAAATTTTGATGCACACACGCAAAACAAATGGTGGTCCGGTACATGTCTGTCTGGGAAGCTTTCTCCATAAATTCGTTGAGCGGCTCGTCCATTGCCCTCTGCTAATCCATACACTAGGTGCATGTCTGCCAGCTCACAGTTCGTACATTGATGCATGCTCTTCATGCAGCGACTACTGCTTGAATGAGTAAACCAGAAAATTTCCCTCTCGCGAACTGATGAACAGCGCTGTGTACTGACTTACTGTGACGTTTCCGGTTATGGGTTCCTATGCGATTCACATGCCTTTAGATGTTACCTGCCTCCCCTAAAAGTTTGTACCAATATTTTTGAGACACCCTGTATATATATATCATATATCTAATTACTGGAATAAAAAGGAACTAATATTCATAAATTTAAATTTGAACTTGAAAACAATAGTTACCCAGTGACTCCTGGCTGGCTTGGAGTAGTTGATTTGTGTTACTTCCATGTTGGTTCTAAAAAAATGCAATAAAAAAAAAATAAATTTGGTTACCCAGCTAAGTTTATATTGTGTAATACGAATAAAGAAATAAAGGTTTCAATATGCGCAGAAAAGACTCACCACATAATTTGTTGGTTCTTTTGGCACACTGTCTTCAAGATTGCTATAAAAACAAATAAGTAAATGTAAATCTGCTAAACAGTGGAGGAAAAAAAACCTACAATTCAAAAGACACAGCAAGTACAAACTTTAAAAATAGGTAGATAAATACTACTGTATTATGACACAGAAAATTTTAAGAAATTAAAATTAATTTAAAAACATGGGTCAAAACAAGTATTCAAAAAGTACAGCAAGCCCTCGCTAATCTGGTTACAGTTAATCCGGGTCGAAATATGAAAAATGCTGTTCACAGTTGAGCACTTTGAAAGACACGTGAGATTTAGGAAGGCAGATGAGTTACTCTGACTGCGTGCTGATTGACTGTGCAGAGAGAGACAGAACATACATTACCTTGTCTTGTGTGTTGTTCAGTATCATTGTTGATTTTGAGTTGGATGGATGTTATTGCTTATATAGCTTCATTTGTACTTCTTTATACGTATATATGTAAATAAGTTAACATGTTTTATAAAATTATGGGTTCTAAAGAATTGAAAAGTGGAATAAAAAGAAAACACTTTAATTATCATTAACAAGCTCAAAATAATAGAACTTGAAAATGGTGTTTCTGGAACAAAAATTGCTGAAGAATTTGGTATTGGCCAACAGACTGTGTCAAGTATTAAAAAACAAAAAGAATCTATAAAGGCATTTGTTCAAAATTCAATGTGGAGAGTGATAAGAGCAGTGTATCAAACAGACAGACATTAAAAAAGCCAAAAGAAGTGTTGCTGAAAGAAGCTATATTTAAGTGGTATTCACAGCAACAATCAAGCAGCGTTTGCACATGTGGTGTTGAGTTAAAGGCAGATCACTAATAGAAAAATTTGTGGTGAAACTCTTAAGTGATGATGTTGAAGGTATTGAGCCATTTATAAAAGAATTAAATGAAATAATAATACAATCAGGTCTTTGTTATTCTCAAATATATAATGCTGATGAAACGGGCTGTTTTGGAGTGGTGTACCAGAAAATACACAAGCCTCTCATAACGAGCAGTTGGAACACCAGGGCAGAAAAAGAGCAAGGAGAAGTTTTCAGCACTTCTTTGTGCCAATGCAGATGGAACTCACCGGCTAAAGTCTGTTGTAGTAAGGCTAAGAATCTAAGGGTGCTGTTGTCTACTACAACTCACAAAATGCTTGGTTCACCCAAGAAATTACAAATAATTGGTTCCATAACCACTTCGTACCCAAAGTCAAGAGGTACCACAGAAAGAAGTGTTGAAATTTTCAGATTAAAGCACTTCTAATTCTCGACAATGCCCCCACACATCCAGATATTGAAAATATTGTACGTCCTTTAAGGATGGTAAAATAAAGTGCTTGGCTTTGCTGCCAAACACAACTGCCTTAATACAGCTCATGGACCAAGGCATCATTGTAGCCTGCAAGAGTCAGGTGGTAGATGACTTTCATCAACCGGTGAAATACCACCACTTTGCTTATTGGAGGCTTGAAGTGGTGAAACCCATGTTTAGTCTCTAGAACAAAGTTTCCGGCCTCCCCCCTCTCCCCATACTTCTCCTTCAACCTATGCATGGTACTAAGTACTATAGGTTTTGATACCTTTCGTGTTTGGGGTTTTCATAAAAAAAAAAAAAAAAGAGGCTCTACAAGCACAAGTTCCTTGATGAGGTGATGGCAGTGTTGGAAGACAGAATGGACGAAGGTAATAACAAAAGAGGAAGAAGAATGCTGTAAAATATCAAATCATGCAATATCAAGTTGGTTATCTTCAAGTGGGCCAATGGATGGAGGGACACTAAAAAGGAAACTTTAGTGAATGGCTGGAAAAAAACTCTTGCAAAATACAGATGGTGATATTGACTTTAAGGGATTAGAGCCAGAGGAATTTCAGACTGTGTTAAGAGCAGCTGGAGAGACTGAAATAATGCAAGAAAATATCCAAGATTGGCTTGAGCTGGAACAAGGAGATCCTGGATTTCAGCTTCTGACAGAGCAAGAAACTGCTGCAGATATTATTAAGGATTCTACTATGGAAGAAGAATCGGATAATGAAGTAGTTGAACTACAAGAATCTACAATTAAGAAGAAACTTCTTAGCTCCACAAGAGATTGCACTGATGCAGTAATCAATTATGTGAACCCTTCAACAAATAAAAAATCATTGGGGTATTATGAACACCTAAGAACTGTGAGGGAAATCCTAATTAGAGAACAGCAGCAGAAGTCTGTTCAGACAAAACTTCGAGTTTCTTGAAACCTGCATTATTATTTATCAAAAACAAGTACAACTTCTGAGTCTTCTATCAATGTATAAATGTATAGTCTTTTTTTAAATAAAGGCTCTACAGTGATATTTTTATCAGCACTACCTATATCATTAAATTTTCTATTTGTTTGCATTTTAAGTTTTTTTGTCTTTTAGGGCTATCTTTTGCTTCACTAATCCAGATTATTGCTTAATCCAGATAACCTCTTCCCCCAGTTAATCTGAATTAGTGAGGATTTACTGTATTCAGAAATGTTTTGATACTAATCAGGACTTGGAATGGACTGGAGCACAATGGAACACTATTCCAGTTTATCACACACATCAGAAATGTATATGATTATTAAAAATAAGACATTTTATTAAAGAGCATTTCATAAAATTTTCCATTTCAACCCTGTTGCTAATATGATCAACTCAATAAACTACACTAATGAAATTAAAATAGCAATTTAGATGCTAAGATCCACAATGCATTTAAAATCAACTTTCAAATAATAAAAACTTCTAAAATTGGTAGTCTTTAAGCAGCCTTTTTGATAATCTTCATCAGAAGAGCTGGTAAGAGGATGGGAATGAATAAAAATAAATGGTTGTAACTTTACCTTGTATTCATAACGTTTGAGTGTGATTTACATTATGCTACCATTTTTGCCCATCTGCATTAAAAATAATAACAGATTAAGTTGGATTGAGATTTTATATAAATGTTTATGGCATCAAGGAATTTAAGAAAAACTGACTGCGTGGTAATGGTATTAGCATTTTTTTTTTTGTGTGTGTGTGTGTGGGGGGGGGTGATTTTGAACTGAACAATGTACTAATTCAGACACCCTCTCTTGTTTTTCCCAACAGACTGCATGCAGTGCTTAATTTTATTGTGCAAACATATCTGCACAGAGCTGAGGTAAGTGTAACCACAACTTTGCTGATATGGAATTATATAAACTACATTAATTCTATCTAAGATAGCAGGTTAAATCAGGAATCTTTCATCTTAAAGATATCAGAAAATTTCCACATGGATTTAAAGGTAATAACTGTAATGCTAGCATTCTTAAAAACTTTGAGAAATTATTTACCACTATATACTCACATTGAGAAATAAATGAAATTCTTTGCTAAGATAGCCAGTTCTGTGGGTGTATGTGTCTAGTGGAGGTAGAGGGTAGTTCATTTATTCGTTACTGTATTTGGTTTCGTACATATTTAGTAAGTCATAAAGGATAATTCTTATTTACAAAAATATATTATAATTTAGACGTTAAGGAGGTTCAATACCAATATTCATTGTTTAATGGTATTCAATAAGTTAGAAAAACGACAACTATAAAAAAAATGAATATACAGGAACTCCCCGACTTACGTAAGAGTTGCGTTCCGTGGAATGCTACATAAGTCGGAATTTCTGCCATACTTGTGCAGAACTCGCAACTGTGCTCACTGAATTGATTGAATCAAAAAAGAAATGTTCAATGAACATGTAAATAGAATTATTTATTGTATATATTCAATTTTTTATCTCATACGTAGGAAAAATTACAAAAAACGAGAGGAGACAGGCATAACATCAGTAAGTTTTACCTCTTGAGCATCATTACCAGAATTGATGACTTCAGCCGATAAGTAGGCCGCTGTGGAGGTTGAGGGCTATGGAGATTTAGAAGGGGAACAAAAATAACCTTATGAAAGAACATATTAATGGATGACTGGATGGTGGCTTTTTTCTTTTCATCGTAGATTTCTTTGTGGCAAGCAAGCATATCATTCACCCCTCTGTTAACTTTTAAGAATTGTTCGCTGTCAGGATCCCCATCTTCTCAAACCTCGCCATTGCCATCTTTCTATTGAAGAAGCATCTCGGTTTCTCATTTGGTTCATCTTGAGCTTCGTCAGCATTTTCTTCTCACTATCGCTGCCTGCAAGCCAATAAATTCTTTGTTAGATAATTCCTTCTCTTCTTCCTCTGTTAACTCATCCACGTCTATGGCAAAACCTCCAACTGAAGCAGCTCTACAACCTTTACAATCTTATCTGTAACCTCTTCATATGATTCATCTTTTTCAAACCCTTCGAAGCCTTTTACATGCCATGGGCATATTTTCTTCCATACACTATTTAAACAACTTTTAGTAATTTCTGCCCAGGCCTTATTAATGTTTAAGATGGCATGGTAAATATTGTAAGATTTCCAAAAGTCTCTTAACGTAAAATTTTTCTCACCATCTACTGCAGACAATTCCTGAGCAAATGTTGTGCGTAAATAGTATGCTTTTAAATTCGAAATAACAACTTGATCCATAGGCTGGATGAATGAAGTTGTATTCGGCGGTAGAAATATAACTCTCATATTTGAATTGAAATCATCTAGATGCAAAATCTTGAAAGGAACGTTGTTGTCTTTACAATATTTTTCAAACTTGGGAATGATGCAGCATTTAAGCCAATTCTCAAAGAGAGATATTGTTATCCATGCTCTCTGGTTCGATCGGAAATGCACGGGTAGGGCGGCTTTATTCTTTATTGATGCCCTTAAATGCACGAGGATTTCTAGAATGGTATATAAGCACTGGTTTTAATCTGTAATCTCCTGCTGCATTAGCCCCAAGCAAGAGCATGGCCCTATCTTTTGAAGCCTTGAAACCTGGCATTGTGTCTTTTCCTCTTTGGCAATGTATGTTCGATCTGGTATTATTTTCCAATACACAGCAGTCTCGTCAATGTTAAAAATTTGCTGCATTGAATAGTCGCCTTCATCAATAATTTTTTTCCAGCGCATCACAAAATTTCTCTGCAGCTGCAGAATTGACACTGGCAACTTCACCGCATTTTTTAAAGTTTTGTGAACCAGCGATATGCTTGAACCTATTAAACCACCCATTGCTTGCCACGAACTTCGGTTGGGGTTCGCCGTACTTATCTTTAATATATTCATACATACTTGTTGCTTTTGCTTGAATGCCATTTGACTCAGGGACACTTGCTTCTAAATCTGGTTTTCCATCCGTATTATTAGCATTAGAAAATTGTAGAGCTATATGATGCAAGAAGGCAAGCTTATGCAGCATCAGGCAAAAAAAAAAACACTTCCACCACTTCAACCCTCCCATTCGTTCGAAATACCTGTCCAGCTGAGCCTTAAATTTATTTAGGCTATCAACTTCCACAACAAGGGATGGAAGTCTGTTCACCAACCAACTACCCGCTGGCTAAAGGCAAATTTCCACACAATCTATCCTACATCTGTCTTTCCTCAGTCTGAATTTATGCCCTCTCAGGTGATTATTCTGAGAAAGAGGAAGAATCCCATCGGCATTGAGCATGCTCAAACCATTCACGGCTTTATACACCTCTATCAGATCACCTCGCCGGTGCCTAGTCTCCAGACACTGTAATTTGCAGAACTTAAGCCTTTCTTCGTAACAGCAACCCTTTGTTCCATTCACTTATCTTGTTGCCCTTCTCTGTACTCGTTCCAGCAGCTCTACATCCTTCTTGAAATGAGGCCTCCAGACCTGTATGCAGTACTCAAGGTGTGGCATGACCATAGCCTTATACAAGGGAATAATCACCTCCTTATCCCTGCTAGAAAAATTCCTGTATATCATTGACAAGACACCAATGAGCTACTCTTGCAGCTCGTCTGCACTGCTCAGAGAACTCATATCTACCTGCACAATTACCCCCAGGTCCTTTTCATTCTCTACCACTGTCAGTATAGTACCACAGATTTGATACATTGCCCTGGGGTTGCTGTTTCCCCAAAGGCAGTACTTTACATTTGTCAATTAAACTTCATTTGCCACCTCTCAGCCAATCTGCTCAACCTTTCCAGATCCTGTTGCAGCAGCATAGCATCAGTAGTGTCCTTAACAACCATGCTAACCTTTGTATCGTCTGCAAACTTGGACAATAAGCTTGATATACCATCATCAATATTATTTATAAATACAGAAAACAATAATGGACCCAACACTGAACCCTGAGGGACTCCACTAATAACATTAGTCCACGATGAGCAGTGTCCATTGATTACCACTCTGTCTTCTCCCCCTCAACCATCCCTTTATCCATAGCAGCAATTTGCCTCCAATGCCACACTGCTCCAATTTGTGAAGCAGTTTTCCATGTGCAACAGTATCAAAAGCCTTTCTAAGATCCAAGTATATAATATCAGTTATTCCCTGCATCCAGTTCTTTTGTGACTGCATCATAGTATCCAATCAAATTGGTCAGGCAAGACTTTCCCTTAACAAAACCTGCTGTGTCCGAGCTATAACTGAAGTCTTGTCTAGATGATCCTGCAGTGCTTCTTTAACCAGTTAATTTTCCTGGAACAGAAGTTAAACTCACAGGTCTATAATTACAGTAAACCCCCGCTATTCGCGGGGGTTACGTTCCTGAGAAATTTCGCGAATACCGAAAACGCGAATACTGAGTTATAGCTCCCATAGTAATAAAGGGATTCCGTTCCAAAGTATGAAATATATAAGAAAAACTAGTCTAAAATTTTGTCCAGCGCCTTTGCTAGCAAAAAAACTTATCCTGCCAGTGCTATCACCAGTTTCGCTAAAGTGTTGATAAAGGAGTTTTGCCTTTTCACGAATGATAAGTGAACTTAACGGAATTTTATTTTGAGTTCGGTCTTCTATCCTCAGATTTAAAGTGTTTTCCAATTTTTCTAATTTAACATCACGAGTTACAGAGCAAATTTTTGAAGCAATTAGCGCATTTTCACGGCCACTACGGCGGATTTTTTCTTCCGATTTTTTGATTGATCGAACCGTTGACTCATTGATTTTATGTTTTGCCACTGAAGAGACACTTGCACCATTAGAAATTTTGTCTAATAACTCAATTTTATTCGCTAATGTCATCACCTTCTTTGATATTTTCACATTTCTCTTGTTATTTGTAGCCATATTTTTGTAGGGGTTAGAAAGAACTTGTCCACAATAAAGTCACTTTCGTCCGTTAACACACTCGAAAAAGTCTGTTGTACACTGCAAAACGGTAGATTTATCACTTTTGTAAGCATATTAATTTATAAATTGATAAATTTATTCAATTTATAAGCATATAAATTAAAAGCAAACGACGAAATCTTCCATGACAAGCGCATAACACATACTGAACAAGGATTAGCGAAAAACATCCACGCTCGCGATTTTGTCACCCCTTTCCCGCCACCCACTGAGCGCGATATTGTCCCCCCCCACCCACCCACTGAGTGCTATTTTGACCGGAAAAGATAATTTTAGCCACGCCCATGTTTTTTTATGGCAGATAATATTCACGGCACTTTAAAATTCACATTTTTTTAGGTTTCATTTTATATTAAATCAGCGATCGCGAATACGCGAAACTGCGAATACAGATACCGTGAATAGCAGGGGTTTACTGTACTTGTGTCAGCCTTTGTCCTCCTTTGTGAATTGGGGTCACATTTGCACATATCCAGTCTGTGGGTACCTCCCCTGAGTCCAAGGAAGCTCTCATAATTATGGCTAAGGGTTTGCTTACTTCCTTTGCTGCCTCCTTTAATATAACTGGATAGATCCCATCCACCCCAGGTGCCTTTCTTGTGTTTATCTTCAACAATTTCTCCTCCACTTTACTCTCAGTTATTACAAGATTATCTAGCTTACTGACAGAGTTGAATACACCTCTGGCATTCCCCTCGCTGAATAACTCCTCATACGTGAATGTCGATGCAAAATATTCATTTAGTTTGTTAGCTACCTGAGCAGGATCATCAACAGTTGAACCATCGATATCAAGTGGACCAATCTGATTCATCCCCTTCCTTCTAGAGTTTACATAAGTAAAGAATTTTTGTTGTTTTTCTTTGCATCCTTAGCCCAAGATTTCTCATAATCTGCCTTCGCCTGCCTAACCTCCTTTGTAACTTGGTTACAGATCAACTTATATCTGTCATAGGCTTCTGTGTCACATGTTAATTTATATGTATCCCATGCATTTTTCTTCTCTGCCATATGTCTCATTAGTTCATCTGACATCCACTTAGGCCTAAACCTTGAACAATATTTCTTAGTTGGCATGTAAAGCCTAGTAGCTTCCAAGATAACTTCTTTGAATGCTTCCCATTTTGAATTTGCTGTTGGTAACATCATCAGTTGGTCCCACTGTATAGAGTTTAAATACTGTCTCAGACCATCGTAGTCGCCTTTACGAAAGCAATAACTCTTCCCTTTACCCCTAAATCTTTGAGTAAATCCCACTTCAGCACACTGTAATCACTGCCACATAGTATTTCTTTGTCTGCAGATTCTTAATGCATGAAGAATCACTACTGATAATCAAATCAAGAGTATTACTCCCTCTAGTTGCCTCCCGAACATGCTGTTGTAGAAAACAATCATCCAATAAATCCATAAAGGCTTTGCTAGTGTGTGAGTGACCAATCCACAAATTCCAGTCAATATCTGGGAAATTAAAATCCCCCATTATAAGACTCTCTGATTTACTGGCCCACTCTATTTCCCTGTACAGTGTCTTATTATACTCATCAGAGTCATTAGGCCTATAGCACACTCCTACTCTCAATTTTGATCTCCCAGTGCTTATGTCACAACAAACTAACTTGACACTGCACTGTCCTGTGATGTCGACTGGCTTCACTTCCTTGGATTTTATGTGTTTCTTAACTAATAGCATAACCCCTTCTCCATTCACATTGTACTCCCCAAATTCCAGTTCTGCATTCCTTATATCTGTGTGACACTATGTTTCTGATATCCCAACAATATCTGCCTTTGATGTTTTGAGCAATACCTCAAATTCATCAAATTTATTTACCAAATTCCTAGCATTGGTGTACACGCAAGTATACATGCACCTGTTCCTATTCTTAGCTACTCTAACACAACCCATGTGTTTACTTGTACTGCAATGACTCCCAGCAGTCTCTGAAATATTCTGCATCTTGTTTTCCAGGCTTCTGCTCATTCCAATGGAAGCAGTGCAAGAATCACTTTCACCTCTGCCAGTGGCTACTGTTAATCTATTAGTCCTTGTATCCCCCAAGCTAGCAGTTTTCCGACCCACCTAACACTGCCTCGATAGCATCAGCAAATATTCTTGCACCCTTTCTATTTAAGTGTATCCCATTCTTGTAGAAGCAATCTCACTTGTTAACAATTACACACGAGGCTGAAAAAATTCTACCCCTTGAGCCTTGCACAATCTTTCCAGGGCCGAATTGATCGACAAGGCTCTCATCATATACTCCTCCTATCGTGTCTAGGCAGAATTGTAGACACTTTCAAATTCAACCCTAATTCACGGCTTTTTTTCAACATTAAAAGCTATCAATAATTATTAACAGCTGTTCCATCTTCGATATAGAACCTGAAAGGTGTTTTGTGATCACTGTTGATCTTAAGTGCGTCGATCCTTTGACATGTTCTTTTATACGCACATTGTCCCTTAAAATAGTATTCACTGTTGAAGCAGCGAGACCTAATTCCCTTGCAATAGATAACAAACTTTGTCCTGCTTCTTATTTCTTAAGAATTTTCATCTTCATTTCTAAATCAATTTTGTTTTGTTTCCTAGCACTGTCAGCACTTGCACTTTCCGTTGGTTCCTTTCCTTTTATCATTGTAATGCATAAATAGGAATGAAGAGAAGTTTCGAAAATTTGTTTTTTATGATTGAAGATTTCAGTGAAGGGGAACACATTTCACCATAATACTATAACGTAAAAACCAACAGAATTCCACTTATCGGGATTATCACAAATGCAATAAGATCGAGTTTACTACCCGTTTTTTTTTAACCAGAAAGTGCAAATTGTTTTTTTTTTTGTTTTTCAGTTGTGACTTGCAGAAACATGCTTTAGAAAAATATCACAAAGGCGTTCAAACCAATTCTTATAACGGAAGATTTGATAACGATGAAAGTGTAGTGCAATTTCCATTATAAATATGATCTTTTAGAGAGATAAATAGCTTAGTAATATAGCGAAATTTTCAACTTCCAAGGAAAAAAAACAAAACAAAACAAAACAAAAGCAATATGTTATTGGGTTCACATTACGATATTTTCACTATACCTCCATTTATCCCTATGGAAATATGGAAAATGCAAAATACGTTTCTATATTTTTTTTGAGTTTGCACTGATCGGCAAAAACTTGGGTAAAGTTGAATTTCCGTAAGTCAAGTATTACATAAGTCGGGAGTTCCTGTATAAGCAAGAGCAATCAGAATGGCAGGGGGAGGAACCATTTGGAATGGGCCGCAAATAATTTTTGAAGACCAGCCCAAAAATTCTGTTCAATGCACTATTTTCTTTAATAAATAGTTCTTACACAGAAAAAAAAAAAAAAAAAAAAAAATTATTTTTAGACTGCACATGGTCCTTTTTCCCAACAAAAAAAAATCTTTTTTGGCAGTTGGCAAATCAACAACTAAGTATTCTATAAACCAAGTGTTCAAAGATATTTCTATTTAAAACAGAGTAACCTGTAAATGAACACCCGGCACAGAAATGCTATTACTGACGCACTAACTAGAAACTATTAGCTACATGGAGAACCACCTAGTGACGCAAATCCCAACTAAGGCAATACTTTTCGGTATACCCTTTTATTTATTTTCTTAGCTTTAAATTACTACTCATATTGAATTTCATAATAATTATAATAACATACTTACACTGATGCTAACCTTTGCTCTATTGGTAATTCTTGTACTGGAATATTTCTGAAAGGCAATTTTTAAAAATTTTGTTGAATTTGTCATTTTATCAATGTTATTAATTAAAAACGAAAACATGATCAGTGAATTGATGATTCCCTTCCCTCCAAAAAATATCCAATTTAATTATCAGCAGCAACATTTTATGGAATGTGCAAGATGAAAAGTACAAGCTTTCTTGTCTTCTACTCTTTGGTGGCCTTTCACAATACCTCGTACTTTTCATATTTTGAAAAGGTCATTTAGCATCAGCAAATTTATTAGTACTAGCCATATAGTGCAAGGAAGTTACAGGCTTTTGCTGCACTGGCCAAAAAAAAAAAAAAAAAAAAAGAAAGTAGATAAATAAGAAAATACAAATTGTTTCCCTCCTCTCATAGGAGTAACTATTCAGTGACCTTTCTTCAGAACTGTTGTCCTCAACTACCTGTGAAAGTAACGTGTTCTGGCAATCAATAATTTGCTGACTAAAAGAAAAATTCCTACAAATTAGTTTAAACTTTTTTCTCCTCTAATTTGAATTTATGGACCCTAGTTCTGTTATTCTTTATAATAGTGAAAATCTTTCCTTCCTTCATTTTAATAACCTCTCTCGGAACCTTATACACCTCAATCAGGTTTGCTCTAAGATGCCTGGTTGCCAAGCTCTATAGCCCACAAAATCAAATTCTTTTCTCATATGATTGCCCCTTTGCCAATCTCACTATGGAAATTGTCCTTCTTTGGACCCTTTGAAGAAGCTCAATATCTTTTTTCAGATGAGGTCTCCATACCTGGTCACAGTATTCCATATGGTCTTACAATTGCCTGGTACAGTGGGATTATAATCTCCCTATTTTTACAGGATATTAGCATTAGTAGAGGTATATGATGGAAAAAAGCAAGCTCATATGGCATCAGCCAAAAAAAAAAAAAAAAAAAAACCCCTTCCTGCTTCACCCATCCTTTCACTCCAAAAGTTTGTCTTGTTCAGCCCTGAATTTATTTATGGCTGTCCACTTCCACAACGACAGATGGAAGCTTGTTCCAGCAATTAACTACCCACTGGCTAAAGGCAAATTTTCCACATTGATTCTACAACTGCCTTTCCTAAATTTGAATTTATGCTCCATCAGGTGTGAAATCTGAGCAAGAGGAGAAGGATAGATATTGTTCGATAAGACACCATGGGCTTTCCTGGCCACAGCAAACATGTCTATACCACTCAGAAAATTTCATATCTGCCTGTATCGGTATCTTCCAGATCCCATTCTTCCTCTAGTGTTTTTAATTCAACCACACAAAGTGTATAAGTTATTCTGGGGTTGCTATTTATCAAGTATAAAACATTGCATTTTGTTGCATGAAAATATAGCTGACACCTTTCTTTGGAAACCCAACCCAAAGAATGAAATGCAGACACAATGGCACCATGCTACCAAGTCTCATTATATATAAAAAAAGTAACAAGCCTGTTTGAGTCATACTAAAGAAGCATTGCTTGGCACTGATCATTACCAACATTAAATACGGTAATAATAAAGTACAGCAGACTCTTGATTTACTGGGACTAGATTAACCGGAACACTTCAAGATTACAGAATAAGACCCCATGTCCGTGGGGGATATGTTCCAAGACTTACCATGGATGGCTGAAACCGTAGATATAAGCGAACACCTGCTGATCCCATATAACATGATTGTCTTGTACGTACATACTTATAATAAAGTTTAATTGATAAATTAAACACACAGTAAGACATTACCAACATTAAATACGGTAATAATAAAGTACAGCAGACTCTTGATTTACTGGGACTAGATTAACCGGAACACTTCAAGATTACAAATTAAAAAAAAAAAAAAAATCAACCAGAAATCATAAAATTCAAGTAATAACTAGAATAGGGATAAACAGATATTTTGAAAGTTGTAAATAAGCAACGAGAACCAGAAAAAGTCATCATTGGGAGATTAGCGTACCTATTATCTTGCAACCCCTGCTGTCTTCACACCTACCGCTCAAAAAAAAAAAAAAAAGAAAAAAAGAAAAGAGACCAAATGTTTAGTTTGATTTAGTGCGTCGTGTTGATTGTTGTGTTCCGTTGCACCACAAAAGGACAAATTTTGTTTCGTTATTTATGTCAGGGATGTTGGAATTTTTTTAAATTTTTATAGTAACTATTTTATTTTTCATCAGCGGATACAGGGGGCACAACTGTATACCTTTCTTCTCTTTTGAAAAGACTGTCAATAAAAGGAAGCATGTTCTACTGAGGTTTGATATGGTATCAACAGAATCTATAGTAGCTAATACACAATTTGTATCAGATACTGTAGATTAAAATATAATACCCAAGCTTTCTATTCACTGCAAGCAATACTTCTTAAAGAATCACAATTATTCTTAGTCTGTTTGACTCAAAGTAATGCCCAAAAAAGTAATCTCATATAGAAATAAGATTCCTAGCTATCAGATTCTTATAGATAGGAATCTATAAGAATCTGATTCTTATAGATTCCTATCTATAAGAATCTGATTATGGCATTTGTATATACTACAGTTGAAGCTCTTTATAGCAACCCTCTTTTTAACGTCCTAGTGGTTGGTCCTGGCCAATTTCTCATCAACCTAATGCTATTTTACATTCAGTATAACGACCTTGAAAATAAAAGGATTTCTCTATAACGATCATAACTTTCTACTTCTTAATCTGAATTTTCACTTTCCTATTACAATATTTGCATTTAAAAATTACAGAATGTTTCAAATATATTGAACAATTGCAGCCTTACTAGGAGAAATCATTTTTTAAGATTTCTCATGCTCTTTTCTCACAGTGCAGTAAAGAAATGAACACCAGCTAGAAGTTCATTTCATTAGTTAGAGTGTATGTTGGTTAGTATGGCTCCAAGAAAGTGGATAGCTTTGCCAATCACAGATAAAATTAGGATTTTGCAAGCTGTACATAATGGTGTGCATTCTAAGACTGACATCGCCAAACAGTTCAGCATTCCTAAGAGTACCCTGTTCACTATCCTGAAACATCAGAAAAAAAATTGAAAGTTGAGAGAAATCTGCTGCACCGGGTAGGATTTAAGCACGAAAGGCAAAGTATCTGGATCTTGAAAAGATACTATTGGACTGGCTAATGATGATGCATACAGAAAAAATTTCTGTAGATTTTTTTTTTTTTTTTTTTTTTTATGTGAACCCCAAATACGAGAGGTATTAGAACCTATAGTACTTAGTACCGTGCTTGGGTTGGAGGTTGAGAAGACGAAAGAAGATATTTGTTGACATTGGACTTGAACTTCTGTAGATTGCAATTTTCAGGAAATACGTATGAAGGAAGTTGTTCCAGAAAACGTGAGTTGAATGAATAAATGAGGAAGATGAAAAGTTGGTTCTGTGGGTTTGAAGTGATTGATTGATTGATTTGGTAGTTGTTGGCGAATCAGCTTCTGTGGCCATATTGCACCTCCCAAGGTTTTTGCAGTACTTTGATCCAAGCCCGAGGCGGGAATCGAACCCGCGACCTTTGGGTTGCCGGGCAGGTACTTTACCCACTCGGCTAGCCCGGTCGGCGTGGGTTTGAAGTTGGACAGTAAATGGATGTTGGCTGGTGGTGCAACGTGTTTGGACTGTTTTGAAAGAGAGAGAGAGAGCGGGAATTATAGAAGCCAATTCAGAAGAACAGTCCCCATGGAAGTATCTGTAGAAGAGGCATGCAGCAGAAACAGTACGTCTATGAGAAAGCGAGTGGAGAGACTCTGTTAGAGATGAATCATTAATTAACCTAACTGCCCTCTTCTGAATGGAATCAAGACGCCTGAGAGAGGTTTTGGGGGCACCACCCCAGATGTGGGAACAATATTCCATGGCAGGGTGCATTTGCGATTTATACAGAGTGAGCAGCTGTTTGGAAGAAAAGTAACGCCGAGAGCGAAAGAGAAAACCAAGTTTTTTAGATGCAGAGGAAGAAATATTTGTAATGTGCTTGTGCCAAGAGAGATTAGAAGTCAGGGTAATCCCCAAAAGAGATATATCATTTTGTCTAGAAATCGGAGTGTCACTAAAGATAAGCATAGGAGCAGAAGAATCCTTTTTGCGAGATATAAGACAAGACTGAGTTTTAGAATGGTTGAAATCGACTAAGTTGACTTTGCTGCACTGAAGAATTACCTGAAGACCAGCATTTAAGAAACTGGTAGCAGATTTTTGAGAATTTGAAGCTGATTGAATAGGTCAAGGTTTCTCAAAATGGAAAGTGAAATGCAAAGTGCTATCATCGGCAAAACTATGGATAAAATTTCCAGTCAATGGAAGAAGGTCATTAATATACAAGAGGAAAAGAGTGGGGGAAAGAACTGAACCTTGGGGGACACCAGCATTAGTGGAGAAGTTAGAAGACAGACAGCCATCTACCATCACCCTCAGTGAGCGATCAAAGAGAAAACTGGATAACCAATTACTAAAAACAGTTGGCAAACCATAAGATGGAAGCTTGTTTAGAAGACCTTTATGCCAAACACGATCAAAAGCCTTTGAGATGTCAAGAGCAACCACTTGTGTTTCACTGAACCTTTCCATTGAATTAGTCCATAAATGGGTAACATAAGCCAGAATATCACCAGTGGATCGACACTGACGGAATCCATACTGGCGATCGTTGATCAGACGGAAGGTTTCTAGGTAGTTTAAGAGTTGGCGGTTAATTGATTTCTCCATTACTTTAGAAAGAGTAGAAGTAATTGTAATGGGACGATAATTGGATGGTAGGGATTTGTCACCCTTTTCAGGAACTGGCTGGATATGAGCAAATTTCCAAGCAGAAGGAAAAACACCTTTGTAATAAGAAAGTGATAAAACGCGGCAAAGAATAGGAGTAATTTCAGGAGCACAGGTTTTGAGAACAAGTGGAGAAATACCATCAGGACCTGGAGCTTTCTTAGCATCAAGATTCATCAAAATCCTTCTGATATCCTTTTGACGGAAGACCACAGGAGGCATTGAATGGAGTATGTTGGGAATGGTGGGAGGTGTTTTACCAAGATCATTAATACATGAGCTGGAAGAAAAATGGGATGCTAGCAGGTCAGCTTTTTACTTGGCTGAAGTGACAACAGAACCATCTGGTTTGCACAGAAGTGGGAGCAGAGATGGGCAAAAGTTGCAGCCAATAGCTTTGGCAAGAGACCACAATGCTCGGCTACCATTAGGGCAAGAAGCAAGTTTTCTACTCTTAGCCTGTTCAAACTCTAGTTTCGACTGATTAATAACTGCTTTACAATTGTTACGAGCTTTGGTGTAGGCAGAAAATGAAACTGAAGAATTAGAAACAAGCCAATTACGATATGCAACATTCTTCTCTTGAACAGCCTTAGCAAATTTATTGGAAAACCGAGGTTTAGATAAAGGACAAGATTTTAAAGTCGAGTGTGGGATAAGAAAAGAAGAAAAGAAATCTTGCAGGCAATCCCATTTTGCATTCTTGTAATGCCAAACAACATGAGGTTGGGAATAGCCATGAGATAAAGGTTCCATTGGAGAAGAAACAATCACCAAGTTGTGATCTGAAGTGCCTATAGGACCCCTCACTTCAAAGGGTTGTTTGTGAGAAAAAGATCAAGAGTATTGGCTGTATGATTAGAATTGTCCGGCATTCTTGTAGGTAAATGAACAATCTGTGCTAGGTCGTTAGTAATTGCAAAAGCCTCAGCATCTCGACCTGCTGGTTCGGTGTGACTAGAAAACGGAAGCCAGCTGGAGTTGTGAACATTAAAATCACCAAGGAAAATTAACTCACTGTTAGGAAAGTTGGACTGGAGAAAGTCAAGTTGCAAAGAAAGGAAGTCAAAGAGCTCCAAGTGATTAGTGGAGTTGGGAGAACGGTAGACACAACAGATGAATTTGACACAATGAGGTAGAGAGATTTTAAGCCAGAGAAGATCAAAGAGAGGAGATTCCAAATTGCCAAGTCTCTGACAGGGAATATCAGAACGGACATATGCACAAGTACCACCACCTTTGAGGCGAAAGGAATCATACAGCGAATAATTTGGGCATCTGAGATGAGCAGTAATGATTCTGTCAGAAAAAAGTACATGAGGTTTGGCAGACTGCAAGTGGAAATGGACATCGTTGAGATTAGAATGATAATTAAAAGATGATAATCTTTTAAAAGATAAGGCTGAATCGTTTGTGTATCAAATGGATATTGAAGAATTTAAAAGTACAGATGGATGGTTCCAGAAATTTAAAACTCGTCATGGCCTGTCTTTCAAAAAATTGTGGCAAAAATGCAGTCATGGTCATTGAAGCTACAAACGAATGGTAGAAAAATCATTTAAGAAAAACTACCAAAGAATGCTATGTCTTGAAAGCAAAATTTAATGCGAAATCGACATCCTGCAGGAAATGTGTTTCAGCACGGGATGAAGTTGATGAAAAAGTGATTGCCAACTGCTTCAAACGTGCTGGATTTACCATCTTGAATGATGAATGTGTGAAGTTTTCAACACACACATTTGCATAATTTACTGTCTCTGATTTTTGACACATGGGGGTTGTTATGGTATATAGCTTATATGTGGCTTCAAAGATCTTTTGGCTGCTCACCTTGTCCTGTCCAGAAAGTTCTCTCTGACTGTATACTGCTTCAGGTTCAGTGAGTTATTTTAACTTCCCTTTTGCTTCTGGATCAGCCATAAAATATATGGTCATGATTCCCGTGCTTATCTCAACACTTAGGCTTAACTTCCTTTACTGCTACCTCCATATGCAAGCGTATATTTAATGTCACAAACAGAGGCCCTACTTCTTGCTATCTTTCCTGTGATTTCAATGGTTGATCATTGATGAAGATGTTGAAATCATGAATTTTTCAGCAATAAGGACTTTCTCTTTATTTCCATGTTTTCCATAGTTCCAATCTCTGTTTGTAGTTCATTTTCTATTCTCATCCCCTCAATTAACTTATATATCCATTATGGTCATCGGGTTCCTTCTGCCAATAAATGCAGTGTCCCTAGTCCATTAACCACATTACGATTTTTTAATATACCTCTTCAATTTCTTATAAATTCAATTTATATATATGCAAGATTTTTCATGTATTGTAAAACATGAAAAAGGTAACACGATTTAATCAGACAATTGTAAACAAATAAACGTAAGGGCATATGAAGTACAAAATGAAATGCAAAATAGAGCTAGAATTGCAGAGTAATCATGATCATATGTATTAAATGTTTATTTGCATATTTTGTCATATAACAATCTCCCTCTGAGTTGTGCTGATCACGCAGGCATAATCAACACAACTCGGAGGAAGAAATATTTTTCTCACTTGTGATATAGCAAAACAAATACGGTTATGGAATAAAACAGTAGGCATTTTTAGAGAAACTGCATGGATAGGGAAAGAAATGGTAGTGATGGCTCTGAAAAAATGTGCCATTTTTGATTGCTATAGATGGCAGTAACCAGTGATTCCGAGCTATATCCTATTGTAGTGATTATTCCTAATTTAAAAAAAAGAAACAAACAAAGAGAAATAAATCATTAAATTAAAAGCAGCTTGCTTTTAGTCAGTATCAGTACTGGTTGATGATTCCACAGGGTACAACACTGGGCATCTTCTGAACAACCTGAAAGTGAGAATCTTTAGAAGACATCTTGCACTTAGTCTCCATTATTATGATAGGTCTAAAGATTAAATTAGAAAGAGTACTAAAAGAGCAGACTGAGCACTTGGTGGTAACAGGCTGTCTTCTTTTTTTTTTTTTTGTTAGTTGTTGGCGCATCAGCTTCTATGGCCATATTGCACCTCCCAAAGTTTTTGCATTTTACTGTGATCCAAGCCCAAGGTGGGAATCGAACCCACGACCTTTGGGTTGCCAGGCAGGCACTTTACCTACCTGGCTAGCCCGGTCAGCCAGGCTGTCTTCATTATCTCATTAATTTGTGTGCTTAAAAAGGAAAGGGGGCTGCATGCCTTCTTGTGAAAATGAGTGTATAGTTGGCGAACATTTACTACTATTTAGAAAGAAGTGTTAAAAGGAAAGATAGATTTAAACCGATTCGATCAATGAATGTCACTGAAGATAAAAAAAAAAAAGTTTTGAAGCAAATGTGCCCAATAGGTTTTTTTTGGGGTATATGTTTAAGCAGGCTGGTAGAATAGTGGCAACCTCTCACAAGTTTATTTAAAAAAATAGGTTAGAAAATTCAATGCCAAACTTGCTGAAATCCAGTTCATAATCTGAAAGTAGTTTAGAAAGAAGACACAAATTAACGAACTCTTAAAGAAAAAGAATTGTCTGAATTGCAAACTGCTTGTGAAGGCAATCCTAAACATTCCAAGGTAGTAGTAGTGGCATATGATGCAAGAAAGAAAATGTATAAGCTTATGCAGCATCAGACAAAAAAAAAAAATTTTGCAAAACAATTCCCTCTAAATATTTGTCCAGTTCCTCCTTAAATTTATTTAATCTATCAACTTCCACAATGACAGATAGAAGTTTGTTCCAGCAATTAACCACCCGCTGGCAAAAGGCAAATTTCTGCATATCTATTCTACAACTGTCTTTCCTCAATTTGAATTTATACCTCCTTAGGTTTGTAATCTGAGCAAGTGGAAGAATCCCATCAGAATTTAGCATGCTCAACCCATTCAAGGCCTTATACACCACAATCAGATCACCTTACAGGTGCCTAGTCTCCAGCCGTTGCAATTTGCAGAACTTAAACCTCTCTTGGTAAGAGGATCCCTTCATTCCCTCCCCAGTCTTGTTGCCCTTCTCTGTACACGCTCAAGAAAATCTACATCCAATTCATCCTAAAATAAGGCCTCCAGACCTGTACGCAGTACTCAAGGCATGGCCTGACCATTGCCTTATACAGAGGGACAATCACTTCCTTTTTCCTGCTAGCAAAATTCCTGTATAATATTGACAAAACCCAGTTCTCTTAAAGAGAACTGGGTTTTGTCAATGATATACGGGACCTGCCATGACCTGCCCTGGCAGCCTGTCTGCATTGCCAGAAAACTTAATATCTGACTGCACAATTACTCCCAGGTCTTTTTCATTTTCTATCACCTTAAGTGTAGTACCACACAGTTGGTACGTTTCTCTGGGGTTACTTCTACCCATGCAGTACTTTGCATTTGTCAATGTTAAACTTCAGTTGCCACTTATCAGCCCATCTGCCCAAATTTTCTAGATCCTGTTGCAGTAGCACACTGCTATTACTGTCATTAACAACCTTGTGAACCTTTGTATCATCTGCAAACTTCGGCACTAAGCCTGATATACCTTCATCAATATCACTGATAAACATACAAAACAACAGTGGACTCAACACTGAATCCTGTGGGACTCCACTAATAACATTAGTCCATGAAGAGCAGCACCCATTGATTACCACCCTCTATCTTCTCCCACTCAACCATCCTTTTATCCACTGTAGTAACTTACCCTTAATACCATTCCGCTCCAATTTGTACAATAGTTTTCCATGCGCAACAGTGTCAAAAGCTTTCCTGAAGCTTTTGACACTTATGCATTGCAGGATCATCTTGTCTAGATGATCCTGCAATGCATCTTTAACCAGTGACTCCATTATTTTACCCGGCAGAAGTTAAACTAACTGGTCTGTAATTACTCATGTCACCCTTCGATCCCCCTTTGTGCATTAGGGATACATTTGCACATCTCCAGTCCGTGGGGACCTCCCCTGAGTCCAAGGATGCTCTCATAAGTATGGCTAAGGGTTTGCTGTTTGCTTACTTCCTTTGCTGCCTCCTTTAATATAACTGGATAGATCCCACCCTCCCCAGGTGCCTTTCTTATGTTTAACTTCAACAATTTCTACTCCATTTTGTTCTCAGTTATTACAAAATCATTAAGCACCCTGCTACAATTTGATAACCTTCTGGCATTTTCAAACCTTGATAACTCCTCAACTCCTCGTGCGTGAATGTAGATGCAAAATACTCATTCAGGTTTGTTTGCTATCTGAGCAGGATCATCAATAGTCGAACCATCGAATCAAGTGGACCAATCAGATTACTTTAGTTATAGGTATTACTTCTGAAAAGGTTATGGAGAGTCTAAAACAAGAGAAGTTCTGTTCTTTTATTCAGTGATGAAGTACTTTATTTTTGCATGTAACCACATCGTTCACAAGTTCCCAATGAAAAATGTTCTCATAAATGACAAGGCAGCACAAATTTCATTCAAATGGCAGTGTGTCATTTTCAAAATTCAAATTTTTTGGACAAGTTGCTTGTACTTCTCATTAAAGACAGAAGAAGCAAACAGATGTTTGGCAGCACCAGGTCAGTCAGTTTCAGTGTGAGAATGTACCAGAAGTTATTATGAAAAAAGAAAGAATGATGTTAATCTCTCTCTTGTGAGTTCCCCAATCAGGAGCAGTAGTCTCCTTTGTTGGGGAATTGTTAAGTACACAAGGAAGCATGAAATATAACAAATTATCCCAAGTCATTCTTGGCATTTTAATAATTCCACATAGCAATGCTGAGTTTTAGAAAATATTTAACCAGGTGGGGGGAGGAACCCAACTGAATTCAAATCTCTTTTTGATGAAACTTTGAAAATGACTTGACAACCGAGTCTGGGCATCAATGCCATTGTTATAAATAAAACTTTGATTCAATATTTCTGAAAGGTACAAAGTCTACAAGTCATTGTCTGTTAGACATCAGCTGATGTCTAACAGACAATCCAAACAGAAATCCACAGACAGGAAAATCCTAGGTAAACATACTGTAAACAGTCCTATGGCTATATTTTAATATAAAATGTGTATTTTGTCAAGTGAAATTTAATTTATAGTGCAGTATGGATTTTACAAATCGCCTTATCTCTATCTTTTTAAAAGTCAAAAATTTGCAGATATGGTCACATTATGCCCTCTTTTTAGATGACAAAAATATTAAAGGATGCTTCACAGGACTGTTTAACATAATGAAATTCTGTAAAATGCAGCTTCTCCTCATAGCATGATATTTTAAGTTTATAACTGTAATTGTCTACTGTATGTATGGAGGGCTAAGACAGTATAGTGTGTTTAAGATATACTGCCAATTCTTAATTGCTGGAAACAGGATGGAATAGGGTTTTCTATTTGGGTTTATCAGCTTCCACAAGAAAATCTGACACCATGTGACTCAAAATGTCATAGGAATAAAGATTAATACAAATAAATTAATTATGTAATGAAATACTTTACTACATAATAAACTAGTATACTTTACATACTAAAATATCTCTTATCAATAAGTATCACACATTTTTTAGGGCAACAAGAACACATTGAACAGTATCCTAAAATTATGTTAATTTAATTATAAAAATACAATAAAATCAACCAATTGTCTCTAACTTCTTTTACCTGACTAATGGCTCATTTTTTGTATAAAACCTGTGCTGCTGTATACACATTTTCCACACATATTTGGCATAATGGGAATCTTCCTAAAGTAAAAATAAGAAAATGTTTTGCAATGGTGTATTGTTTCCAAAGAGTATATCGAACAAATTTATAAATTTTGAATATTATTACAAAATTGAATAGTGTGTGTTTATTCTTTAGTAACAACATAAAGTTTAAATTTCACAAACTCTAGCCAATATGATCTTATAGAAACTGTGAGTCATCACTAGAAAAAGGATTATGAGCAAATGCAATATAATTATAACTCAGTGAAATTTTCAAAATTTGCTTATAAAGGAGACAAATGATCCTCTTAAACTTCATCTTTTAAAGGATGGGTTGCATTTATTGATGCCAATTATATAGATTTTGATTTGTACAATTGATGCAAAATGTAATTCAGAACAAAACAGCTTCAGTTTTTTTTTTCCAAAGGATTCTTTCCTTACTCATTTTCTTCAAAAATGAAACCAAAAAACTGCAAATCTGAAGCATGAAATATTCTATACCTTTTAAGAGATGAAGCACAAATAATATAAAAAGGTATTTGAACTTCTCATTTTAGGCAGCGACAATATTTTGTCAGGTTTTGCCAAAGGAGGTGAAGTGAGTTAAAAAATTTCAGTTCAGTCAACACAAAGAACCAATGGTAGGACTGAAAAGGTAAACAAAGATAAAATATTTCAATCTCTGTTAACTCAGATTAAGCCAGCCCCTTGTAAATTCAAGTTTTCTCAACAGCTGTGTAGAGCTCTAAATTTTCGGCAACATATCATTGAGAAACTATCTACTCCATTTTTCTGTTCATTCCTGAAGAAATACTGTGTTAACCAATTATTTTGTGAATCTATTCTTATTCAAAGATCATATATTTCATTTGGTGTTATACCGAGCAAACATCTTCTAACCCCACTATGTATGTAGACAGGAACAAATGCTTTTCTATTATAATCCCACTGTCAGGAAAAGTGTGTTCATTTGTGTTTAATTATACAAGGCAATGGTTAAGCTGCACCTTGAATATGCATGTGGGTCTGGAGGCCTCATTTTAGGAAAGATATAGATCTGCTGGAATGGGTGCAGAAAAGGGCAGTGAGATTGAAGGGAATGAAAGGGTAGTCTTAACAAGAAAGGGCTTCAGTTCTGAAAAATGCAGCATTCAGGCACCTGCAAGATAATCTGATTCAGGTGTTTGAGGCTTTGAATAGATTGAGAAAGCTCAATGCTGATGGAATAATTCTTGTTCAGACCACACACATGATGTGGGCATAGTCAAATTGAGGAAGGATGGTTGCAGGATAGAAGTGCAGAGATTCGCCTTTAACGAACAGGTGATTGATTATTGGAAGAAACTTCATTATACTAATACAAATCAGGAGATAGCAATGCAAGAAATAAAATAAGTAGAAATTAAACAAATGGAAATAAAAACATACCATATATTCCAGCTTATAATTTTGTTGACCTTCAGTTGACCTTAGTTTTTGACTTGAAAATTCATATCTGACTTTATATTGTGACTATTGTGACATTCTATTATACTGCACAGTAAACAATAAAGAAATAAATAATTATATAGTACTCTGCAAGAGAGAGTAAATGTTGAGAGCTCTGTCAATCAATTTTGCTCTGGAGAGAATGTGTAAGGCTCATGGGGTTAAAATTTTCACAGCATGGTCTGTGCTTGTTAACAGGGGTGGGATACGCTTAATAGAAGGAGTGCAAGAATATTTACTGATGCTATTGAGGCAATGATAGGTGGATTGGAAAGCTGCTAACTTGGAAGGATACACAAACTAATGGACTAACTAGAGCTGCAGGCAGAGGTGAAGTGATTCTTGAACTGCTTGTATTGTGAAATGCAGCAGCCTGGAAAGCAAGGTGTTTGGGACTTCAGGCCCTGCTGTGGGTCATCATGGAACAAGTGAATAGATGTGCTGTGTAAGGGGAACTAAGAGTGAGAAGATACTTTCACGTACACTAATTCTAGGATCATTGTAAATAAATTTTATGAATTTCAAGTACTGATTAATCATCAGACGCAGACATTGACATTGTAGGGATAGCAGAGACATGGTCTCTGGTATACCCTACAATGACTACATTCAGCAACACTTATGTCACTCAGACATGAACAATGCTGAATTTGAATATGTGGAGTACAATGTATACAGGACAGGAGGGGTTATGCTCTTAGTCAAGAACCATATTAAATTAAGGCAGTGCATCCAGTCAACATGGGTGACCAGTGCAATGCTGAGTCACTCTGGTGTGATATAAACACTGGGAAAATAAAATTGATAGCAGGAGTTTGTTATAGGCCTAATGATTGTGATAACTATTTCTGCTGTATACCAAACAGCTATAAAGAGAAACAGAGTGGGCCAGTAAATCAGAATGTCTTATAATGGGGGATTTTAACTTTCCACATATCGAGTGGAATTTGTAGGCTGGTCACTCACAGACTAGCAAGACTTCCGTAGATTTTGTGGAAGACTGTTTTCTACAGCAGCATGTTAGAGGGACAACAAGAGGAAGCAATACTCTTGATCTGATTATCAGTAGAGATTCTACATGCATTAAAAATCTCTGCTGATAACCAGAAAATAAGAAAGGTAAAAGACCCACTGGGTGGCAGTGATAACAGTGTACTAATGTGGATTTTAATTAAAGACAAAACTACTGTCAAGAGTAGAGGGAAATGTTTTTGCAAGGGTTACTACAGTGGTCTCAGACATTTGTTATTATTTTTTTTTTTTTTTTAGGAGCATTAGCAACTAAGGCCATATTGCTCCAGGGATATGCGATGGTCATTCCCTGACCTTTCCGCATCCTCCGTATTTGGTGGTCACGGGCTTGAACCCCAGTCTAATCAAGAAGTGTGTGCTACACACTGCTGCTCCTACCCACCTGGCTACGGAGGCACCAGTCTCAGACATTTTTTAAATTTTATGCACTGGGGCCAACTAATGATGTTACCAAGAGCAAATTCTAAATGAGAAGCATTAAGAGAAGTAATCATATAAGCTACCACGTTTTTTATAACAAAGAAGAAATATTGTTCAAGGCTTAGACCTAAATGGATGTCAGATGAATTATTGAGACCAGTGGCAGAGAAGAAAAGTGAACGTAAGGCAAGGTAAGGCAGAATATGATAAGTTTCTAGCAAAGAAAAGTAGCAAAGACTTCGATGCATATATTAACAGTAGAAGGAAGGGGTTGAATCACATTGGGCCACTTGATGAAAATGCGTTGATTGTTGATGACCCTGCTCAGGTTGCTGACAAATTGAATAGGCAGGCATTTTGCATCTACTTCACACAAGAGGAATTCTTTAGGGAAGGAGATGCCAGAAGATTATCAAACTATATCGAGGAGCTTAATGACTTTGCCATTTAGCTCTCTCATCCACTTTCCTTTCGGGATGAGAAACTGTTGAAGCAGAATATAAAAAGGCAGCTAGGGTGGATGGGTCTATCCAATCATATTAAGGTAGAAAGCAAATGAGGTAAGAAAATGCTCCACAATAAATATCAGAGCATCCTTGGTTTCAGGGAAGTTCGCTATGGACTGGAGATGTGCGAATGTATTCCTCAACTTGTAAAGGTGAACTTGAAAAGGTGACATGAGTAATTACAGACCTGTTAGCTTAACATCTGTTACAGGGAAAATAATGGAGTCACTGGTTAAAGAAGTAATGCAGGTCCATCTGGACAGCATGCAATTATACTGCAATCAATGGATTTATTAAGGGATAGTCTTGTCTAACCAATCTGATAGGTTACTATGATGCAGTGACCAAGCAACTGGATGTAAAAAATAATTTTGATATCATATTTTTGGATTTCAGGAATGCTTTTGATACTGTTGCACATAAAAGACTGCTGTATAAACTGGAGCAATGTGGCATTAAAGACAAGTTATTGCTATGGATAAAGGGATGGTTAAGTGGAAGAAAACAGAGTGGTTATTAATTGGCACTGCTCTTCGTGGACTAACCTTATCAGTGGAGTCCCACAGGGTTCAGTGCTGGGCTAACTGACTCCACTGGTAACTAATGTTATCAGTGGAGTCCCAGTGGTGATCTGACTGAGGTGTTTAAGGTTCTTAAATAGATTGAGTATTGCATACAGTATTCCACTGATAACATTAGTAATCAGTGGAGTACTGTATGCAACTGATAACATTAGTTATTAGTGGAGTCCCACAAGGTTCAGTGCTGGGCCCATTGTTGTTTTCAATATTTATTAATGATATTGATGAAGGTATATCAGGCTTAATGTCAAAGTTTGCCGATAATACAAAGGTTGGTAGTGTGGTTTACAACAGTAATCAGGATGAGCTACTGCAAAAATATCTACGAAGATCGGTTGATGGGTTGAGAAATGGCAGTTGAAGTTTAACATTGATAAATTGAAGGTATTGCATTTGGGTAGAGTAACTCCAGATTAATGTACCAGCTGTTCGATATTACACTGAGGGTAGGGGAAAATGAAAAAGCCTGGGGGTAATTGTGCAGTCAGGTAAGAAATTCTCCGAGCAGGATAGCTCATGGGGTTTTGTCAATGATATACAGAAACTTTGCTAGCAGAGATAAGGAGATGATTATCCCTTTGTACAAGGCGTTGTTGTTTTGTTGTTTGGTTTTTAGGAGCATTAGCAACTAAGGCCATATTGCTCCAGGATATGCGGTGGTCATTCCTTAACCTTTCCGCATCCTCCGTATTTGGTGGTGACGGGCTCGAACCCCGGTCTAATCAAGAAGCGTGTGCTACGCACTGCTGCTCCTTCCCACCTGGCTACGGAGGCGCCTCTTTGTACAAGGCAATGGTTTACGCCACATCTTGAGTACTGTATATAGGTCTGGAGGCTTCACTTTATGAAGGATGTAGATCTGTTGAAACAGGTGCAGAGAAGGGCATCCAGATTGTTAAAGGGAACAAAAGGTTGTTCTTACCTAAAAAGGTTTCAGTTCTGCAAATTACAGCTTCTGGAGATTAGGCACCTGTGAGGTGATCTGACTAAGGTGTTTAAGCATTAGCATTAGAAGAGGCATATGATGCAAGAAAGCAAGCTTATGCAGCATCAGCCAACAAAAAAAAAAAAAAAAAAAAAAAACACTCCAATTTCACCTCTCCGTTCGTTCGAAATACCTGTCCAGCTGAGCCTTAAATTTATTTAGGCTAACTTCCACAACAAGGGATGGAAGTCTGTTCCACCAACCAACCAACTACCTGCTCACTAAAGGCAAATTTCTGCACATCTATCCTACAATCTGACTTTCCTCAATTTGAATTTATGCCCCTCTTAGGTGATTATTCTGAGCAAGAGAAACAATCCCATCAGCATTGAGTATGATCAAACCATTCAAGGCTTTATACACCTCTATCAGATCACCTCGCCAGTGCCTAGTCGCCAGACACTGTAATTTGCAAAACTTGAGCCTTTCTTCATAAGAGCAACCCTTTGTTCAATTCACTAATCTTGTTGCCCTTCTCTGCACTCGTTCCAGCAGCTCTACATCCTTTTGAAATGAGGTCTCCAGACCTGTGTACAGTACTCAAGGTGTGGCCTGACCATTGTCTTATTCAAGGGAATAATCACCTCCTTATCCCTGCTAAAAAAATTCCTGTATATCATCAAGACACCATGAGCTACTCTAGCAGCCCATCTGCACTGCTCGGAGAACTTCATATTTGAATGCACAATTACCCCAGGTCCTTTTCATTCTCTACCACTGTCAGTGTAGTGCCAAAGAGTTGATACGTTGCTCTGGGGTTACTGTTTTCCATATGTACTACTTTACATTTGTCAATGTTAAACTTCATTTGCCACCTCTCAGACCATCTGCTCAATCTTTCCAGACTGGCAGAATTACTTAACAAGTACAGGTCACTGTTGAAAAAAAGCCGTGAATTAGGGTTGAATTTGAAAGTGTCTGCAATTCTGCCCAGACACGATAGGAGGGAGTATATGATGAGAGCCATGTCGATCAATTTGGCCCTGGAAAGATTGTGCAAGGTTGAAGGGGTAGAATTTTATTCAGCCTGGTCTGTACTTGTTAACAGGAGAGACTGCTTCTACAGGGATGGGATACACTTAAATAGAAAGGGTGCAAGAATGTTTGCTGTGGTATCGAGGCAGTGTTAGGTGGGTCGGAAAACTTCTAGATTGGGGGGATACAAGGACTAATAGATTAACAGCAGCCATTGGCAGAGGTGAAAGTGATTCTTGCACTGCTCCTATTGGAATGAGCCGCAGCCTGGAAAATAAGATGCAGGATAGTACAGAGACTGCTGGGAATCACTGGGGTACAAATAAACACATAGGTTGTGTTAGGGTAGCTATGAAAAAGAACAGGTGCATGTATACTTGCGTGTACACCAATGCTAGCAGTTTTGTAAATAAATTTGATGAATTTGAGGTATTGCTCAAAACATCAAAGGCAGATATTGTGGGGATTTCAGACATGGTGTCACACAGATATAAGGAATGCAGAACTGGAATTTGGGGAGTAAGTACAATGTCTACAGAAAGGATAGACAGGATAGGAAGGGAGGAGGGGTTATGCTATTAGTTAAGAAATACATAAAATCCAAGGAAGTGAAGCCAGTCGACATTGCAGTGTTTAGTCAGTTTGGTGTGACATAAGCATTGGGAGATCAAAATTGGGAGTAGGAGTTTGCTATAGGCCTAATGACTCTGATGAGAATAATAAGAAACTGTACAGGGAAATAGAGGGCCAGTAAATCAGAGAGTCTTATAATGGGAGATTTTAATTTCCCAGATATTAACTGGAATTTGGGGGCTGGTTACTCACACACTAGCAAGGCTTTTGTGGATTAATTGGATGATTGTTTTCTACATTAGCATGTTCAGGAGGCAACTAGAGGGAGTAATACTCTTGATGTGATTATCAGTAGTGATTCTTCATGCATTAAGAATCTGCAGGTAAATGGACCACTAGGTGGAAGTGATCACAGTGTGCTGAAGTGGGATTTACTCAAAGAGGTAACTACCATTAGGGGTAAAGGGAAGGGTTATTGCTTCTGTAAAGGCGACTACGATGGACTGAGACAGTATTTAAATTCTATACAGTGGGACCAACTGATGATGTTACCAACAGCAAATTCAAAATGGGAAGCATTCAAAGAATTAATCTTGGAAGCTACTAGGCTTTACATACCAACTAAGAAATGTTGTTCAAGGTTTAGGCCAAAATGGATATCAGATGAACTAATGAGGCATATGGCAGAGAAGAAAAATGCATGGGATACTTACAAATTAACACATGACACAGAAGCCTATGATAGATACAAGTTGATATGCAACCAAGTTACAAAGGAGGTTAGGCAGGCGAAGGCAGATTACGAGAAATCCTTGGCAAGGGATGCAAAGAAAAACAGCAAAGAGTTCTTTACTTATGTAAACTCTAGAAGGAAGGGGTTGAATCAGATTGGTCCACTTGATATCGATGGGTCAACTGTTGATGATCCTGCTCAGGTAGCTAACAAACTGAATGAATATTTTGCATAGACATTCACACATGAAGAGTTATTCAGCGAGGGGAATGCCAGAGGTGTATTCAACTCTGGCAGTAAGCTAGAGAATCTTGTAATAACTGAGAGCAAAGTGGAGGAGAAATTGTTGAAGATAAATACAAGAAAGGCACCTGGAGTGGATGGGATCTATTCAGTTATATTAAAGGAGGCAGCAAAGGAAGTAAGCAAACCCTTATTCATAATTATGAGAGCTTCTTTGGACACAGGGGAAGTATCCATAGACTGGAGATGTGCAAATGTCACCCAAATTCACAAAGGAGGATCAAAGGGCGACACAAATAATTATAGACCTGTTAGTTTAACTTCTGTTCCTGGAAAGTTAATGGAGGCATTGGTTAAAGAAGCACTGCAGGATCATCTAGACAAGACTTCAGTCATAGCTCAGACACAGCATGGTTTTGTTAAGGGAAAGTCTTGCCTGACCAATTTGATTGGATACAATGATGCAGTCACAAAAGAACTGGATGCACGGAATAACTTTGATATTATATACATGGATCTTAGAAAGGCTTTTGATACTGTTGCACATGGAAGACTGCTGCACAAATTGGAGCAGTGTGGCATTGGAGGCAAATTGCTGCTATGGATAAAGGGTTGGTTGAGGGGGAGAAGACAGAGAGTGGTAATCAATGGACATTGCTCATCGTGGACTAATGTTATTAGTGGAGTCCCTCAGGGTTCAGTATTGGGTCCATTATTGTTTTCTGTATTTATAAATGATATTGATGATGGTATATCAAGCTAATGTCCACGTTTTCAGACGATACGAAGGTTGGCAGAGTTGTCAAGGACACTACTGACACTATGCTACTGCAACAGGATCTGGAAAGGTTGAGCAGATGGGCTGAGAGGTGGCAAATGAAGTTAAACATTAACAAATGTAAAGTACTACATATGGGAAACAGCAACTCCAGAGCAAAATATCAACTCTGTGGTACTACACTGACAGTGGTAGAGAATGAAAGGGACCTGGGGGTGGTTGTGCAGGCAGATATGAAGTTTTCTGAACAGTGCAGACGGGCGGCAAGAGTAGCTCATGGTGTATTGTCGATGATATATAGAATTTTTCTAGCAGGGATAAGGAGGTGATTATTGATCCCTTGTATATGGCAATGGTCAGGTCACACCTAGAGTACTGTATACAGGTTTGGAGGCCTCCATTTCAAGAAGGATGTAGAGCTGCTGGAAAGAGTACAGAGCAGGGCAACAAGATTAGTGAATGGAACAAAGGGGTGCTCTTACGAAGAAAGGCTTACTTTTGCAAATTACAGTGTCTGGAGACTAGGCACCGGCGAGGTGATCTGATAGAGGTGTATAAAGCCTTGAATGGTTTGAGCATGCTCAATGCTGATGGGATTCTTCCTCTTGCTCAGAATAATCACCTGAGAGGGCATAAATTCAAATTGAGAAAAGACAGATGTAGGATAGATGTGAGGAAATTTGCCTTTAGCCAGCAGGTGGTTGGTTGGTGGAATAGACTTCCATCGCTTGTCGTGGAAGTTGATAGCCTAAATAAGTTTAAGGCTCAGCTGGACAGGTATTTCGAACGAACAGAGGGGTGAAGTGGAATTGGTTATTTTTTATTTATTTATTGATTTATTTATTTTTTTTTTTTTGGCTGATGCTGCATAAGCTTGCTTTCTTGCATCAAATGCCTCTACTAATGCTAAAGATCCTGTTTCAGCAGCATAGCGTCACTAGTGTCCTTAACAACCCTGGGAACCTTTGTATCGTCTGCACTTGGACATTAAGCTTGATATACCATCATCAATATCATTTATAAATACAGAAAAGAACAATGGACCCAACACTGAACCCTGAGGGACTCCACTAATAACATTAGTCACAATGAGCAGTGTCCATTAATTACCACTCTGTCTTTTCACCCTCAACCAACCCTTTATCCATAGCAGCAATTTGCCTCAATGCCACACTGCTCCAATTTGTGCAGCAGTCTTCCATGTGCAACAATATGAAAGCCTTTCTAAGATCCAAGCATATAATATCAAAGTTATTCCCTGCATCCAGTTCCTTTGTGACTGCATCATAGTATCCAATCAAATTGGTCAGGCAAGACTTCCCTTAACAAAACCATGCTGTGTCCGAGCTATAACTGAAGTCTTGTCTAAATGATCTTGCAGTGCTTCTTTAACCAGTGCCTCCATTAATTTTCCTGAAACAGAAGTTAAACTCACAGGTCTATAATTACTAGTTCAGCCTTTGATCCTCCTTTGTGAATTAGGGTTGCATTTGCACATCTTCAATCTATGGAGATGTGCAAATGCAAACGAGCTTCTTTGGACTCCCCTGAGCCCAAAGAAGCTCTCATAATTATGGCAAAGAGTTCGCTTAGTTCCTTTGCTGTCTCCTTTAATATAACAGGATAGATCTCATCCACCACCCCGGGTGCCTTTTTTGTTTATCGTCAACAATTTCTCCTCCACTTTCTTCTCAAGTATTACAAAATCATCTGGCTCACTGCCTGAGTTTACTTCATCTCTGGCATTCCCCCTTCCTGAATAACTCCTCATGTGTGAATGTAAATGCAAAATACTCGTTTAGTTTGTTAGCCACCTGAACAGGATCATCAACTGTTGAACCATCAATATCCAGTGGACCGATATGATTCATCCTTTTCCTTCTAGAGTTTACATAGGTAAGGAACTCTTTTCTGTTTTTCTTTGCTTCCTTTGTCAAGGATTTCTCATAATCTGCCTTTGCCTGCCTAATCTCCTTTGTGACTTGGTTACAGACCAGCTTATATCTATCATAGGCTTCCATGTCACCCATTAATTTATATGTATCCCATGCATTTTTCTTCTCTGCCACATGTCTCATTAGTTCATTTGACATCCATTTAAGCCTAAACCTTGAACAATATTTCTTAGTTGGTATGTAAAGCCTAGTAGCTTCCCAGGTAAGTTCTTTAAATGCTTCCCATTTTGAATTTGCTGTTGGTAACATCATTAGTTGGTCCACTGTATAAAATTTAAATACAGTCTCAGACCATCGTAGTCGCCTTTACGAAAGCAAAAACCCTTCCCTTTACCCCCGATGGTAGTTACTTCTTTGAGTAAATCCCACTTCAGCACACTGTGATCCCTGCCACCTAGTGGTTCTTTTATCTGTAGATTCTTAATGCATTAAGAATCACTACCGATAATCAGATCAAGAGTTTGTTTGTTTGTTATTTGGTTTTTAGGAGCATTAGCAACTAATGCCATATCGCTCCGGGTTATGCGGTGGTCAATTCCTGACCTTTCCGCATCCTCCGTATTTGGTGGTGATGGGCTTGAAACCTGGTCTAATCAAGAAGTGTGCTACGCACTGCTGCTCCTTCCCACTTGGCTACAGAGGCGCCTCAGAACAAGAGTATTACTCCCTCTAGTTGTCTCCCGAACATGCTGATGTAGAAAACAATCATCGAATAAATTCACAAAAGCCTTGCTAGTGTATGAGTGACCAACTAACAAATTCCAATAAATATCTGGGAAATTAAAATCCCCCATTATAAGACTCTCTGATTTACTGGCCCACTCTATTTCCCTCTACAGTTTCTTATTATACTCATCAGAGTCATTATTCCTATAGCACACTCCTTCGCAATTTTGATCTCCCAATGCTTATGTCACACCGAACTGACTCGACACTGCACTGTCCAGTGATTTTTTTTTGGTAGTTGTTGGCGTATCGGCTTCTGTGGCTATAATGCACCTCCCAAGGTTTTTGCAGTACTTTGATCCAAGCCCGAAGCGGGATTCGAACCCGCGACCTTTGGGTTGCTAGGCAGGTACTTTACTCACCCGGCTAGCCCTGTCGGCGTGTCCACTGGCTTCACTTCCTTGGATTTTATGTGTTTCTTAACTAATAACCCCTCCTCCCTTCCTATCCTGTACACATTGTACTCCCCAAATTCCAGTTCTGCATTCCTTATATCTGTGTGACACCACGTCTCTGATATCCCAACAATATCTGCCTTTGATGTTTTGAGCAATACCTCAAATTCATCAAATTTTTTTACTAAACTCCTAGCATTGGTATACACGCAAGTATACATGCAAATATTCATATTCTTTGCTACCCTAACACAACCCATGTGTTTACTTGTACTGCAATGACTCCCAGTAGTCTCTGAAATATTCTGCATCTTGTTTTCCTGGCTGCTGCTCATTCCAATAGAAGCAGTGCAAGAATCACTTTCACCTCTGCTAGTGGCTACTGTTAATTTATTAGTCCTTGTTTCCCCCCCCCCCAAGCTAGCAGTTTTCCAACCCACCTAACACTGCCTCGATAGCATCAGCAAATATTCTTGCACCCTTTCTATTTAAGTGTATCCCATCCCTGTAGAAGCAGTCTCTCCTGTTAACAAGTACAGACCAGGCTAAACAGGCTCGTTCTTTACATTAAGATCTTGAATAGATTAAATTAACTGAATGTGAATGGCATTCTTCCTCTTGCTGAGACTACACATATGAGGAAACAAATTTAATCTGAGGAAGGATGGTTGCAAGACAGATGTGTGGAAGTTTGCTTTCAGCCAGGCTTCCATCTGTTGTTCTGGAAGTGGATGGTTTGAATAAATTCAAGGAAGAACCAGACAAATTCTTGGAGGGGTGTGCATGATGGGTGTAGGTTTTTTTTTTTTTGCTGATGCTATATTAGTTTGTCTTCTTGCATCATTTGCCATTACTACAACTACTGCCTTATGTAGCATAAACTAAAGTGGAAGCGAATTTGCTATTAAAAATTGACAATCAAGAATGTTCACTTTTTGGGAACTCAAAGTAAACCCAAAAGCATAACTTTCAATGAATTCCATAACTATTGTCATCTGACGAAGAAAAACAAATTTTTCAGTTTTAAAAAGTGAGCAAAAAATGTATATGTTTGAAAAATATATATGTAATAAATTGTAAATATACTGGTATTACTTCATGTCTTTCTAACTTTAAGCAAGATCTTTTAATTCAAGCTTAAAATTATTTAGTGCTTGAATTAAAAAGAATAAAAAGGATGATTGTTTAGTGCTTCAAGAGTCAACTTAACTTATATGCTGGAATACACAGTACCCGAAAAGACAATCACAAAAACAAAATCCATCCATAAAGGAAAAGATGTGGGGGACCTAGCCAGGGTTCGTGCCACTGCATTACTTCAGGATTATAAGGAATGAAGGGAAAGTTTCTAAGGAAAGAAAAAGAAAAAGAAAAAAAAAAAGACAGAAGAATATTAATAAGCCAATTATGCCATTACTTCTAATTTAGCTCTATTATACTTAATACGATATCCTGATTCAATGGACTGGTGGCATTCAATGGACATTAGTGTACAATAATTTTATATCAAAAGAGAAAAGTCTATGATTTGAATATAATTATTGATTACTAATAAGAGAATACAAATGCTCTATACTTCTTATACAATATTTTAACTGATTCATAAATGGATTTGGGATATTCATAACATACTTCACTAAGTTAGCAGTGATAGTGTTTTTAAAACCATAGGTTGCAGCAACTTCTCTGGATTATATAATTTTACAACACCAAATATACAGGGAAACCTTGTGGAACGCCCCATTAAATCAGTATGTATGTTCTAGCAGATTTACATCTTTCCTAAAAGTGAATACAGGCCTTCAGACCTGTATATAATACTCAAGATGCAGCCTAACCCTGACCTTGTACAAAGGGATAATAACCTCCTTATCCCTGCTAGCAAACTTTATGTATATCATTGATAATATTCATGTTTCCTTCTGACCTTAATCTTTTTGACTCAATTTCAATGTGTCTAGATTTTCAAAACAGAATTTTTTTTTCCAGTACTCAAATATTTCCATCTTGTAAAATATCAGTAAGTTTATTGTCCTAAACAGATTAATTTAGATTAGAAGCACAACTGAATCTCTTTTATCTGCCTTTTGGATGTCTAGGTGATTATTGTCTGCTAATCCACTGCAAGTCTGGCAGTGATCTATGTTATTCCTAATACCCTGTATATGATTCAAAAATATGGAGATTAATATTTCATAAGGTTGTCTGTATGAAAATACCTAAAAGGAAATTCAACAAAGTATTTTTGGATTCAAAGCACTGTTATCAACTTATATGATCAAGAACTTCTGAGGCAATTCCATTCAAGTATACATTGGCAGCCAATAAGCATAATATAAAGACAAGCAATAAGTTATATAAATATCTGTATCTTACTGCACAATTCTAAACATCCCATTTGGAATGTGACAGAATGGTATCCATAATAGATGTTTGATGGAGGTGAGGGGGGGAATGTACTGATGCTAAGTTTTCAAGTGAAAATGAACAGGAAAAAACAACTGATCAGATGCAGACTAGGCAAACATGGTGGCCAAATGATAGCTCTTTCATGGCTAACCCAACAATAACAAAAGTTCAAGATCATATGACTTAAGATGCTCAATAGAATGTTTTAATCCAAAATTGCCTCAAATTTATTTCACTTTATGTTTGTAGGGAAACAACTGCATTAAATACTAACCTTCAATAACTCAGTATATGCTTCATAAGCCTAGCTTCCTTGCATAGTTTTGTCAATTAGTATTCATCATCATCAGCCGTTTTTAATCCACTGCAGGATGAAGGTCTCTCCGTCAACTTTCCAGTTTCTTCTGTTTTGTGCAAAGGCCATCCATTTACTAGTCACAAACTTGTGAATTTCATCTGTCAATCTCTATTGTTGTCTTCCAGGTTTTCTTTTAGCTCCTCTTGGGTACCATTCTTTATTTTCTTAGTCCATCGGTCATAGTGTCTTCGAGCTGTGTTCTGCCCAAGTCCATTTCGGTTCTTTAGTTTTGATAAGAATGTCCTTTATTTGTGTTTACTGCCTAATCCATGCATTTCTCTTCTTCTCTAACAGTCTGATTCCTAATATAATTCGTTCCATTCTTTGCTGTGTAGTTTTCAGCTTCTCTTCCATTCTTTCGGTGAGTGCCCAAGTTTCACTTCCATAAGTCATGGTGGGAAGTATATATTGGTTCATGATTTTACATTTCAGACAAATCGGGATATCTGTAGTACTATTACTGATCAACTTGTAGCTGTTGTTGGCTTCAGTATCTTTCATCACTGTGTAATGTAACTTTCCCATACCATCTTTTTCTGCTCCTCATTCAGTCCTGTCCAGGGTTCAGTAGAAGTTATTTTATTGCATTTATGTGTACAAACTTAAATGCAATAAAAACTTATGTACTGTAAATCAGCAAAATAAGTCCTCAATATTTTGTTTTTCCTCCTCAAGCTGTAATTACAGCCTTGCAACGATCTGGCATAGAGTTAATCAACTTCTGGATATACGGTTGCCCAATTTCGTGGTACTACACCCTTACAATGCTCTCCTGCAGCTGAATCTTACTTGTTGGCTTCTTCTGAGCAATTTTAGATGACATTATGTACCAGCAATTTTCAATAGGGTTTAAATCTGACTATTGCTGGGCCAGTCCAACACTGTAATGCCAGCATTTCTGAGGTATGACTGCACCTTAAGGGAGAAAAACGAGGGAAAACAATGGTATAAGTATGTTTTAAGCCTTGTGAGACAAGAAGACAAACTCATCATTAAATCTAAATAGCATAAAACTTACCAATTTTGCTGTGTGGCACGGTGCCGAATCCTGTTGAAAAATGTAGTTTTGGATGTCTGTGTGGTGATCCCTAATAACGGGTTTCAGGCACTCCTCCAAGATAGCAATGTAGGTTTCTGCATTCACCGTTCCGTTAATAAACTTAATTTGCCCCATCCCTTTGCTTGTTATGCATCCCCAGACCATCTGGCTGGTGGGGAACTTTACAATTGGTGTTATGCAGTCAGGATGGTATGCTTCTGATTTTTATCTTCTGACATATCGCTTCCCATCCGAGCCATGCAGGTTGAATTTCCATTTGTCAGAAAAGATGAGTGTTCCATTGCTCTTTTGTCCACATAACATGCATTTTAGCCCAAGCAAGTTGCTTCTTCCGCATTTGTTGGGTCAACAAAGGCTTCTTCTTGGGCTGATAGGCATGCAGACCATATTCTGAAAGCTGTCTTTGGACAGTTTGTGCACTTGTTTCAACACCAGAGGCCATCTCAAAGTCCAGTTTTAGATCAGGAGCACTAGCATGGTGATTACAAAGGCATAGCCTTTTCAAATATTGATCTTGGGAAGGCATAGTCACTCTTATGGCTTAATCTAGGTCTTCTCTTCACACCACCAGTTTCATGCTTTAATTTCAGCACCCAGGATACTGTTGACTGGTGGCAGCCTATTTTATCAGCGATAGCATGCATAGAAACCTTTCCTGGGACAGAGCAACAGCTACACTGTTTTTTCTTGATGTCAACTGAACATATGAAGCCATGCTTACACCTCCGCAAAACAGGATACTAATGAGCGTGTATACCCTTCGAACACTGTATTTATAGAAACTGCTGATGCGACACATTGCAATTACTGTCTGATGCAATACCTTTGCTTTGCGACAAACAAAATGATGGTAATCAAACAATATCTTATACGTTTCATTACAAATGTTACTTTTTTTAAGGTGATGCAAGTTTTGTCCACCACTGTATATGCATCCCATGCATTTTTCTCCTCTACCACAAGCTTCATTAGTTTATCTAACATTCATTTAGCTCTGTCTCGAATTTAGCTCTATTTCCAACTTCTTAGTTGGAAATCCTGTTTGAGGGTTAGAGGTTAGTAGCTTCTGTGTTTGATAAAAGCCAGGTTGCATCTATATTTACTTCTCTGAATGCTTGCCACTCAAAATTTACTTTTGGTAACTTCATCAGTAGGTTCCACTGCACAGAATTTAAAAATTGTCGACACCACCTTAGTTACCTTTACAAAAGAAAAGCCCCCTTTCCTTGCTCTTCGATAGTAGTTACATCTTTAAGGAAATCCTACATCAATACACTGTGATCAGTGCCATCTAGTGGGTCTTTTATCTGCAGATTCTTAAAGCAAGAAGTCACTGCTAATGCTTATGGCACACCAAACTGGCTCAACATTGCACTGGCTACCCATGTCCACTGGATGCACTGCCTTAGGCTTTGTGCACTTCTCAAACTAAGAGCATAAACCCTCCCCACACACACAGGTCCTCTGTCCTTTCTGTACACATTGTACTCCGCATATTCAAATTCTGAATCCCCTATGTGATTCAGAATTTGAATATATTACTGTGCCCAATAATCCAATAATGCGTGCATTTGATGACTTGACCAGTACTTCAAATTCATTAAATTTATTTACTATGCTCTATTCCAGCAGTTCCCAACCTTTTTTTTTGAGTTGTGAACCCCTTTCACCATAATATTTTTAATGCGAACCACTAAGCCTATATTCTCTGAAATCTTATAATATTTCTGAATTTTTATTATAAAATATTTCCAGTACTATGTTTTTATAAGCGACATAGCGTAATAATAAAAATTATTATTAAGCATTAATTTATACTTTGTAAAGCAGTTATTAATCAGTCCAAACTAGATTTCGAACAGGCTATGAGTAAAAATTTGCTTCTTGTCCAAATGGTAGACAAACATTCTGGTCTCTTGCCAAAGCTATTGGCCGCAATTTTTTGCCCATCTCTGTCAAAACCAGATGGTTCTGTTGCCACATCAGCCAAAGATAACTTGCTAGCATCCTATTTTTCTTCTAACTCATGTATTGAAGATGTACACTCCATTCAATGCCTCCTGTGGTTTTCCATCAAAAGGATGTCAGAAGGATTTTGATGAATTCTGATGCTAAGAAAGCTCCAGGTCCTGATGGCATTTCTCCACTTGTTCTCAAAACCTGTGTCCCTGAACTTACTCCTGTTTTGTGTAGTCTTTTTTCACTTTCTTATTCCAAAGGTGTTTTTCCTTCTACTTGGAAATTTGCTCATATCCAGCCAGTTCCTAAAAAAAGGGTGAGAAATCTCTTCCATCCAATTATTGTCGCATTGCAATTACTTCTACTTTTTCCAAAGTAATGGAGAAATCAATTAACTGCCAACTCTTAAACTATCTGGAAATCTTTCATCTGATCAATGATCACCAGTATGGATTTCATCAGTGTCAATCCACTGGTGATATTCTGGCTTATGTTATCCATCTAAGGAAGAAATTCAATGGAAAAGTTTGGTGAAACTAAAACCATTGTTCTTGACATTTCAAAGGCTTTTTAATGTGTTTGGCATAAAGGTCTTCTAAATAAGCTTCCATCCAATGGTTTTCCAGCTGGTTTTTTTTTTTTTTTTTTTTTTGTAATTGGGTATCATTTTCTCTCTGACTGCTCAATGCGGGTGATGGTAGATGGCTCTCTGTCTTCTAACTTCTCCACTAATGCTGGTGTTCCCCAAGGTTCAGTTCTTTCTTCCACTCTTTTCCCCTTGTATATTAATGACCTTATTTCATTGACCAGAAATCCTATCCATAGTTTTGGTGATGTTAGCACATTGCATTCTGCCTTTCAGTTTGAGAAACCTTGCCCTACTCAAACAGCTTCAGCTTCTCAAGTATCCACTGCCAAATCCTTAAATGCTGATCTCCAGGTAATTCTCTAGCTGGGCAAAGATAACTTAATTTCAATCCTTCTAAAACTCAGTCCTGCCATATATCTCACAAAAAAGATTCTTCTGCTCTTATGCTTATCTTTGTGACGCTCCGATTTCGAGGCAAGATCTCAGGGGATTACCCTGATTTCTAATCTCTCTCTCTCTCTTGGCATAAAGCACATTGCAAATATTGCTTCCTCTGCATCTAAAAAACTGTTTTCTCTTTTGCACTTGGCTTTACTTTTCTTCTAAACAGTTGTTGATTCTGTAGAAATCGCAAATCCGGCCTACCATGGAATATTGTTCCCACATCTGGGGCGAAACCGAAACCTCTCTCAGGCTCCTAGATTCCATTCAAAAGAGGGCAGTTATGTTAATTAATGTCTCATCTCTAACAGTCTCTCCACTCTCTGTCTCATAGACTTTCTGTCTCTGCTGCATGCCTTTTCTATAGATACTTCCATGGGCACTCTTCTGAATTGGCTTCTATAATTCTCGCTATCTCTTTCAAAGCAGTCCGAATGTGTGCCGCAACCAGTCAACCTCCTTTTACTGTCCAAGTTGAAACTCACAGAACCAACTTTTCTTCTTCTTCATTTATTCATTCAACTTCTGTTTTCTGGAGCAACCTTCCTTCATACGTATTTCATGAAAATTGCAATCTACAAAAGTTCAAGTCTAAGTACTATGGTATAAGTACTATAGGTTCTAAAAAAAAAAAATACCTATACATAACAATGGTCCTTGAGAATGAAAAAAAATTGTGTGGAAAACATATTTATTTAACATGATATATTTAATATATTTATTTAATTTTATTTTACTTTATTGTTTATTATTAGTTATATTTTGTAGTTTACAATAATATACCTATGTAAATCTAAGCAGATGCCATTACAGAATTTTTAGTGTGAACCCCTTGGAACACTTTCGAGAACCCCCAGGGGTTCGTGAACCACCGGTTGGGAACTGCTGTTCTATTCTAATACTCATAACCTGATTTACAAATTTTAACAAAATTAATCACCATCAGATTACTCATTATAAAATTTAAAATCTGTGAAGTACTTTTAATTTTCTTACCATATGAAATTGAAGCTGCTTTGGGTTATGATGGCATTCAATACTAAAGCACCGCTTGTGGTGAACAAGGTTCATAATTTCACTCCACCTAAAAATATGATGTTTTTTAATTTCTTTTCTCAAAAAGATTTAGAAAAACTATCAAAATAAAGCTGCTTAATGCATCAAACAAAGATTTATATAAGAAGTAGAATCAAATGGAAATAATTGTATTCTTTTACATTACAAAGTAACTCCTACGCCAGTGTTTTCCAAACTGTGTTCCATGGAACACTAGTTTTCCGTGAAAAATCGTAATTAATAATTAAAAAAATAAATAAATAAACAAATTTTGCAAATTTGTAGTGTACACCACTTTTGTAACATTATAATGTTTAACATTTTTTTTCGGTTATTAATACACTAGCATAGACTAATAATCAAGTAGACTGCATAACACTATTTTGGCGGGCTTTTGCATAGAAATGTATGTGTAGGAGAAATGACACCTATGAAAAGCAGCAATGAATGTAGTGATCTAATATGCCATTTATATGCAATTTAGCCTGGAGTTCACGGGTTGAAGGAGAGGAGGAAGCGAACCAATATCAAAACTAAACTCACTTCCTTGTATAATTTTTTTTGATAATTATTAGTACTGTATTTCGAAATATTATTATTAAAATATGTGATCGTGGATTTGTAGTTGAAAAAGGAACTTTAAAACGAGAAGAAAAGTAATTCTAGCAATGCAACTGTGGTCAATGAAGATGAAAACAATATTGTAACACTTCAAAGTGAGGCAGCCTTCTAGTTTCCAAAAATCCAAAGTGAAAAAACAGGAACCAACTAATAAAAGACCATTCGAAATGAAAGTGTAGTAGTAGTAGTAGTGGCATGTGATGAAAGAAAGCAAGAGTATGAGCTTATGCAACATCAGCCAAAAAAAAAAAAAAAAAAAATTCACACAACCATTCCCTCTATATGTTTGTCCAGTTCTTCCTTAAATTTATTTAACCTATCAACTTCCACAATGACACGTGGAAGTTTGTTCCAGCAATTAACCACCCGCTGGCTAAAGGCAAATTTCTGAACATCTATTCTACATCTGTCTTTCCTTAATTTGAATTTATGCCCTGTTAGGTTCGTAATCTGAACAAGTGGAAGAATCCCTTCAGAATTCAGCGTTCTCAATCCATTCAAGGCCTTATACATCTCAATCATATCACCATGCAGGTGCCTAGTCTCCAGCCATTGCAATTTGCAGAACTTAAGACTCTATTGGTAAGAGGATCCCTTCATTCACCTCACCAATCTTGTTGCCCTTCTTTGTACATGCTCAAGCAAATCGACATCCTTCCTAAAATGAGGCTTCCAGACCTGTATGCAGTACTCAAGGCATGGCCTGACTATTGCCTTATACAGAGGAATAATCACCTCCTTTTCCCTGCTAGCAAAATTCCTATATATCATTGACAAAACCCATGACAAAACCCATGACCTGCCCTGGCAGCCTGTCTACACTGCTCAGAAAACTTCATATCTGACTGCACAATTACTGCCAGGTCTTTTTCATTTTCTACCATCTTAAGTGTAGTACCACTTAAGATGTGTAGTAGTACCACATAGTTGGTACATTTCTCTGGGGTTACTTCTATCCATATGCAGTACTTGGCATTTGTCAAGGTTAAACTTCAGTTCCCACTTCTCAGCCCATCTGCCCAAATTTTCTAGATCCTGTTGCACTAGTACACTGTCATTAACAACCCTGCCAACCTTTGTATCATCTGCAAACTTCGACACTAAGCCTGATATATCTTTATCAATATCATTGATAAATATACAAAACAACAGTGGACCCAACATCGAACCCTGTTGGACTCCACAAATAACATTAGTCCACGAACAGCAGCACCCATTGATTACCACCCTCTGTCTTCTCCCACTCAACCATCCTTTTATCCATTGTAGCGACTTACCCTTAATACCATTCTGTTCCAATTTGTACAGCAGTCTTCCATGGACAACAGTGTCTTGTAAAAATATGTAATATAAAATACAGTACACCAGTTTTTTATATCAAATGTTAATTATTACTCATTTATTGCACTAATCACAAAACACAGTCAGTAATATAACAAAATTAATATCGGGTTTTAAAGTACTAGTTCCAATTCCTAAAACGTCATGTAAATGTGGGTCAGTTAGACATGATCGTATTCTTGATTTTACATATTCCATTTTTTAAAAGGTCTGCTCACATGTATATCTGAGCAGACCTTTTCAAAATCTGAAAACTGATGTTACCTTTCTTGCAAAATTTTTAATATTTGGACAATTTGACTCAGATAATGTTGAATAAAACTGAATTAGATTTTCATTTATAAATATTCTATTCAGTGCATTATTAGATTGAAGGTCTGCCAACTCTAATTGTAAATTCTCATCAACATTGTTGACAGGTACGTCAAATGGATTTTGAAAAAGTTCAAACACCTTTGAATTATTTTTAAAATCAGAAAATCTAGCCGCAAAATTTTCCTGCAACAAACTAAAGTTTTGAAAAAAATTTTCAGTGGAAAAATTACAAATAGGTATATTTTTAGAAAGTTATTGCAACATGGAAAATGTGAAAAATTATTCCGAAATAAGTTCAAAAACTCACTTCAACACCTTACCGCGACTCAACCATAGTACTTAAGTTACATTAAATTGCCTTGGTTATAAGACATGTAGACATACACTAATAATAATAAGCAAGTTAAAAATACCACAAAACATTAACTAGACATTTACCATTAACAGACTTTTATTTAAAAACAAAATCCATTCTTTGGTTTTTATTTGTTGAAAATCGGAAGAATATACGTGATAATCGGAATAATTAATACGTACTGTAATATGTACATACTAACTAGTTGACATTTCTGTTCACTGACATTTGTGGGTGGGGGTTAAAATTTAAAACAGTGAAAAGATAAGCAATCAATAACAAAGAACAAGCAACACACACACAATTTCAAGTAACATGATACGTGCAAGTGAGAATGGAGTAACGAGTTACAAAGTTATAAAAATAGCCATGAAGAGAAGATCTGAAAATTAATTTTTTATATGATTGAATATTTCACGGAAGTGTAAACACATTTCACCATAATAACCCACAGAATTCCAGCTGTCGGTATTACCGCAAATTCAATAAGATTCAGTTTACTATCCGTTTATGATAGATTTCACTAACAGAAAACCCAATAAACAGGTGATTGCTAATTGTTTTTATTGTTTTATGGTTGTGACCTAGAGAATTTTGACCGAACCACGTGGTAATGTCGGAGACAATCGTAGGGTAATCTCCAGTGCTGCAGTCTCCTGCCCCGATTAAACGGCATGATGTCCCAATTAAGCGAAGTAAAGCCTGGCTATTTTCTCGATTAGTTTCTGTTTTTTTAAGATTTGCCCCAAATAAACAGCTGTGCTGATTAACCGGTGGCCCATAATAACCGGAATCCACTGTATATCATTTTGTCTAGAAATCGGAGTGTCACCAAAGATAGGCATAGGAGCAGAAGAATCCTTTTTGCGAGATATAAGACAAGACTGAGTTTTAGTACGATTGAAATCGACTAAGTTGACTTTGCTGCACTGAAGAATTACCTGAAGACCAGCATTTAAGGAACTGGTAGCAGATTTTTGAGAATTTGAAGCTGATTGAATAGGTCAAGGTTTCTCAAAATGGAAAGTGGAATGCAATGTGCTATCATTGGCAAAACTATGGATAGGATTTCCAGTCAATGGAAGAAGGTCATTAATATACAAGAGGAAAAGAGTGGGGGAAAGAACTAAACCTTGGGGGGACACACTGGCATTAGTGGAGAAGTTAGAAGACAGAGAGCCATCTACCATCACCCTCAGTGAGCGATCAGAGAGAAAACTGGATAACTAATTACAAAAAACCGTTGGCAAACCATAAGATGGAAGTTTGTTTAGAAGACCTTTATGCCAAACACAACCGAAAGCCTTTGAGATGTCAAGAGCAACTATTTGTGTTTCACCGAACCTTTCCATTGAATTAGTCCATAAATGGGTAATATCAACAGTGGATCAGCACTGGCGGAATCCATACTGGTGATCATTGATCAGACAGAAGGTTTCTAGGTAGTTTAAGAGTTGGCGGTTAATTGATTTCTCCATTACTTCAGAAAGAATAGAAGTGATTGCAATGGGACGATAATTGGATGAGAGGGATTTGTCACCCTTTTTAGGAACTGGCTGGATATGAGCAAATTTCCAAGCAGAAGGAAAAACACCTTTGGAATAAGAAAGTGAAAAAAGGCGGCAAAGAATAGGAGTAAGTTCAGGAGCACAGGTTTTGAGAACAAGTGGAGAAATACCATCGGGACCTGGAGCTTTCTTAGCATCAAGATTCGTCAAAATCCTTCTGACATCCTTTTGACGGAAGACCACAGGAGGCACTGAATGGAGCATGTTAGGAATAGTGGGAGGAGTTTTACCAAGATCATTAATACATGAGTTGCAAGAAAAATGGGACGCTAACAGGTCAGCTTTATCCTTGGTTGAAGTGACAACAGAACCATCTGGTTTGGACAGAGGTGGGAGCAGAGATTGCTAAAAGTTGCGGCCAATAGCTTTGGCAAGAGACCAGAATGCTCGGCTATCATTAGGGCAAGAAGCAAGTTTTCTACTCTTAGCCTGTTCAAACTCTAGTTTGGACTGATTAATAACTGCTTTACAATTGTTGCGAGCTTTGGTGTAGGCAGAAAATGAAACTGAAGAATTAAAAACAAGCCAATTATGATATGCAACGTTCTTCTCTTGAACAGCCTTAGCATATTTATTGGAAAACCAAGGTTTAGATAAAGGACGAGATTTTAAAGTGGAGTGTGGGATAAAGGATTCCATTCCTGCAAGAATAATTTCACTGACACAATCTGAGCAAACGTTGACAGCAGAAGTTTTGAAACAGTAATCCGACCAAGGAAAAGAAGAAAAAAAAATCTCGCAGGTCATCCCATTTTGTATTCTTGTAATGCCAAACAACACGAGGTTGGGAATAGCCATGAGATAAAGGCTCCATTGGAGAAGAGACAATCACCAAGTTTGATCTGAAGTGCCTAAAGCACCTCTCACTTCAACCGTGTACTGAGAAGGGTTGTTTGTGAGAAACAGATAAAGCGCATTGGCTGTATGGTTAGGATTGTCCAGTATTCTTGCAGGTAAATGAACAATCTGTGCAAGGTCATTAGTAATTGCAAAAGCCTCAGCATCTCGACCAGCTGGGTCAGCGTGACTAGAAAACGGAAGCCAGGTGGGTCGGAAAACTGCTAGCTTGGGGGGAGACAAAGACCAATACATTGACAGTAGCCACTGGCAGAGGTGAAAGAGATTCTTGCACTGCTTCTATTAGAATGAGCAGAAGCCTGAAAAACAAGATGCATGATATTTCAGAGACTGCTGGGAGCCATTGCGGTACAAGTAAACACATGGGTTGTGTTAGGGTAGCTAAGAATAGAAACAGGTGCAGGTATACTTGCGTGTACACCAATGCTAGGAGTTTAGTAAATAAATTTGATGAATTTGAGGTATTGCTCAAAACATCAAAGGCAGATATTGTTGGGATATCAGAGACGTGGTGTCACACAGATATAAGGGATGCAGAACTGGAATTTGGGGAGTACGTCTACAGAAAGGATAGGAAGGGGGGAGGGGTTATGCTATTAGTTAAGAAACATAAAAACCAAGGAAGTGAAGCCAGTCGACATCACTGGACAGTGCAGTGTTGAGTCAGTTAGGTGTGACATAAGCATTGGGAGATCAAAATTGAATAGGAGTGTGCTATAGGCCTAATGACTCTGATGAGTATAATAAGAAACTGTACAGGGAAATAGAGTGGGCCAGTAAATCAGAGAGTCTTATAATGGGAGATTTTAATTTCCCAGATATTAACTGGAATTTGGGGGCTGGTCACTCACACACTAGCAGGGCTTTTGTGGATTTATTGGATGATTGTTTTCTACATCAGCATGTTCGGGAGGCAACTAGATGGAGTAATACTCTTGATTTGATTATCAGCAGTGATTCTTCATGCATTAAGAATCTGCAGATAAATGAACCACTAGGTGGCAGTGATCACAGTGTGGTGAAGTGGGATTTACTCAAAGGGGTAACTACCATTAGGGGTAAAGGGAAGGGTTATTGCTTCCGTAAAGGCGACTATGATGGACTGAGACAGTATTTAAATTCTATACAGTGGGACCAACTGATGATGTTACCAACAGCAAATTCAAAATGGGAAGCATTCAAAGAATTAATCTTGGAAGCTACTAGGCTTTACATACCAACTAAGAAATATTGTTCAAGGTTTAGGCCAAAATGGATGTCAGATGAACTAATGAGGCATATGGCAGAGAAGAAAAATGCATGGGATACTTACAAATTAACACATGACACAGAAGCCTATGATAGATACAAGTTGATATGCAACCAAGTTACAAAGGAGGTTAGGCAGGCGAAGGCAGATTACGAGAAATCCTTGGCAAGGGATGCAAAGAAAAACAGCAAAGAGTTCTTTACTTATGTAAACTCTAGAAGGAAGGGGATAAATCAGATTGGTCCACTTGATATTGATGGGTCAACTGTTGATGACCCTGCTCAGGTAGCTAACAAACTAAATGAATATTTTGCATCGACATTCACACATGAGGAGTTATTCAGCGAGGGGAATGCCAGAGGTATATTCAACTCTAGCAGTAAGCTACAGAATCTTGAAATAACTGGAAGTAAAGTGGAGGAGAAACTGTTGAAGATAAACACAAGAAAGGCACCCGGGGTGGATGGGATCTATCCAGTTATATTAAAGGAGGCAGCAAAGGAAGTAAGCAAACCCTTAGCCATAATTATGAGAGCTTCCTTGGACTCAGGGGAGGTACCCATAGACTGGAAATGTGCAAATGTGACCCCAATTCAAAAAGGAGGATCAAAGGCTGACACAAGTAATTATAGACCTGTTAGTTTAACTTCTGTTCCAGGAAAATTAATGGAGGCACTGGTTAAAGAAGCACTGCAGGATCATTTAGACAAGATTTCAGTTATAGCTCGGACACAGCATGGTTTTGTTAAGGGGAAGTCTTGCCTGACCGATTTGATTGGATATTATGATGCAGTCACAAAAGAACTGGATGCAGGGAATAGCTTTGATATTATATACTTGGATCTTAGAAAGGCTTTTGATACTGTTGCACATGGAAGACTGCTACACAAATTGGAGCAGTGTGACATTGGAGGCAAATTGCTGCTATGGATAAAGGGGTGGTTGAGGGGGGGGGGAAGACAGAGAGTGGTAATCAATGGACACTGCTCATCGTGGACTAATGTTATTAGTGGAGTCCCTCAGGGCTCAGTGTTGGGTCCATTATTGTTTTCTGTATTTATAAATGATATTGATGATGGTATATCAAGCTTAATGTCCAAGTTTGCAGACGATACAAAGGTTGGCAGGGTTGTCAAGGACACTACTGACACTATGCTGCTGCAACAGGATCTGGAAAGGTTGAGCAGATGGGCTGAGAGGTGGCAAATGAAGTTTAACATTGACAAATGTAAAGTACTACACATGGGAAACAGCAACCCCAGAGCAACGTATCAACTCTGTGGTACTACACTGACAGTGGTAGAGAATGAAAGGGACTTGGGGGTGGTTGTGCAGGCAGATATGAAGTTCTCTGAGCAGTGCAGATGGGCTGCAAGAGTAGCTCATGGAGTATTGTCAATGATATACAGGAATATTTCAGCAGGGATAAGGAGGTGATTATTCCATTGTATAAGGCAATGGTCAGGCCACACCTAGAGTACTGTATACAGGTCTGGAGGCCTCATTTCAAGAAGGATGTAGAGCTGCTGGAACGAGTACAGAGAAGGGCAACAAGATTAGTGAATGGAACAAAGGGGTGCTCTTACGAAGAAAGGCTTAAGTTTTGCAAATTACAGTGTCTGGAGACTAGGCACCAGCGAGGTGATCTGATAGAGGTGTATAAAGCCTTGAATGGTTTAAGCATGCTCAATGCTGATGGGATTCTTCCTCTAGCTCAGAAAAATCACCTGAGAGGGCATAAATTCAAATTGAGGAAAGACAGATGTAAGATAGACGTGAGGAAATTTGCCTTTAGCCAGCAGGTGGTTGGTTGGTGGAACAGCCTTCCATCCCTTGTGGTGGAGGTTGATAGCCTAAATAAGTTTAAGGCTCAGCTGGACAGGTATTTTGAACCAACAGAGGGGTGAGGTGGAAGTGGGTTTTTTTTTTTTTTTTTTTTTTGGCTGATGCTGCATAAGCTTGCTTTCTTGCATCAAATGCCTCTACTAATGCTAATGCTATATCACTGTTCATGTCTCCAAAAACAGTCAGTACCATGTATTAGCTGATGGTACACCCTAAAATGTTTGGGCTTTGTTGATGAAGGACAGCTTACACTTTATTAGATTGGTTTCAGGTTAGAAGTGATTACCACCTCCCTTCCCTATTATAACTCATCACATCATGAAGCACACTAAATAGCTGTTTCTTCCTGATTTATAGTGGGGTCAGTAGGATACTACCTGTCTTAAATGTTTGCTTCATCTTGTTTGTCACCATAGGTTTCTGAGGTTTATTGCAACAACTGATCCAAGTGGTGGCTTTAGCTTTCAGCCAAAGTTAATCACTTGGAAGTCTGAAATGCTAATGAAACTGATTTTCCTGTCTTACTTATTGGTTGAGTGGGGCAAATTTCAGCAAACTTTGGTTATTTGCAACAGCCAAATCCTCTGTTTGCATCTGCAAGTAAGTGGGACTGTTAGGAACTTTGGTTATATTCCCACTGCGAAAGTTCCAAAAACACAATGCCTAATATATTGGAGGTCACTATCCAGGTGTGAATTAATGAGCAAGGTTATGTGACACCCACATTATACAGAAGAGCTATGATACTAAACAATACTAGGTGGAGGTACGAAGTTTCCAGCATCATGTTTGGCTTCCAGAACAAAGGCTTTGCCTCCATCTCTTCTGTCAAGTAGAATGAGTAATGTCTTTTGAGTCACAAAGGGTATCAAGGCGAGGGTCAACGTTCCTTACATTTTACAGGTACAGCTTTAAAGCAGTTTTTTCCAGACTGGCTGCCACATAATTTGTTAGACTATCTAACATTCAGCAGACAGTGATACTAAGTCACTAGCCAGAGACTGCCTCTAATGCCAGTCCAAGTCCAGTACCAGGAGTCCAAGTAGTGTGCATGGGGGTTGTAGGGCACCACCAAGGTCATCCTATGTTAAGGAGTTGGATACGTATTGTTTTGTTTATTGCATATCTAAAAACATCACCTCATGAAACATGTTTGCTGCCAAAACTAAATTCGCAAATTTTATTTTATTTACATCAAGGCATCTTGAATAGATAACAGAACAAATTTATTTGCAAAAAGAATTAAAACCACCCAATCTCAGTATTAGTACTGGCAACACGATGCAACAATATAGTATGGTATGTTATGGGTAATCTCAGAACATGTTATTCTTTATGGTATGTTATGGGTAATCTCAGAACATGTTATTCTTTATGGTATGTTATGGGTAATCTCAGAATGACATATGGCATGTTATTCTGAGATTACCCAAATGCATCACCCTGTATTTTGCTGTTCAACCTTCAAACCTCAACAAATTTATTTGGAAAATTACCATTTTCCAGCCCATCTGCTTACTTCATTTAGGAATTCTTGAAGTGTTATACTCTGATTACTGTTAATAACCACTGTGCCCACCTTTATATCATCAGTAAACTTAGATATTAATTTTGAGATATCTACATGAATACCACTAATAAATATTAAAAATGGTAAAGGGCCCATACACTGATTCCTGTGGAACACATTAGCCACTGAAGAGAAGTGGCCATTTAAAATCAATCTTTGTCTTCTAAACATTCTTAATCAATTAAACATCCTTTTACCTATAGTATTAATGTGTCCCTAATGCCATGCTGCTATAATTTACACCACAATCATAAATAATGTGGTACAGTATCAAATGCTCTACTGAAACCAAAGATAATGTCAAAAGTACTTTTTACATCTAGTTCTTTGGTGACAACTCATAGTAGCAAATTAGATTTGTGAATCTCCCTTTAAAAAACCCATGCTATGATTGACTTATAGCTCCACCCCTATGAAGATGATTGGGGGAAGAAGCTGGCACAGAGGTTAAATTTACAGGTTCGTATTTACCCACTTCATCTTTAACCTACTTGCGAATAGGGGATGCATATAAAGCAAATCAATAAACATTTTGCTACTGAGTAAACTGTCACCCACAATTTCCAATTAATGTCTATAAAGTTAAAATCCCCCATGGTAAGACAATCTAATTTTCTGGCCCGCTGTATTTGTCTGTATAGCTGTTCATTATATTCATCATAGTCATATGGCTTATAACAGACTCCTACTCTTAATTTTTGTTTTCCCAGGGGGTATATGTGCTTCTCAACCAAATGCATCACACCTTTTTACCCTTCTGTACAGATTATAATCACCATATTCAACTTTTGCATCCCTAATATCAGAGTATTGTCATGTTTCTGTTATACTTATTATGTCAACATTTGATAACTAACCAATACTTCATACTCATCCAAATTATTTACAGTAGTAGTAGTAGTAGTGGCATGTGATGCAAGAAAGCAAATGTATGAGCTTATGCAGCATCAGCCAAAAAAAAAAAAAAATCACACCATTCCCTCCAAATGCCTGTCCAGTTCCTCCTCAAATTTATTCAATCTATCAACTTCCACAACGATAGATTGTGGAAGTTGATAGGTTGTGGATTGTGGTGGTTAATTGCTGGAAGTTTGTTCCAGCAATGTTGTTGTTATTTGGTTTTTAGGAGCATTAGCAACTAAGGCCATATTGCTCCGGTGCGGTGGTCATTCCCTGACCTTTCCGCATCTTCCGTATTTGGTGGTGACGGGCTCGAACCCCGGTCTAATCAAGAAGCGTGTGCTACGCACTGCTGCTCCTTCCCACCTGGCTACGGAGGCGCCTGTGTTCCAGCAATTAACCACCCACTGGCTAAAGGCAAATTTCCGCACATCTATTCTACATCTGTCCTTTCTTAATTTGAATTTATGCCCTCTTAGGTTCGTAATCTGAACAAGTGGAAGGATCCCATCAGAATTCAGCATGCTCAACCCATTCAAGGCTCTATACACCTCAATCAGATCACTGCGCAGGTGCCTAGTCTCCAGCCACTGCAATTTGCAGAACTTAAGCGTCTCTTGGTAAGAGGATCCCTTCATTCCCCTCACCAATCTTGTATACGCTCAAGCAAACCTACATCCTTCCTAAAATGAGGTCTCCAGACCTGTACGCAGTACTCAAGGCTTGGCCTGACTATTGCCTTATACAGAGGGACAATCACCTCCTTTTCCCTGCTAGCAAAATTCCTATATATCATTGACAAAACCCCATAAACTGCCCTGGCAGCCTGTCTGCATTGTCAGAAAACTTTATATCTGACTGCACAATTACTGCCAGGTCTTTTTCATTTTCTACCACCTTAAGTGTAGTACCACACAGTTGGTACGTTTCTCTGGGGGTTACTTCTACCCATATGCAGTACTTTGCATTTGTCAAGGTTAAACTTCAGTTGCCACTTCTTAGCCCATCTGCCCAAATTATCTAGATCCTGTTGCAGTAGCACACTGCCATTACTGTCATTAACAACCCGCCCACTTTTGTATCATCTGCAAACTTCGACACGAAGCCTGATATACCTAAATCAATATCACTGATAAATATACAAAACAGAGGACCCAACACAGAACCCTGTGGTACTCCACTAATAACATTAGTCCACGAAGAGCAGCACCCATTAATTAGCACCATCTGTCTTCTCCCACTCAACATTCCTTTTATCCATTGCAGCAACTTATCCTTAATACCATTCTGCTCCAATTTGTACAATAGACTTGCATGCGCAACAATGTTCCTGAAATCCAAATATATGATATCAAAATTATTTTTTGCATCCAGTTCCTTTGTAACCATATCATAATATCCTATCAAATTTGTCAGACAAGACTTTCCCTTAACAAACCCATGCTGTGTCTGAATTATTGCTGCAGTCTTGTCTAGATAATCCTGCAATGCATCTTTAACCAATGAATCTATTATTTTAGCTGGAACAGAAGTTAAACTAACTGGTCTGTAATTAGCATTAGCATTAGTAGAGGCATTTGATGCAAGAAAGCAAGCTAATGAAGCATCAGCCAAAAAAAAAAAAAAAACCCACTTCCACTTCACCCCTCTGTTCGTTCCAAATACCTGTCCAGCTGAGCCTTAAACTTATTTAGGCTATCAACCTCCACCACAAGGGATGGAAGTCTGTTCCACCAACCAACCACCTGCTGGCTAAAGGCAAATTTCCTCGCGTCTATCCTACATCTGTCTTTCCTCAATTTGAATTTATGCCCTCTCAGGTGATTTTTCTGAGCTAGAGGAAGAATCCCATCAGCATTGAGCATGCTTAAACCATTCAAGGCTTTATACACCTCTATCAGATCACCTCGCTGGTGCCTAGTCTCCAGACACTGTAATTTGCAAAACTTAAGCCTTTCTTCGTAAGAGCACCCCTTTGTTCCATTCACTAATCTTGTTGCCCTTCTCTGTACTCGTTCCAGCAGCTCTACATCCTTCTTGAAATGAGGCCTCCAGACCTGTATACAGTACTCTAGGTGTGGCCTGACCATTGCCTTATACAATGGAATAATCACCTCCTTATCCCTGCTGGAAAAATTCCTGTATATCATTGACAATACTCCATGAGCTACTCTTGCAGCCCGTCTGCACTGCTCAGAGAACTTCATATCTGCCTGCACAACCACCCCCAAGTCCCTTTCATTCTCTACCACTGTCAGTGTAGTACCACAGAGTTGATACGTTTCTCTGGGGTTGCTGTTTCCCATGTGTAGTACTTTACATTTGTCAATGTTAAACTTCATTTGCCACCTCTCAGCCCATCTGCTCAACCTTTCCAGATCCTGTTGCAGCAGCATAGTGTCAGTAGTGTCCTTGACAACCTTTGTATCGTCTGCAAACTTGGACATTAAGCTTGATATACCATCATCAATATAATTTATAAATACAGAAAACAATAATGGACCAACACTGAGCCCTGAGGGACTCCACTAATAACATTAGTCCACGATGAGCAGTGTCCATTGATTACCACTCTCTGTCTTCTCCCCCTCAACCACCCCTTTATCCATAGCAGCAATTTGCCTCCAATGTCACACTGCTCCAATTTGTGTAGCAGTCTTCCATGTGCAACAGTATCAAAAGCCTTTCTAAGATCCAAGTATATAATATCAAAGTTATTCGCTGCATCCAGTTCTTTTGTGACTGCATCATAATATCCAATCAAATCGGTCAGGCAAGATTTCCCCTTAACAAAACCATGCTGTGTCCGAGCTATAACTGAAGTCTTGTCTAAATGATCCTGCAGTGCTTCTTTAACCAGTGCCTCCATTAATTTTCCTGGAACAGAAGTTAACCTCACAGGTCTATAATTACTTGTGTCAGCCTTTGATCCTCCTTTGTGAATTGGGGTTACATTTGCACATTTCCAGTCTAGTCTATGGGTACCTCCCCTGAGTCCAAGGAAGCTCTCATAATTATGGCTAAGGGTTTGCTTACTTCCTTTGCTGCCTCCTTTAATATAACCGGATAGATCCCATCCACCCCGGGTGCCTTTCTTGTGTTTATCTTCAACAGTTTCTCCTCCACTTTATTCCGAGTTATTTCAAGATTCTGTAGCTTACTGCTAGAGTTGAATACACCTCTGGCATTCCCCTTGCTGAATAACTCCTCATGTGTGAATGTCGATGCAAAATATTCATTTAGATTGTTAGCTACCTGAGCAGGATCATCAACAGTTGACCCATCAATATCAAGTGGACCAATCTGATTCATCCCCTTCCTTCTAGAGTTAACATAAGTAAAGAACTCTTTGCTGTTTTTCTTTGCATCGCTTGCCAAGGATTTCTCGTAATCTGCCTTTGCCTGCCTAACCTCCTTTGTAACTTGGTTGCATATCAACTTGTATCTATCATAGGCTTCTGTGTCATGTGTTAATTTGTAAGTATCCCATGCATTTTTCTTCTCTGCCATATGCCTCATTAGTTCATCTGACATCCATTTTGGCCTAAACCTTGAACAATATTTCTTAGTTGGTATGTAAAGCCTAGTAGCTTCCAAGATAAGTTCTTTGAATGCTTCCCATTTTGAATTTGCTGTTGGTAACATCATCAGTTGGTCCCACTGTATAGAATTTAAATACTGTCTCAGTCCATCGTAGTCGCCTTTATGGAAGCAATAACCCTTCCCTTTACCCCTAATGGTAGTTACCTCTGAGTAAATCTCACTTCAGCACACTGTGATCACTGCCACCTAGTGGTTCGTTTATCTGCAGATTCTTAATGCATGAAGAATCACTGCTGATAATCAAATCAAGAGTATTACTCCCTCTAGTTGCCTCCCGAACATGCTGATGTAGAAAACAATCATCCAATAAATCCACAAAAGCCCTGCTAGCGTGTGAGTAACCAGCCCCCAAATTCCAGTCAATATCTGGGAAATTAAAATCTCCCATTATAAGACTCTCTGATTTACTGGCCCACTCTATTTCCCTGTACAGTTCCTTATTATACTCATCAGAGTCATTAGGCCTATAGCACACTCCTACTCTCAAATTTGATCTCCCAATGCTTATGTCACACCAAACTGACTCAACACTGCACTGTCCGGCGATGTCGACTGGCTTCACTTCCTTGGTTTTTATGTGTTTCTTAACTAATAGCATAACCCCTCCCCCCCTTCCTATCCTGTTTATCCTTTCTGTAGACGTTGTACTCCCCAAATTGCAGTTCTGCATCCCTTATATCTGTGTGACACCACGTCTCTGATATCCCAACAATATCTGCCTTTGATGTTTTGAGCAATACCTCAAATTCATCAAATTTATTTACTAAACTCCTAGCATTGGTGTACACGCAAGTATACCTGCACCTGTTTCTATTCTTAGCTACCCTAACACAACCCATGTGTTTACTTGTACCGCAATGGCTCCCAGCAGTCTCTGAAATACCATGCATCTTGTTTTCCAGGCTTCTGCTCATTCTAATAGAAGCAGTGCAAGAATCTCTTTCACCTCTGCCAGTGGCTACTGTCAACCTATTGGGGCTTTGTCTCCCCCCAAGCTAGCAGTTTTCCGACCCACCTAACACTGCCTCGATAGCATCAGCAAATATTCTTGCACCCTTTCTTTTAAGTGTATCCCATCCCTGTAGAAGCAATCTCTCCTTTTAACAAGTACAGTCCAGGCTGAAAAAAATTCTACCCCTTGAGCCTTGCACAATCTTTCCAGGGCCGAATTGATCGACAAGGCTCTCATCATATACTCCCTCCTATCGTGTCTGGGCAGAATTGCAGACACTTTCAAATTCAGCCCTAATTCTCGGCTTTTGTTCAACAGTGACCTGTACTTGTTATGTAATTCTGCCGGTCTCCTACTCTTAATATTATTAGTGCCAACGTGTACAACTATATCACCTTTTGTGCCCTTAAAAGATGATATTCGCTCTACAACGTCATCAACCTTTGCCCCTGGCAGACATACCCTGGTCCTGTTCCACCTATCGTTTTTATAAAGCATGTTCCCCATTTCCCTGACAATAGAGTCACCAACAACTACTAGTTCCTTCGGGACCAGCGCATTCTGCCTTGGGGGTTGTCTCTGTGTCACGCGATGCCCAAGTGCAAGCTCTGGCGTTGATGTGGGCAGCTGAGAGCTTGATGGGCCCCTAAATTTAGTTTCTTCGAGGGCATCCACCCTGTCCTTCAAGCTCTCATATAGGCCCACAAGAACGCCGAGTTGTTGCTTGATATCGATACACTCCTTGCATCGCGCACACACAAAGACATCCCCCTTGGCAGTATCATGTCCCGTACCCGATTGCTCTGCAAACATCAAGCAAACAGTGCATTTCATAAGGCTGTGAGTCAGAGGACAACTGCTCCCCTCAGTTCTGCTCTGAGCCACAGCACTTCCATTAACTTGAGCCTTTTGCTTTGCCGCTCTGGTCTGAGTCATGATTCTATTAATTTATTAATTAATTATAATTAATTATGTTATGTTATTAATTATGTTAAATATAATTAATTATATTACGTTTGTAATCTAAGTCGTTATATGTATTTATTTAAACGTACAATTTAACTGCTAACGAAGTTCAACTAACGCTATCTAGTACGGTATATAACTATCGTATCACAAAGGCGGGAAAATTACGAACGGTACCGGAGTTGAAATACGTGGAAACCTTTACCGATACTTTTATGCAATTACAAGGCCGAGTAAAGAATAAATACACCAAATTAATCAGAAAATCACAAAATAATGTTATACTACTAAATTTAAATCAAAAGTTTTAGAAAAACAATAATTTCAAATCAATAAATAAGAAAAATCCACTTAGCGGCTTTGAACACGACCGTCTCTAGTAGCCTCGTCAGCAGGATATGTAGTAATTACTCGCGTCAGCAGTAATTACTCGTGTCACCCTTCGATCCCCCCCCCCTGTGAATTAAGGATACATTTGCACATCTCCAGTCCGTGGGAAGCTCCCCTGAGTCCAAGGATGCTCTCATAATTATGGCTAAGGGTTTGCTTAGTTGCTTTGCCGCCTCCTTTAATATAACTAGATAGATCCCATCCACCCCCAGATGCCTTTCTTATGTTTAACTTCAACAATTTCTCCTCCACTTTGCTCTCAGTTATTACAAAATCATTAAGTATCCTGCTACAATTTGATAACCTTCTGCCATTTTCAAACCTTAATAATTTCTCATGTGTGAATGTAGAGGCAAACTACTCATTCAGTTTGTTTGCTATCTGAGCAGGATCATCAACAGTCGAACCATCGATGTCAAGTGGACCAAACAGATTCATCCCTTCCTTTTAGAGTTTATATAAGTAAAGAAATCCTTGCTGTTTTTCTTAGCATCCTTTGCCAAAGATTTCTCGTAATCTGCCTTTGCCTGCCTAACCTCCTTTGTGACCTGATTACAGACTCGCTTATATCTGCCATAGGCTTCTGAGGCGCTTGATACTTTATATGCATCCCATGCATTTTTCTTGTCTGTCACAAGTCTCATTAGTTCATTTGATAACCATTTAGGCCTAAACCTTGAACAATATTTCTTAATAGGTATGAAACCTTTAGTAGCATCCACAATTAATTCCTTGAATGCTTCGCACTTAGAATTTACTGTTGGTAATATCGTCAGTTGATCCCACTGTACAGAATTTAAAAACTGTCTGAGACCACTGTTACTACAGCATTAGTATACTGGTAGGTTAATATGTACCAATTTGTGTTTTTAGTAACTCTTACACAGCCCATGTCTTGCTAGTCTCATGTGGACCCTTGTCAGGCCATGTAATTCTCCCCACATTTTTTTTTTTTTTTTTTGGCTGCTGAATGTCAAAATAGAAGCAATACAAGCACACCAATTCCACTTCTGCTTATGGTTGTCATTAAAATTAGTCTATATCCCCCCAAACTAACAGTTTTATGATCCACCTAAAACTGTCTTGACAGCATCAGCAAACATTCTCGCACCTCTTCTACTTGAGCATGTTGCATCCCCATAAAAACAGTCCCATCTATTAACAAGCACTAACAATGCTGAGCAAAATTCTATCCCAGAGCATTGCATAATCAGTTCAGGGGTGAAATGACTGACAAGGCTATCATAATAAACTCCCTTCTATCATGTCTTGGCAAAATTTTAGATACTTTCAAATTTAGCCCTAACTCTTGGTTTTTCTCAACATCACCTCGTAACTGTTAAGTAAAAGCTCAGAATACATAAGCTTAACAAAATTAGTACTAACATATCAAACAATACCACCTTTTTTGTCCTGAAAAGATGGTGCTTGTTCTACAATAATGTGAACTTTTGCCTCTGGAAGACATATCCTATTCCATCTATCCTTATTTGCATTAAATGTTTCCCCTTACAACAGAGAAACCAAGAATAACTTCTTGTGGAATTGTGCATTCTGCATGGTGAGTCTGCCATGCAGGATGCATTGATGCAAAAGAGTATACTCTAATATTAACGCAGGCAGATGAGTGCTTCATGTGTCCACTAATCTAATTCCTTTAGGGGCAATGATTCATTTCTTCAAGCACGTAAATTTATCCAACAAAATGCTAAACTTCATTGGATGAATCTGAATGATTTTTCATTACTTCTACAAGTATTAAAGTTAGATACAAGGTAAGAGGATCTGATATATTTATTTCACAGCTGTGCTAAATGCTAAGAAGAAAAACTTTAAAAGTACTTAAAGAGCAGGGAGAAAAAAAAAAACAAAAGCGGTTGACCACTTTTGCAGGAATTTGGAATATTTTGAGCATATATAATTTCTGGTATTCTTGTTCAGAAACTTCATAATAGGAATCTCCTCCTTTTGATCTTCTCTGGCTTAAACTGGCTATTAGTGATATCAGATTCTTTGCTTCCAGGTATATATATCATTTTATGTTTGGTTTTCTATTTCTAAATCATTTTGCTCATTTCCATGTTTCACAATCTTTGGAATAGGCAGTGATTGCCTTAGCAGTTTGGACACTCAAGATTATGCAGACCATTCAGAAGCACATACTGCTGTCTTCTCAGATTTCCAGTCCTTGACATATATTTGATGTTTGAAGCATCTGATAGGGTTTGATATGCAAGGTTGTATATGACAGTTTAGATATCCTGCTTTTAAAATAGATGGTAGGCTTTATGAGTTAAAGATTGGTATATTTCTTGTTGGTACAAATGAGCCATACTTTTAATGAGAACTTCTTGGCTAAAATGATATTTTCATCTGTCTTCATTCTGTTAGGACTCCATTCAAGGAGGTTGCATGTGAGGTAACTTTTCCTCCAAATAGTGTCATTTTAATTAACAGTTTAGCATGGTTGTGTTGTTTTATTTCAACAAGTTTACATGATTTAATTCAAAAGCCTAATTTTGGTGGGTCAGCAGCATTTTCTAAGCATTTCTGGATCAAAATGGCAATCTGATTGGACACTACGACACAGTAACAAAGGAACTGGATAGAAAAATAATTCTGATATTATATAGGGCGTCTCAAAAATACACGGCATAACTTCAGGAATGAGTTCCTCATATGGAGACAATAAAAATATTTTATATCAACCTAGTTCCGGAAATTCTTGGTTTCCGAGTTTTGAAGGTCTGTCTATGACACTTAACTGTTCACATCACCTTATAGTAATTGTTCAAAATGTCCACCTTCTGCCTGAATACAGGCCTCACATAGACGTCTCACGGACTCACGAAGACGATGCCAAATTCCTGGCATGTTTCGTATTGTCTAACAACTTGCCACAATTCAATTGTGGAGAGTTTCCACATCAGCTACCAGAGTCGATTACACCAATGACTTTAAATGGCCCCACAATAAGAAATCTAGTGGTTTAAATCAGGTGAGCGGGGAGGCCAGGCAGTTGGTCCACCTCTACCTATCCACTGACCAGGAACCTTCGATTCAGGTAATTGTGGGCTAGGTTGCTGAAATGTGCTGGAGCACCATCGTGCAGGAAGTTTTTTTTTTTTTTTTTTGTTAGTTGTTGGCGCATCAGCTTCTGTGGCCATATTGCACCCCCCAAAGTTTTTGCATTTTACTCTGATCCAAGCCCGATGCGGGATTCGAACCAACGACCTTTACTTCCCCCTAATATCGATCGACTTCGCAGGGGCCTTTGATTCTCTCTGGTGGCCTGCTGTTCTGGCCAGGCTCCGTAAGGCTCATATCACAGGAGACTTATATCAATGCCTCAAATCCTATCTTGAAAACAGGCGAATCACTGTTACCACTAGTTACTGTTTCTAGGCCGGTCCACAGGGGCTGCCCTCAGAGTTCTGTCCTGGGGCCGCTCTTGTGGAACCTGGTCCTAGACGAGTTCCTTAATTTGGATATTCCAAATGTTAAAACCCAGGCATATGCAGATGACCTGGTTCTGATGCTGCAGGCTGACAACCGGGCACGACTGGAGATCATAGCAAACTGGGCCACTAGCAACTTGCAAAATTGGGCCAATACAAATCTCCTTACTATCTCCTCAGAAAAAACAAGTTCAATACTTCTCAAAGGATTCCTTGACCCTAGAAGACCACTGCAGATTAAGATAAACGGGAAAACCATAAAGTTGCTAACAGAAATAAAATACCTCGGAGTGATACTTGACAGAAACCTTAGCTTCACACCACATCTCTGCTACCTGAGAACAAAAATAAGAAGATATGCGAGCCTACTGCCAGAGTCACTAGGAAAGATTGGAGCTGAAGAAGGGGGCCCTTGGCGTCCTCTATAAGGCATTCTTTATCCCAGCACTAGCCTATGCAGCTGGGGCCTGGTACACAAAGACTAGCACAGCTGTCAACAAGAAAAAACTAGAGATGACACACCAATTGATATTACTCATAATGACAAGAGCTTGCTGCACTGTGAGCACCCACGCGCTCCAGGTCCTGGCAGGATGCCTTCCCCTGGACCTGGAGATTGCGTGCTGGGGGTTGCTGTACCAACATTCCAAAGGAAAAATATAGTCTCTCATACCACAGACCCAACAAACTCCAAAGCCGTGGAGAACAGATGGATTTTGCAACACGTGAAATCGCTATGGCAAAATCGCTGGAACCTCACTAACAAAGGCTCCATTACTAAGAAGTTTATACCGGATGTAGGACAAGTTTATCCACTCTCCCCAGCTTGGTTTTTGCCCAGACTCAAAACTACCTACCTATTGACCGGACATGGCTCATTTAGAAAGAGGCTATATGACTTTGGAATCTCAGCTACTCTGCGGTGCTCCTGTGGACAGGAGGAGTCCTGGGAGCACCTGGCATACGAGTGTGACCAATAGGAGGATCTCAGATGTCAACTATACAATAAGATTCACTCGCTTCTTCGAAACCAGGAAGACATCGTTCCACAAGAGGAAGAGACCTACAAAGCATTCACACTTTTTGCACAAAATCTGTTCACAAGACAACGGACCCTACCCTCCCCTTGAGTGGAAGTATTCCAAAAGTTCACAAATCACGAGACAACAGCCATCCCTCAATGGCCCAGAGTAATGGAAACACAACTAAGACTCTGATTCAACTTGTTCAAAGATACCATAGAAGACCAGAAGAACCACATCTTGCCCTGTTGGGCACCTGGACTAAAGCACATCCAAGGTTGTCATATGACTCAACATACACTGTTTCTCTCTTGAACGGTGCTTTCTTTGCCTTCCCGTGGGGAGAGGGGGCTTTGCCCCCACTCCTTCCCTTCCCCAAATCTCTTCCCTCTGGTAGAGCACGGGCCTGCTCCACTGCAATCGTGGGGCCATCCTCTCTATCGGCCCCTTACTTCCTTTTCTTCCCTCCAGTCTTCACACCCCCTTTACTGTTGACTTTCACAGCATTTTCAGCCCTACGCGTCCAAATTTAACTACATCAAAATTTCCTGCCCAACCCATTTAGGCATATAGAAAATATTATTTCAGCGTATACCCCTCGCAAGCATCTAAATTATTCTAACAAATGCTAATAACTAACCGCAAACAGCATTTTTTTTTTTTTTTTTTTTTTTAGGTTCTAGCCACTGAAATCCCAGGAAAGTAGGTGGCAGGACCCGCCAGAGTACTATATAGGTAACACCCAGCCGGCTTCCCCGTGGCGAGGTATGGTAACATCGGGTCCCATTAGGGGCCCAACGGCTAACAGGCCGGTTGAACAAGGACCCAACATGCTAAATACCACATGATCCATATACTTTTAAATCCCTGGCTTGTCCGATACAGTGTATATATACGGAAATGGGAGAAATCCCAGGAGCTGTTAGACCCAAATATACCTATACCTTTGGGTTGCCAAGCAGGTACTTTATCCACCTGGCTAGCCCGGTCGGCCGTGCATGAAGTGTGCTTGTTGACGAATGATCAGTGGTGTGTCGTCCAAGAAATCAGGCATGTTGTTTCCCAGAAAGTTTCCGTACGCCTACCCTATGAGTTTGCTTGGAAGTACATGGGGCCCAAATAACTTATCACCAAAAACACCTGCCCAGGTGCTGAGGCTGAACCGCTGTTGGTGATGTGATGTGATGGAAGAATTGCATGTGGGTTTTCCTCAGCCCCATACATGCTGATTGTGCAAGTTTTGGATTCTGTCTCGTGTGAACTGTGCTTCATCTGTGAATATCACTAAGGCAAGAAAGTGAGGAGCTGTACCGCACTGCTGCAAGAACCACTGACAGAACATTACTCACACAGGGTAATCTGCTGGTGACAAGGCCTGTACTTGTTGCAGATGGAAAGGATACAGTTGGTCTCGCAACTCTCTCCAAATAGTTGAATGTTGAACAGCCAGTTACATTGCTATTCTGCATGTGCTGATTGCAGGAGTGGCATGCACAACTTCCCATATGTAGTACTTTACATTTGTCAAGGTGGCAAATAAAGTTTAACATTGACAAATGTAAAGTACTACATATGGGAAGCAGCAATCCCAGAGTGACATATCAACTCTGCGGTACTACACTGACAGTGGTAGAGAACGAAAAGGACCTGGGAGTAATTGTGCAGGCAGATATGAAGTTTTCTGAGCAGTGAACACGGTCTGCAAGAGTAGCTTAGTGTCTTGTCAATGATATACAGGAATTTTTTCTAGAGGGATAAGGAGGTGATTATCCCCTTATATATAAGGCAATGGTCAGGCCACACCTTGAGTACTGTATACAGGTCTGGAGGCCTCATTTTAAGAAGGATGTAGAGCTATTGGAACGAGTACAGAGAAGGGCAACAAGGGTAGTGAATGGGTCAAAGGGTTGCTCTTACGAAGAAAGGCTTAAATTTTGCAAATTAGTGTCTGGAGACTAGGCACCTGCGAGGTGATCTGATTGAGGTGTATAAAGCCTTGAATGGTTTGAGCATGCTCAATGCTGATGGAATTTTTCCTCTTGCTTAGAATAATCATTTGAGAGGGCATAAATTCAAATTGAGAAAAGACAGATGTAGGATAGATGTGTTGAAGTTTGCCTTTAGCCAGCGGGTGGTTGGTTTGTGGACCAGACGTCCATCCTTTGTTGTGGACATTGATAGCCTAAATAAATTTAAGGCTCAGCCGGACAGGTACTTGGAACAAACGGAGGGGTAAAATGGGAGTGTTTTTTTTTTTTTTTTTGGGCTGATGCTGCATAAGCTTGTTTTCTTGCATCATATGCCTCTACTAATGCTAATGCTAATCCAAAATCTCCTTCCCTACTTCGGGGGTCATAGATCTCGGTTGTCCTCTGTTGGAAGCACGAGGTACAAAAGGTCCCATGTTCACAAAGGCGGCGATGGATACCTTCAAACGTTTTCCTGTCTGGACATCTTCATTCTGGAAACTTTTCGTGGTACAAATGACGAGCCTCCAGAGCATTGCCGTCTGCCAAACTGTACATAAAGTGCATATCCGCTTGCTCCTGATTTGAGTACATGGTCGGAATGAAAACCACCAGATTCTGTCAGTACCTTGTGATGAAGGAAATCACCTGCACGAGATAAGACATTCCGGTTAATAACTTGGGAACCAAGCATTACCGGAACTATGTTGATATAAAATATTTTTATTGTCTACATATGAGGAACTCATTCCTGAAGTTATGCCATGTATTTTTGAGACACCCTGTATACTTAGACTTCAGAAAAGCTTTTGATACTGTTTGGCAAAACTTTCAAGCTGTACTACAAAAAGAAGCTGAAGCTTTACTATAAAAATACTAGAAAATTTGCCCTAGAAAACAATCACTATTGCTTGGCACTCAGGAATTCACATGTCACATAAACCTAGGATGACTGCTGCCTACAAGCAAGACACTATAGGCAGATAATAGGCTAGGCAGCTCCTTTTATAAAATTCAACATGATTGAGACCAATAATAATACTTCTCCATAAAAAAAAATTACATTTCAAGTAAGCTTTACATATTTTTCTTGGTTTCTCAGATTTTAAGGTGTAACTTGACCTTTGAATATTAGTGTATTTATATCTACAGTGGCAGACAAAAAAACCTGCATCACTTGTGAATTTTGCAAATAATGTGCTTTGCATTGCATTGTGAGTTGCATAAATGTTCAAAATGCATTTGTTAGATGGGATATATATCTCTGTGAATGAAATCCAATAAAAAGACTCCCCCTAATATCCTAACTGCCATAAATATCGTGTATTTGTTTCAATACCAGAGGCCATCTCAAAATCCAGTTTTAGATCAGGAGCACTAGCATTGTGATTATGAAGGCATAGCTGTTTCAAATATCGATCTTGGGAAGGTGTAGTCACTCTCTTATGGCCTGATCCAGGTCTTCTCTTTACATCACTGGTTTCATGCTTTAATTTCAGCACCCAGGATACTGTTGACTGGTGTCAGTTTTATCAGCGATAGCACATGTATCCTGGGACAGAGCAACAGCTACACTTTTTTTTTTTTCTTGGTGTCAACTGAACATATGAAGCCATGCTTACACCTCTGCAAAACAGGATACTAATCAGCGTGTATACCGTTCCAACACCGTATTTATAGAAACAGTTGATGCAACATCTTGCAATTACTGTCTGATGCAATAGAAGCGTTATCTTTGCTTTGTGATGAACAAAATGACCGTAATAAAACAATATCTTTACATTTCACTAAAAATGTTACTTTTTTTAAGGTGATGTAGTTTTTTTGTCCGCCACTGTATAACTGTATGATGAACAAGATGTATTTTTTAATCATTTATAATTTTTAATTTTCAGTGAAAATTAAGATTCTTATGCATTACCAAACTCTTGAACTATTTTCCACTGCTTTAAAACTGCAATTTCCTTGTATCCAATAGTTCCAATACCAAAACAATGTTCACTGCCTTCTATGTACTTCGTAACATCACAATTTTTAATTGAAGATTAATACCTTCATTACTACTAAATTCTGTAAGAATCTAGCAATTTCTCATTTATCACAGGAGCATAATACTTTCAATGTCAATTGATTAGAGAGAATAAAGCATCTATAACTGTTAAAGACATAATATAAAGTTATATTGGGGAATATTTAAATGCATAACATTTCCAAAAGTATTTAAGAATATAGTTGTTACATGAGAAAGAGAGAATCATAATAGTTTTTTCTACAAAAATGTCAGTTGACAATTACTTTATATTAGTGTGCAATAAGACATAAGATTATCATATTTTAACAAACTTGTCTATCCATAACAGAAACTTAATTTTATAACTTACTGAAAATACAAGGTTGGCTGCCCATTTAAATATTTAACGAAAATACCCAATAAGGAGACAGCAACATAGAGTGAAGCTCCTACTTGATCCTGTAATGTCAAAAGCAAATGATATTTATTAGAAGTGAAATTATCTTGTATCTTTTTATTTTACAGGATTATTCAGAACTCTTCCGACAAACTTCGGGAATATGTCGGGATTAATAATAAAGAAACAAATTATTCTAAGATAAGTTGGAAAAGACCTTTTGCTAAGTTATTTCTCAAAATTTTGTAGTCTATTAATACTAATTACTTGTTTGTTCTCACAAATTCACACAGCAGAAGAACACATTGCAATAACCAAGTTAAAAAAACTAGTTCTGACTGTCAGGTTCAACACAACTAGGGTCAAAGAGTTTGTAGTGTATTACTGCATTCAAAGTGTATTTTTATCATTTATGTATGTATGACTACATAACGCAGAATATGTGGTCATACATTTTGTGAATGGTTTCTGAAATTCTTATTTACCACAAAATTAATTTTAAAAAAGTATATCAAAAAAGCCATTCCTGGCTAGAATAAGTAATGTATAATCTGGGAATGTTATATAATGATGGGAGTGTGTGTGTGTGTGTGTGTGTGTGTGTGTGTGTGTGTGTGTGGAGGATAATCACGGTTTTGTACTATAATGTCTTTATATAGCATAATATGCATCACTGCATTTAGGATTATATTAGATGGCGTAGTACTGACAATTAATTAAATTTATTGATCTTATTAATTTAAAATATCATGCCCCAGACCAGAGCAGCAAAGCAACGGGCACAAAGTGGCAGGAGTGCTGTGACTCGGGGGAGAACTGAGGGGGGAAATTCTCCAACGCATCACAGCCTAAAAAAATGTGCAACTTGTGAAATGTTTGCCGAACTCTCTGGAACAGAACATGATCTAGCCAAGGAGGATGCTTTGTGTGTGCCAGGTGCAGAGAGTGTCTAGAAATTAGGCATCAACTCAGCGTTCTACTGGGCATCTATGAGAGCTTGAGGTGTAGATGCCCTCGAAGAAATTAATATGAGGGGCCCGTCAAGCTCTCAGCTGCCCAACTCAATGCCAGAGTTCACTCCTGGGCATCATGCAACACAGTGGCAATCTCCAAGGCAGAATGCAGTGGTCCCAAAGGAACTAGTTATTGTTGGTGACTCTAATGTCAGGGAGAAGAGGAATATATTGTGTAAAAAGGATAGATGGAACAGGACCAGGGTATGTCTGCCAGGGGAAAAAGTTGTTGACGTTATAAAGCATATATCATCTTTTAAGGGCACAAAAAGTAATATTGTTGTATACGTTGGCACCAATGACATTAAGAGTAGGAGATCTGCAGATTTACTTAACAAGTACAGGTCAATGTTGCAAAAAAGTCGAGAGTCAGGGTTAAATTTGAAAGTGTCTGCAATTCTGCCCAGACACGATAGGAGGGAATACATGATGAGAGCCTAGTCAATTAATTCGGCACTGGAGGGAATGTGCAAGGCTCAAGGAGTAGAATTTTTTTCAGCGTGGTCTGTGCTTGTTAACAGGAGAGACTGCTTCTATAGGGATGGGATACACTTAAATAGAAAAGGTGCAAGAATATTTGCTGATGCTATCGAGGCAGTGTTAAGTGGGTCGGAAAACTGCTAGCTTGGGGGGATTCACAGATTAAAAGGTTAAAAGTAGCTGCAGGCAGATGAAGGTGATTCTTGCACTACTTCTATTTGAATAAGTAGCGACCTGGAGTGAGGGATGCTGGGGGTTTCAGGAACTGATGGCAGTCATCGTGAAACAGGTGGGTATATGGGAGGTGTTAGGGTAACTAAGAATAAGAACAGGTGCATGTATACCAATGCTAGAAGTATAGTAAATAAATTTAATGAATTTGAATTGTTGGTCAAGACATCAAAGGTGGATATTGTTGAGATATCAGAGACATGGTGTCATACAGATATTAGGAATGCAGAATTGAAAATTGGGGAGTACAATGTGTAGAGAAAGGATAGACAGGATAGGAAGGGAGGGAGGGGGTGTTATGCTGTTAATTAAGAAAAACATAAAACCAAAAGAAGTGCATCCAGTTGATATAGATAATCAGTGCACTGTTGAGTCAGTTTGGTGTGACATAAGCACTGCGAAAGCAAAAATAAGAGTGGAGTGTGTTATAGGCCTAATGACTCGAATGAGTACAATGAACAATTGTACAGAGAAATAGAGTGAGCTAGTAAATCAGAATGTCTTATAATGGGGGATTTTAACTTCCCAGATATTGACTGGAACTTGTGGGTTGGTCACTCACACACTAGTAAGATTTTTGTGGATTTATTGGATGATTGTTTTTTTGCAGCAGCATGTTCGAGAGGCAACCAGAGAGGGTAATACTCTTGATCTGGTTACCAGCAGCAGTGATCATTCGTGTATTAAGAATTTGCAGATAAAGGAACCACTAGGTGGCAGTATTCACAGTGTACTGATATGGGATTTACTTAAAGATATAATTACCATCAGGAGTAAAGGAAAGGGTTTTTGCTTCTGTAAAGGTGAGTACAGTAGTCTCAGACAGTTTTTAAATTCTGTACGGTGGGATCAACTGACGATGTTACCAACAGCAAATTCTAAGTGGGAAGCATTCAAGGAATTAATTGTGGATGCTACTAAAAGTTTTATACCTATTAAGAAATATTGTTCAAGGTTTAGGCGTAAATGGTTATCAAATGAACTAATGAGACTCGTGACAGAGAAGAAAAATGCGTGGGATGCATATAAATTATCAAGCGACTCAGAAGCCTGTGGCAGATATAAGCTAGTCTGTAATCAGGTCACAAAGGAGGTTAGGCAGGCGAAGGCAGATTACGAGAAATCTTTGGCAAAAGATGCTAAGAAAAACAGCAAGGATTTCTTTACTTATATAAACTCTAAAAGGAAGGGATGAATCTGATTGGTCCACTTGATATTGATGGTTTGACTGTTGATGATCCTGCTCAGATAGCAAACAAACTGAATGAATATTTTGCATCTACATTCACACATGAGGAGTTAAGGTTTGAAAATGGCAGAAGGTTATCAAATTGTAGCAGGGTGCTCAATGATTTTGTAATAACTGAGAGCAAAGTGGAGGAGAAATTGTTGAAGTTAAACATAAGAAACGCACCTGGAGTGAATGGAATCTATCCAGTTATATTAAAAGAGGCAGCAAGGGAAGTAAGCAAACTGTTAGCTATAATTATGAGAGCATCCTTGGACTCAGGGGATGTCCCTACAGACTGGAGATGTGCAAATGTATCGTTAATTCACAAAGGGGGATCGAAGGGTGACACGAGTAATTACAGACCAGTTAGTTTAACTTCTGTTCCGGATAAAATAATGGAGTCACTGGTTAAAGATGCATTGCAGGATCATCTAGACAAGACTGCAGCAATAATTCAGACACACCATGGGTTTGTTAAGGGAAAGTCTTGTCTGACAAATTTGAAAGGATATTATGATGTGGTTACAAAGGAACTGGATGCAAAAAATAATTTTGATATCATATATTTGGATTTCAGGAAATCCTTTGACACTGTTGCACATGGAAGACTATTGTACAAATTGGAGCAGAATGGTATTAAGGGTAAGTTGCTACAATGGATAAAAGGATGGTTGAGTGGAAGAAGACAGTGGTTGGTAATTAATGGGTGCTGCTCTTCGTGGACTAATGTTATTAGCGGAGTCCCACAGGGTTCAGTGTTGGGTCCTCTGTTGTTTTGTATATTTATCAATGATATTGATGAAGGTATATCAGGCTTAGTGTCAAAGTTTGCAGATGATACAAAGGTTGGCAGGGTTGTTAATGACAGTAATGGCAGTGTGCTACTGCAACAGGATCTAGATAATTTGGACAGATGGGCTAAGAAGTGGTAACTGAAGTTTAACCTTGACAAATGCAAAGTACTGCATATGGGTAGAAGTAACCCCAGAGAAATGTATCAACTGTGTGGTACTACACTTAAGGTGGTAGAAAATGAAAAAGACCTGGGAGTAATTGTGCAGTCAGATATAAAGTTTCTCTGAGCAATGAAGACAGTCTACCAGGGCAGGTCATGGGGTTTTGTTAGCATTGGCATTAGTAGAGGCATTTGATGCAAGAAAGCAAGCTTATGCAGCATCAGCCAAAAAAAAAATAATAATAAAATAAAATAAATAAATAAAAAAAAAAAAATAACCACTTCTACTTCACCCCTCTGTTCGTTCAAAATACCTGTCCAGCTGAGCCTTAAACTTATTTAGGCTATCAACTTCCACGACAAGGGATGGAAGTCTGTTCCACCAACCAACCACCCGCTGGCTATCCTACATCTGTCTTTCCACAATTTGAATTTATGCCCTCTCAGGTGATTATTCTGAGCAAGAGGGAGAATCCCATCAGCATTGAGCATGCTCAAACCATTCAAGGCTTTATACACCTCTATCAGATCACCTTGCTGGTGCCTAGTCTCCAGACACTGCAATTTGCAAAACTTAAGCCTTTCTTCGTAAGAGCACCCCTTTGTTCCATTCACTACTCTTGTTGCCCTTCTCTGTACTCGTTCCAGCAACTCTACATCCTTCTTGAAATGAGGCCTCCAAGCTTGTATACAGTACTCTGGGTGTGGTCTGACTATTGCCTTATACAAGGGAATAATTACCTCATCCCTGCTAGAAAAATTCCTATATATCATTGACAATACACCATGAGCTACTCTTGCAGCACGTCTGCACTGCTCAGAGAACTTCATATCTGCCTGCACAACCACCACCAGGTCCTTTTTCATTCTCTACCACTGTCAGTGTAGTACCACAGAGTTGATACATTGCTCTGGGGTTGCTGTTTCCCATATGTAGTACTTTACATTTGTCAATGTTAAACTTCATTTGCCACCTCTCAGCCCATCTGCTCAACCTTTCCAGATCCTGTTGCAGCAGCATAGTGTCAGTAGTGTCCTTGACAACCCTGCCAACCTTTGTATCGTCTGCAAACTTGGACATTAAACTTGATATACCATCATCAATATCATTTATAAATACAGAAAACAATAATGGACCCAACACTGAACCCTCAGGGACTCCACTAATAACATTAGTCCACGATGAGCAGTGTCCATTGATTACCACTCTCTGTCTTCTCCCCCTCAACCACCCCTTTATCCACAGGAGCAATTTGCCTTCAATGCCACACTGCTAAAATTTGTGCAGCAGGCTTCCATGTGCAACAGTATCAAAAGCCTTTCTAAGATCCAAGTATATAATATCAAAGTTATTCCCTGCATCCAGTTCTTTTGTGACTGCATTATGGTATCCAATCAGATTGGTCAGGAAAGACTTCCACTTAACAAAACCATGCTGTGTCTGAGCTATAACTGAAGTCTTGTCTAGATGATCCTGCAGTTGATTCTTTAACCAGTGCCTCCATTAATTTTCCGGGAACAGAAGTTAAACTAACAGGTCTATAATTACTTGTGTCGCCCTTTGATCCTCCTTTGTGAATTGGGGTCACATTTGCACATGTCCAGTCCATGGGTACTTCCCCTAAGTCCAAGGAAGCTCTCATAATTATGGCTAAGGGTTTGCTGCTTACTTCCTTTGCTGCCTCCTTTAATATAACTGGATAGATCCCATCCACCCCAGGTGCCTTTCTTGTATTTATCTTTAACAATTTCTCCTCCACTTTACTCTCAGTTATTACAAGATTCTCTAGCTTACTGCCAGAGTTGAATGCACCTCTGGCATTCCCCTCGCTGAATAACTCCTCATGTGTGAATGTCGATGCAAAATATTCATTTAGTTTGTTAGCTATCTGAGCAGGATCTTCAACAGTTTACCCATCGATATTAAGTGGACCAATCTGATTCATCCCCTTCCTTCTAGAGTTTACATAAGTAAAGAACTCTTTGCTGTTTTTCTTTGCATCACTTGCCAAAGATTTCTCGTAATCTGCCTTCGCCTGCATAACCTCCTTTGTAACTTGGTTACAGATCACCTTGTATCTATCATAAGCTTCTGTGTCACGTGTTAATTTGTATGTATTCCATGCATTTTTCTTCTCTGCCATATGTCTCATTAGTTCATCTGACATCCACTTAGGCCTAAACCTTGAACAATATTTCTTAGTTGGTATATAAAGCGTACTAGCTTCCAAGATAAGTTCTTTGAATGCTTCCCATTTTGAATTTTCTGTTGGTAACATCATCAGTTGGTCCCACTGTATAGAATTTAAATACTGTTTCAGTCCATCGTAGTTGCCTTTACGAAAGCAATAACTCTTCCCTTTACCCCTAATGATAGTTACCTCTTTGAGTAAATCCCACTTCAGCACACTGTGATCACTGCCTAGTGGTTCATTTACCTGCAGATTCTTAATGCATGAAGAGTCACTACTGATAATCAAATCAAGAGTATTACTCCCTCTAGTTGCCTCCCGAACATGCTGATGTAGAAAACAATCATCCAATAAATCCACAAAAGCCTTGCTAGCGTGTGAGTGACCAGCCCCCAAATTCCAGTCAATATCTGGGAAATTAAAATCCTCCATTATAAGACTCTCTGATTTACTGGCCCATTCTATTTCCCTGTACAATTTCTTATTATACTGATCAGAGTCATTAGGCCTATAGCACACTCCTACTCTCAATTTTGATCTCCCAATGCTTATGTCACACCAAACTTACTCGACACTGCACTGTCCAGCAATGTCGACTGGCTTCACTTCCTTGGATTTTATGTATTTCTTAACTAATAGCATAACCCCTCCTCCCTTCCTATCCTGTCTATCCCTTCTGTAGACATTGTACTCCCCAAATTCCAGCTCTGCATTCCTTATATCTGTGTGATACCACGTCTCTGAAATCCCCACAATATCTGCCTTTGATGTTTTGAGCAATACCTCAAATTCATCAAATTTATTTACTAAACTCCTAGCATTGGTGTACACCCAAGTATACATGCACCTGTTCCTTTTCTTAGCTACCCTAACACAACCCATGTGTTTACTTGTACTCCAATGATTCCCAGCAGTCTCTGAAATATCCTGCATCTTATTTTCCAGGCTGCGGCTCATTCCAATAGAAGCAGTGCAAGAATCACTTTCACCTCTGCCAATGGCTACTGTTAATCTATTAGTCCTTGTATCCCCCCCAATCTAGCAGTTTTCCGACCCACCTAACACTGCCTCGATAGCATCAGCAAACATTCTTGCACCCTTTCTATTTAAGTGTATCCCATCCCTGTAGAAGCAGTCTCTCCTGTTAACAAGTACAGACCAGGCTGAAAAAAATTCTACCTTTTGAGCCTTAGCACAATCTTTCCAGGGCCGAATTGGTCGACAGGGCTCTCATCATATACTCCCTGCTATCTCTCGTGTCTGGGCAGAATTGCAGACACTTTCAAATTCAACCCTAATTCACGGCTTTTTTTCAACAGTGACCTGTACTTGTTAAGTAATTTCGCCGGTCTCCTACTCTTAATATCATTTGTTTAAGGAAGGTATACAGTTCAACTAGGTTATCATTATTTCCAATGATGTGGGTAAGCAATAGAGATTCTTGCAATCGTGACTGAGAGTGGAAAGTATTTTTTTCTAAGAAGGGAAAAGTGCGCACATTCTAAAAGTATATGTTTGACTGTAAGTGTTGATGTGCAATATATATATCAAGGTGGGTCGTCCCCGATGAGAAGAAACATATGGGTTAGGTGCATATATCCTATCCCGAGTCTCGACAGTACAACTTCTTCCTGTCTGAAGCTGGAATTCCATAATGCTGGTTCCTCTTTGATTTGGAGCAGTTTATTATTCCTTTGTGACTTCCATATTTCTGACCACCGAAATGTATAGACAAGTTTCAAATAATCCACGTATGGTACTTGGTAAATTTCTGGTGCTGTACTATTTGGTTGGTTGGCTGCCTGATCTGCTCTTTCATTACTTGCGATACCAGTATGTCTTGGAATCCAGCAAAATTTCACCGAATGATTTTTATTCCTTAGATGGTTTAAACAAGAAAGGATTTGTTTTATGATGGGATGAAATACAGAATATTTATTGTCCAGTGAAGACACAGCACTCATGGAATGTGTATATTACACTGCTAGCATTGGCAAAAGTGTTGATTTTCTCTAGGGCTAATTTAATTGCATACAATTCTGCAGTGCAACTGCTACATTCAACTGGAAGTGACAAGGAGACTGTAAAAGAAGGAAAGGCAGCCACGGCCTCAATGGCACAACTTGTTTTTGAACCATCTGTATATATTAGGCAGCTTTGCTTATTCTTGAGGGCATGTTCTTTATGTATTTGTTTTATATTTTCGTCCTCCAGGGATTTCTTTCCCCATTGCTGAAAGTAGGTATCACAGTAAGGGAGGTTTACAGACCAAGGTGGATCAGGTACATCAGTCTCTTGAAGGATATTGTCAAAATTAATATTCCAGGTATGAAGCAAATCTTTTAATCTAATACCAGTGGGGCTATTTTCAGTTGGTTTACTGTTACAGAATTCTGTCGATTGAGGATTGGTAAGTATCGGGTGAACGGGATGGGTTGGAATGCTTTGAATTGGCTGCATAGTTGAGGAGCAGCATTTTCCTTCTAAGGTGAAGTGGAGGTTCATGTGCCTCTACATACAAGCTCTGGACAGGGGATGTTCTAAACGTGGCAAGAACAGTATGAAGGGTACTGTGTTGGATGGTATTAAGTCTGGTCAGTCCACTTTTCCTGGCCGAGTCATAGACAACAGCACCATAATCCAAACGAGACCTGATAAGAGCCCGATACAGCTGTAAAAGGGTATATCTATCAGCACCCCATGTTGTTGCAGAAATGGACCTGAGTATATTAAGTTTCTTTAAACAAACAGTTCGGAGGTATGTGATATGTGAAACAAAGTTAAGTTTGGTGTTCAACATTAAATCTAGGAAACGAAGGTTACTGGTGAGAGGGATTAGATGGTTTTTTTAATTGGAGTTCCGGTTCTGGGTGTAGCTTGCGTTTTTTGTTCAAATAAATGATATCCATTCTGCTGGGCCCATGTCTCCAACTTATTTATGGAAATTTGCAGCTGTCTTTCAATGGTATGAATATTTTGTGAACAGCAAGATACAGTAATATCGTCAGCATACATATATAGTTCTACAGTATTGGGGATGTTCTGTGTTATATTGTTCAGTCTACGTGAGAATAGGGTAGAACTAAGTACATCCTTCTTGCTTCTTCTTGAGTACAGGACTGAGAAAGTACAGAGTGATAGCAGACCTGAAAGGTTTTCTGTCGAAGAAAATTTCTGATGAATTCTGGTAAGTGCCCTCGCAATCCTACGGAAAAGTTCTCTCAACATGCCATACCTCCAGGTAGTATCGAAAGCCTTTTCGATATCAAGACTTACCATGACAAGATGTTCATTTTTGACGTAAGCATTACGGATGTTAGTCGCAGCTTTCACCATTAGATCTAAAGTGGATCTGTTTTGTCAGAATCCAAACTGAATGCTGTTCACAAGTTTTTAGTTTCCAGGTAAGTTGTCTGTGTATCATTCTTTCAAGGGTTTTACTTAGGCAGCTAATGAGAGAGATAGGTCGGTAATTTTGAGGCAGCGACTGATCTTTCCCCGGTTTAGCAAAGGCTAAAATAACAGTGATGCCAGGCAGAAGGATATGTATCTTCGAGAAAAATCCGATTATAGAACATTAATAATAAATTTAAGGCAGTACTGCTTATATGTTTCAGCATTACATAATATATTCCATCAGGTTCGTCCAGCTGCACTATTGGGTGATCTGTTCAATGCTGTTTGCAGGCATGATTTTGGGTTGTATGGAAGTTGATTTTGTACCTTTCTGCTAGAGTTTTAATTTGAAGAAAGGAGTTGCCGTATGCTGAACCTGGCAGATGTTTGGGAGAAAGTCTCTGCAAGGACGTTAGCTATTTCTTGAGAAGATATTTCCTGTCCATTCTGGTTTAAGATGGGAGCAGGAGGAGGTAGATATTTACCATTGAGTTGTCAAATCTTTTTCCAGATAAGTCGACTACTTGTATCCTTTGTGATAGTGGAGGCAAACTGTATTCTCGTGTCCTCTTTGGCCTTTCTTGTAATTTGTTAAGCTTTTGCCTTAAGTCCTTTATATTGAATTAAGTTGTTGGTAGTTGGAAACTTCCGAAAGAGGTTCCAAGCTTTATTTTTTTTCCTTTTTCGCATCGTTACAAACTTTGTTCCACCAGTGTTTAAGATTTCTGTATTTACATGCAGAGGACTGAGGTATTGCTTTGGAGGTTGCAGTTAGTATTTCCTCAGTATTGTGCAGTGACTTCATCAATGTAGTTTAATCAATTGGCTGTTAAAAGAAAGACAGGTTGAATATTTTTCCCAATCTGCTTTTGAGAATTTCTGTTTTACCCGATGATCAGAGCATGGGGTTTATAGTGTTTGTATTCTGCATACAACTGGGAAGTGATTGCTATTGTGTGGATCATTTAAAACTGTCCATTCTATACTAGGATACAATATGGAGGAAAAGATTGTTAAATCAATTGCTGACATAGATCCAGTGGGAAGGTGAGTATAAGTATTTTGACCAGTGTTTATTAATGTCAGATTAAGTTGATCTAGTATCATCTCTATCAAGTGTCCTCTATTGTCCACGTGGGCAGATCCCCACAATGGATGATGTGCATTGAAGTCACCAAGGATACAAAAAAGTGATGGAATTTGTTTTATGAGGTCTTCTAGTTCTTTGAACGTGTACATATTGTTGGGTGAAAGGTAGAGTGATACTAGAGTTAGAATTTGTCCAACTAATACACATACTGCAACAGCTTCTAAGTGGGTCTGAAGCGGAATGTTTCTAGAAGGTATTTTATAGTCAACTAAGATCACAACGTCTCCATGTGCGGATAATGAAGAGTTTATCTTTTCTGTAAATTGTATAATTTTTGATTGATGGTGTTATTTGTGGAGTTAGATTAGTCTCTTGTAAGCAAATGGCTACAGGACTATATCGAAAGATTAAATCACAGATGTCATCGGTATTGCTGCATAAACCACTATAATTCCACTGTACAATGTGCTGCATTATTTGGGTTTGGAGAGGGAAGGAGAGTCTGTCTGTTTTTTGTGAGTGGTTTGCTTTTGACGGTCATATTTTGTTTTATTTTTTCTAGGAAAATTGGGACATCTGAAATCTATACACTCTTCTACATCATCTGTTTGACCAAGTGAATATCCGGTCTCCATATAATCTTCTGCATGAAGGACTGTTTCTTCTTGTGCAGTTATATTTTCAGAGTCCATTCTATTTGAGTTTATCTTTTGTAATTCGGTGGCTTGTTGCTTTCTTGATATGTAACCTTATTCTCAATCTTATACTTTTGTGTTTGTTTTTCAATCGTTGCCTTCATGATTTATTTGGCATTTTATCACATGAGATTTTAGGCGGAACTGTGATGGGGTATTACTTATTTCATCAACTAGAACAGGCTTGGTGGTAATTTGAAGTGTTGATAGCAGAGATCGTGCCCATTCTGCAATGGATGTATTGGGCAGAATTGATACCTCAGTTTGGGTTGAAACAGCTTGACACTTTTGTGTAATGGAAGCGTAGGTGTGTTTTGGGATTGTTGACTTTATTTGCTTTCTTGCTTCTTGATATGTGACCTTATTCTCAATCTTATACTTTTGTATTAGTTTTTCAATTTTTCAGAGGTCGCATGATTTTGAGTATGCTGGATGGTCACTCTTGCAATTTGGACATTCCAGAGCCTTTGCAGTACACTCTGTTTGTGAATGATTTTTTGACCCGCAGTTAGGACAAGTAGTTTTGCCTCTGCATGTTGTCTGGGAGTGACCAAACTTTTGGCATTTGAAACATCTTAAGGGGTTAGGAATGTATGGTCAGATATGGCAGTTTGGGTAGCCTACTTTAACTGAGGTTGGCAAATCTGGTGTACTAAAGGTCAATATAATATTACGTGTTGGAACAAGCTTGTCATCCTTCCGTATCATAATTCTTCTTGCTTGAGTTACTTTCTGTTCTAGTAATTCCATGATTATCTCCTTTTCGGTCAAGTTCAATAAATCCAACTCACTTATTACTCCTTTTGAGGAGTTCAATGTGTTATGCAGTGAGACTGATTGGGATTCTGCTTATAGATGACAATTTTAGTAATAATTCTGAATGCTTTGCTTGAGTGGTCTCAATTAAAAGATATTCTGATTGGAGCCTTTTCACTATTTTCGGTGTACCTGCTGCATTCTCAAGACATCTCTGGATGACAAAGGTTTAGAGTTTGCTTAGTGGCTGAGTTGATAAGGAATGTATTATCAGAAAAGCTGGTGGTTCTGATTTGTTAGAGTCCTTTTTCATTCTTTTTGGAAGATTGAGATCGTCTTCCATTCTGCGGGTCTCAGTATGTTGAGAGCCTGTTGGCTCTAGCGGTATATGTGCATCACAGTCCATTATTGCTCCTTTTAGCCCTAGTAGTGAGAGCTTTTCCTCCCAGGTTTCCAGCCCCACCACATGGAGGCAGGAGGGGTGCCACCTAGTGCCAAGCGGCTGGAGAAGTTACTTTGCTTGTGCAAAAATTAATAAATATACTAGGAAAAGAAAAGTGATTTTCCTTTCTGGGTTCTTACTTAGGATCTGTTAAGTACAGAGCCACTTACAAAGAAATGAGGATGAGAAAAGCACTGGGAAGAAAGCAGAACGAAATCACTGAGAAAGATCACTACATATCACTTAGGAAAATCGCTTGGACACTATCGCTTGTCACTCGGGGCCAGAAAGAAAGAAAGAAACACAACAACAACAACACTTCCCACATCAACTGTCCATTAGCTCTGGTAACTTGTGTGGTTCTTCCTTGAATTTATCCAGACTATCCACTTTCACAACACCAGATCACCAGATGAAAACCTGTTCTACACATCTATCCTGCAAACATCCTTCCTCAATTTGAATTTATGAGTTTATTCAATCCATTGAACACTTTGATCAGATCTCCTTGCAGGTGGCTAGTCTCCAGATGTTGCAATTTGCAGACCTGAACCCTTTTGTTCCCTTAACCAATCTTGTTTCTCTTCTTTGCACCCATTCCAACAGATCCATGTCTTACCTAAAATGTGGCTTTGAGATCTATATGCAGTACGCAAGATGTGGCCAAAGCATTGCCTTATACATTTGTACAATGGAATAATCACCTCCTTATCCATTCTGGCCAAATTCCTGTATATCATTAAAAAAACCACATGAACTATCCTAGCAGCCCGTATGCACTGAACAGAGCACTTGATGTCTGCCTGACTGAGCAATTACCACAGATCTTTTTCATTCTCCACTATACTGCTACCCATATGCAATACCTTGCATTTGTCAATGTTAAATTTGAATTGCCACTTCTCAGTCTATCTGCCTATAATTTTTCTAGATCTCATTAGCATATCTTGATTACTGTCTAACCAATCTGCCAATCTTTATATCATCTGCAAACTTAAACATTATGCCTGATATATATATCTTCATCAATATTATTAATAAATATACAAAACAACACTAGGACCAGCAATGAACCCTGGAAGACTCCACTAATAACAGTAGTCCATAAAGAGCAGTGCCCACTGATAACCACTCTTTGTCTTCTCCAGGTCAAACATTCCTTTATTCATAGAAGTAACTTGTCCCTAATGTTGTGCTGCTCCAATTTGTAAAGTAGTCTTTTAAATGGAACAATATCAAAAGGTTTACTGAAACTTAAGTGTACAATGCTGAAATTATTTTTTGCATTCAGTCCTTTGTTACTGCACCATAGTATACAATCAAATTGATCAGAAAAGATCACCTCTTAACAAGTCCATGCTGTTACTGTAGTATAGCTCATTCCTGTCCAGATGGTCCTGCATTACTTCTTTAATCAGTGGCTCCATTATTTTCTCTGGAACAGAAGTCTAGCTATTAATTTTGAGCCTTACACTGTTATGTCTGTTGACTATTATTTGTAAATTGAAGGGACAGAGGAAAATGTGGGAGGGATGCAAGTTATTCATATGCAATATAATAAATAACAGATTTGTCTGGCATGGTTAAGAAATTTTCTTGGATAAACGGGAAAAAAAAAAAAAAACAAAACCAGATAATATGCAAAAACATAAATTTATTACATATGTACATACTGTATTCACATTTATAAAATGTATACCACAGTGTGGATAGATTTTACATAAAATTTAATATTACATATTTTTTGGGGAAAAAAAATGAATTTTTTTCCTTGGCTTGCCTCTCTGCAAATGGCACCACGTAAATTTTGAAGCACCATCTCATCTGCAAGGACAACATCTCCTTGTTGTTCCAAACAGTGACCAATTAAAGTTGACACTTCAGCACCTTTTTCATGTTTTTTGATGAATCAAAGTTTTTCCAATAGAGAAAGCAATTTTTTTATAACATGATGGGCACAGAGATACAAATTAAAATTACTTAAATATGATTGGAGTAAGCTAGGCAGACAAAAAGCAAAGGTGAAGATGAGGGTTCTGAGAAATTTAAGAGTCTGTAGGTAGGAACATTAAAAAATATAATGAGTTCCATAGGCTGTAGAGATTTTGGCTAATGTGCTTTCCAGATAATTGAAAATCTACTACAATATTTTTTGAACCATCACGCTTAAGCTTGTATTTTTAATTTGCCTTAGTTAACCTCTTAAAAAAACTCCTTTTTTTAAACTTTTTATCATCAAGTGGAATGCAACTCATGACAGTATATGGGTCATTAACAAAAATTAATATAATAAAAAATAAAAGTTTGCTACCTTTGCTTGAAAACACTCTTGGCCATAACCTTCAAGTTGCTGAACCTCCATGATATAATATATTTCTGCTAGAGATTGAGAAAGGCCTTGTAAGCTGCGGTGAGAAAAAATAACTTGTTCCATCATAGCATCTTGATTTTCTTTACCAGTCATATGCTGCAAATAAAAAAAATTGCAAAATTTAATTACTATTTCCAGAATATTAAAAATCCTCCTTTACATAACAATTTATTAAAACTAAAAAAATATCATTCTTTTGAAATTTTCGAGACTTGCGTAATGACAAAGATGTTAATTGTAAATTAACATCTATGTGTTAAGGCGAAATTAATTTTGAGGTTGAATAACCAAAAATATAATTTGGGGTAATATGACATGTAATAAATTTAAGGGTTACATAAATAATTTGAATCTAATCCATAATACAATAAGAAAGATTTTTCAATAATACTGCAAAGTGCTCATTGATCATCATTGACCTGACAGAGAATGAAGGATGTAAAAGAAATTAAAGTAGGAATAAGGCATATTTCCCATGACCAAGCCGACAAACCACGTGTAGCATGAACTGTAGTCAAAAAAGGAAATGGTATTATGTGTAATGTACAGCCCTCTAGTGAGAATTACCATGTGGTGACTCCTGTGTGCGTTGGATGCAGTAAAATGTGTATAGAAGTGCCTACAAATAGCCAATTAGTTACTATTAAGTTAACACAAAAAGAAACATGCCAATAGCAAGATGGGATGAATGGCTAATAGTACCTGAACTCCACGAAGGCAAAATTATAGTAGTACATTTAGAAGTAGTTTCTCCTACATCCTCATATTGTCCAAATAATTTCGGAGAAATAAGAATGAAAGCGTATAGGACAGCTTAAAGTCTGATGCAAGATATAAGGTGTGGCTCGGGTAAGCCTGGGATCACAAACCAGTTCTAATTTAGGACCCTGAGCTAAATTTGCATGTCTCTTTTGCGTGAACTTAAGTGGTTTATGATATATATGCAATGTAATAATAAAAATTATGATTAACATACGATTAATATTAGTTGATAAACTAAAGATAGCCGATGGGTACAGGTTTTCCATCCCATAATAAACCAAGAAAGCAAAGTATATCCTATATACATAGCTCTAGGACCTATGAATCTGAAACTGTAATTTTTTGCTTTTTGGTTGTTAAATTGGTGCAATGAGTTCTGGCAGGAGTTTTTTGAAATTTATTATATTTAAAGCCTTCCTAAAGTGGTACTTCAGGTAAGTGATAGGCAAATTATTGTGGACCACAATACTTTAATGTTTGCTGCACAAGTTGTACTTTTATTGTAAATGGAAGCAATCCTGAGGCATTGATATAGAATGATATTTGCATGTTCTGATTTAGATATGTTGGATTCGTGTATTACAGCCTGGAAAACCTGTACTCACCGGCTAGCAAACTATAGTGTATCAATTATTTTTTATTTTTTTAAAAATTGTAATCATAATTTTTATTATAACATTGCATATATATCAAAAACCACTTATAGGGTCCTACTATAGGAACATGCTTGTGATCCCAGGCTTACCTGAGCCACACCTTATATCTCGCATCAGATTTTAAGCTGTTATACTCTTTGTTCTTATTTCTCTGAAATTATTAGGGCAATCCAAGGATGTAGGAGAAACTACTTCTAAACATACTACTATAATTTTGCCTTTGTGGAGTTCAGGTACTATTACTCCTACTCCATTAGCCATTCATCCCACTTTGCTATTGGCATGTTTCTTTTTGCGTCAACTTAAATTGGCTATTTATCAGCATTTCACACACATTTTAATGTGTCCAATACACACAGGAGTCCCACATGGTAATTCTCACTAGAGGACCATACATTACACATAATACCATTTCCTTTTCGACTGCAATTCGTGCTACATGTGGTCCGTCGTCTTGGACACAGTAAATATGCTTTATTCCTACTTTAATTTCTAAACTTACATCTTTCGTTCTCTGTTAGATCAATGAGCGCTTTGCAGTATTATTGAAAAATCTTTCTTATCGTATTATGGATTAGATTCAAATTATTTATGTAACCTCTAAATTTATTACATGTCATATTACACCAAATTATATTTTTGGTTATTAAACTCAAAACTGATTTCGCCTTAGCAATTGATCATTACAGAAAAAGAGAATCCCTTATCGCTGTTTTATTTATTTTCTATAGATATAGAAAATAAGTAAAACAGATGTATTTTCTATAAATCATATCTTCATATGATTATCTTATTATAATTTTCCCCATAATATTAAAAAAATACTCTATATATATATATATATATAGAGAGAGAGAGAGAGAGAGAGAGAGAGAGAGAGATTAATTACAACTGCATAATATCTATTATAAAATTGTAATTAAACTGAATGGTTAAGTTTGGAGAACAAACTATAGAGTTCCAATAAATGTTTGATAATATTAATAAGTAAAAAAGTATCAAGTATAATAACTAAAAAAAGTATAAAGGTAAAATGTTCTGTAGTCTTAATAATTAACTGATAAGATAACTATATTTAGGTTTCACTTCAGTTAATCACAGAAAAAAAAAACAATTAATTTTAATAAAAAATAGAATGCCCCTGTAATGCATACATTATCTACCTTACAAGTTAGGTAATGCATACATTACCTAACTTGTAATGGAAGTATGTTATCAGACGTTTAGACATTACTTAATAAGAAAAATGGTCAATCAATATCATATTTTCATCACATTCTTTGTTGGTCCCTGGAAAGCTTTTAAGATGAATCATACTATTACTTACCTCCCATCCAATCAGAGATCTTTTATTCATATAAATTAAAGTATAGTTCACATATTACTCTAGACTGAAAAGTTTGACTGAGGCAAAATTTTCAAAATTGGGACAATTTCATGTCTAGTTGACATTTCCTGACCTTTGTTCCCTTCCCCCATACAAAAACTGGCAGAAATAAAAGTATATTTTCACATTAATCAATAATAAAAATGCAGATCGCTAGCAAATTTTCAACATATACTCTGTGGGCCCGCCTGGGATAGTGCTAAGTTCAATTCCGATTTCATAGCATTCCCTCCCCATTTTCACCCTACAGAAATATTACTAATAACTTCTAACAGGAGCTCTAATCATTTTCAAAATTTCAATGCATATTTAGAATATTTTAGGAATCTTTGTAACAAATTTTCATGCCCAATGGGTGAGTTATTTTGTTATAAATAATGAATTGTTACTATTTGCTAATGCACCTGAAATGTAATGTATATATCTCAAGGTTAAATTTTTTTTCTCCCACTCTTTTCCTTTTGTATATTAATGACATTCTTCCATTGACTGTAAATCCCATCCACAGTTTTAATGATGACAGCACATTACACATTCCAGATTGAGAAACCTTGCCCTGCACAAAAAAACTTTTTTAACTTCTCAAATATTCATTACCAATTCCTTAAATGCTGATCTCCAGGTAATTTTCCAGTGCGGCAAAGATAACTTAGTTAATTTCAGTCCATCTAAAAGTCAATCTTGTAAAAAGGTTCTTCTGCTCCTATGCTTATCTTTGATGACACTTAGATTTCTAGAAAAGATCACATATTTCTATTAGAGATTACCTGGACTTCTTATCTCTCTCTCTTGTCATATGCACATCACAAATACTGGTTCCTCTGCATCTGAAAAAATGGGTTTTCTCTTTCAACATTACTTTTCTTTTAAACAGCTACAATATGGAATATTGTACCCATATCTTGGGCTATGCCTCATAACCTCTCTCAAGGCTTCTAGCCTCCATTCAAAAGTTAGGTTAATTAATGACCCATCTCTTACAAAGTCTCTCCACTCGTATCTCATAGACCAGTGTTTCTCAATCTTTTTACTCTCGTGGCACATTTTCCAAAGAAGAAAAATTTCGCGGCACACTTGGAAAATTTTGCGGCACACTAATGTGACACGGCACACCCTTTGAGAAACACTGTCATAGACATTCCATTTCTGCTGCATGCCTTTTCTATAGATACTTCCATAGGCACTGTTCTCCCGAATTGACTCCCACTATGACTCCCACTCTCTCTACCAAACCAGTCTGCATCCTTTTACTGTCCAACTTCAAACTCACAGAACCAACTTTTTCTTTCTCCTCATTTATTCCTTCAACTTCCATTTTCTGGAACAACCTCCCTCACACATATTTCCTTAAAATTACAATCTACAGAAATTCAAGTCTAATTTCAACAAGTATCTTCTTTCATCTCCTCATTCAACCTTCAACTCATGTATAGTACTAAGCACTAAAGATTCTAATACATTATTTGGGGTTTTCATATATACCGGGCGGTTATAAAATAAGTTTCCCTATTCAGGAGACCCTAGTGTCAAAACTGTTAGAAATAGCGCTATGAAAATCGGTGGGTATGTCATTTAGGGTATGGGGAAGCAATTTGTAGAAGAAAAAAAAATAATTTTTCAAATTTCTGCCACCAGGGAAGAAACTGGCACTGTAAACATGAGACGGAATACTTAACTTAGGATTATATTTTAATATCAGAACTTAGAAATCTACAGATATTGTTCTATGTGCTTTCCTTCACTTGAGATGACATTTTGAAAACAGAGGACTGTGTGCGACACAGTTTCACATAGCATCTCATTGGGAACGTTGGCTACATGCTGTTTAATGCTTGCTTTAAAATCGACAAGCATCTGTATGCCGCCATGGTAAACTCTGTCTTTCAGGTATCCCCATAGCCAGAAATCACAGGGATTGAGATCTGCTGATCGGGCTGGACAGAACTGCGCAAAATCTCCAGAAATTATGCGATCATTTCTGATGGCCTCCAATTCTTGCTGAGCAGGAATAAGGTGGTCTCTTAGAAGAGCACAGTACTGTGCACTAGTTACCGCACCTTATGGGGCCATGAGGTGTACACTCTTCAAAGAAAAATGGTCCGATTATCAACTCTGCTGTGAATCCACACCATACTGTAACATATGGACTTTGTAGTGGTCTTTCATGCACAACTGATGGATGAGAATTTCCCCATATTCGGCAGTTTTGTGCATTTATGGCCCCATGAAGAGTGAAATGTGCCTCATCAGATCACAAGATCATTAGAGCCCACGTATCGTCAAGTACGAGCCAGAAATCATAGAGAAAAGTCTATTCATTGTTGCTGATCACAAGACTAGTTCTTGCATTACATGAATATTGTAGAGGAACCAGCATAAAATTATTCGAAGCGATTTACGTACAGTAGACCAAGGAAAGTTCAAGTCTCTTGACACACCTCTGGCACTACTGACTGGTAGTGTTTCACATTCTGACCACTGCAACCGCCACTTCATCCACTACCTCCGTTCCGATACATGGTTGTCCCCTGCCTGGAATTACACCTAACTTCTCGGTCGCTTCAAATTTCTTTATTAGTTTTCTAAGAATTTAAAATTCTAAGAGATGAGAATCTCAATCTATCTCCCTTTTCTTAATTATAATAATAAATATGAGAGTTACTTCAATATCCAAATAGATCTTTTTTCAACTTCTGAGATAAAATCAGATAAATTAAAATTACATTAAATTAAAAACACCGATTTTAATAAATAAATAACTTAAAATACCTCGATATGCTCATACTTCCCGTACGTGAACCCTCCAAACACCAGAACATGCTGACATCAACCAGCCCCAGACATCAGATAACCCACGCACTAAAGAAGACTGAGCACATTTCCGCCAAAAATAAACCTTAATACTGAAATCTCAAATGTTCCCCCCCCCCTAAATTTATATGTTGATATGAGAGATTATTGTCAATCGCGTATGTGCACAAAGGCCCATGAGTCGAAGATTATGTTGGTGCCTCCGTAGCCAGGTGGGCAGGAACAGCAGAACAAATTTCATTCCTATTATTTCATAATAGGAATGAAATTTTTACTAGCTTCCACGAATAATTTCTTGAATGCTTCCCACTTAGAATTGGCTGTTGGTAACATTATCAGTTGATCCCACTGTACAGAATTTAAAAACTGTCTGAGACCACTGTACTCACCTTTACGGAAGTAAAAACCCTTTCCTTTACCTCTGATGGTAATTATATCTTTAAGTAAATCCCACATCAGTACTCTGTGATCACTGCCACCTAGTGGTTCCTTTATCTGCAAATTCTTAATACAGGAATGATTACTGCTGATAACCAAATCAAGAGTATTACCCTCTCTGGTTGCCTCTCGAACATGCTGCTGCAGAAAACAATCATCCAATAAATCCACAAAAGTCTTACTAGTGTGTGAGTGACCAATCCACAAGTTCCACAACCCACAAGATCTGGGAAATTAAAATCCCCCATTATAAGACATTCTGATTTACTAGCCCATCTATTTCTCTGTACAATTGTTCAATGTACTCATTCGAGTCATTATGCCTATAACACACTCCTACTCTTATTTTTGCTTTCGCAATGCTTATGTCACACCAAACTGACTCAACTGTGCACTGTTCATCTATATCAACTGGATGCACTTCTTTTGGTTTTATGTTTTTCTTAATTAATAGCATAACAGCCCCTCCCTTCTTATCCTGTCTATCCTTTCTGTACACATTGTACTCCCCAAATTTCAATTCTGCATTCCTAATATCTGTGTGACATCATGTCTCTGATATCTCAACAATATCCACCTTTGATGTCTTGACCAACAATTCAAATTCATCAAATTTATTTACTATACTTCTAGCATTGGTATACATACAGCTATTCTTATTTTTAGTTATCCTAACACATCCCATATACCCACCTGTTTCATGATGACTGTCATCAGTCCCTTCAAGTCGCTACTTATTCTAATAGAAGTAGTGCAAGAACCACCTTCACCTATTCCTGCAGCTACTTTTAACCTTTTAGTCTGTGAATCCCCCCAAGCTAGCAGTTTTCCGACCCACCTAACACTGCCTCGATAGCATCAGCAAATATTCTTGCACCCTTTCTATTTAAGTGTATCCCATCCCTGTAGAAGCAGTCTCTCCTATTAACAAGCACAGACCATGCTGAAAAAAATTCTACTCCTTGAGCCTTGCACATTCCCTCCAGGGCCAAATTGATTGACAAGGCTCTCATCATGTATTCCCTCCTATCATGTCTGGGCAGAATTGCAGACACTTTCAAATTTAACCCTGACTCTCGACTTTTTTGCAACATTGACCTGTACTTGTTAAGTAAATCTGCAGATCTCCTACTCTTAATGTCATTGGTACCAACGTGTACAACAATATCACCTTTTGTCCCTTAAAAGATGATATATGCTTTACAATGTCATCAACTTTTGCCCCTGGCAGACATACCCCGGTCCTGTTCCATCTACAGTGAAACTTCTCCTAACGGATACCTCTCTCTAACGGACATATCTCTACAACGGACATTTTCAAATTCCCCGACTCTCCTCTATTGGTTTTAACGTGTTTTCAGCTTCTGTCTAGCAGACATTCTCTGTAACGGACGCAGACAGGCAATCTGCACTGTTTTGTGATTTTAACAAATTAACAATTAATTTGAGCTCACGGCCCTTTTTCTAGGAACTTTTCTTCCACATATTGCCTCAATCATGTGTTTATTTTCTATTTCCGATTCTCTGAATTTTATCAAGGTTTACATTGCGGTTCTAAACCCTTTTTCAAGAATTTTAAGGCACGTGTAAAACTTCTGATGAATTCAGTGTGTGAAGGGGGGGGTGGGGGAAATTTGGTCGGCCTTTCGTCTTTTGAGTTTCAGTTTTCAGTTTTGTTCAGTGTCGTGTGAAGTGCACAATGTCTTCTCGTAAACATTTAACTTTAAAAGATAAAGTCGAACTCATTAATGTGTATGACGGCAAAAAAATAGTGTTCGCAATCTCGCTGCAAAATTCAAAATCGGGAAGACGCAGGCAAGCGACATCCTAAAGAAAAAAAAATGAACTGCTCAAACAATTTTGGCAACACGGAAATGATCATGTTCAAAAATCATTCCCGAAAACTGTTGGACTTCAAATTGACAATGTTACGTATGAGTGGTTTTGTCGGCACACGTGCTAAAAAAATTCCCATTAATGAGCCTATTATTAGGGAAAAGGCTTTGGAGGTTGCGAAATCTATGGGAGTAAATGAGTTCAAAGCTTCTGTGGGATGGCTAGACAAGTTCAAAACTGGCATAAAATTTCTTGGAAAACCGTAAGTGGTGAAGGTGGATCTGTTGATACTGGGGTTGTAACAGAGTGGACCGTCAAATTGGAAGATTTATGTTGTGATTTTGAAGCTAAGGATATTTACAACTGTGACGAAACAGGGATGTTTTTTAAAGCTCTTCCTGAAAAAACAATGAGTCTAAAAAACGAAAAGTGCCAGGGCGGAAAAATTTTCTAAGGAACGCTTGACTGTACTATTGTGTACAAATATGCTGGGAGACTTTGAACAACCTCTTGTTATAGGAAAACCACAAAATCCTTGTTGTTTCAAGGGCATAACGTTGAATCTTTTGAATGTTGACTGGAAGTCTAATAAAAAGGCGTGGATGACACGAGATATCACGAGCGAATGGATAAATCACTTTAACCAAAACGTGATTCGTCAAAACAGAAAAATTATTCTTTTCATGGATAATGCTGCATCTCATCTGCACATTGAATTGTCCAACATTCAAATCGTTTTTCTGCCACCAAACACAACTGCAGAGTGTCAGCCCTTGGATCAAGGGATAATAAAAAATTTTAAACTTCACTACAGAAAACGTGTTTTAAGACATCTCATTGCAAACATGAACGATGTAACATGTGTGAGTGACCTTGCAAAGAAAATCAGCATCCTAGATGCGATTCAATGGATTTCCTCTTCAGTAAACGCAATTAGAAAACAAACTGTTGTGAACTGTTTTGTAAAGTCTGGCTTCTCAAACGCAAAAATTGAAGTTGTGAACAGCAATGTGGAGCAACAAGTAGAACAAGAACTTCAACATCTATTGATAATGTACGATACTTCAGCTACAAGTGACCTTGGCTACAAAGATATAGACTCAAACCTCACCACAGCAGATAGTGCTCTAGATATCAACGACATTATCATCGATATTGTTCAAGAAGTTCCTCATGAGGATGAAGAAATGGAAAGAGGTCATTCTGTCGAAGAACATATTAACAAAGAACCACCGATGAAAATGGAAGAACTCGTACAAATCAATCGTTTAAAAATGTTTTTCACTGCTGAAGAAGATAGTGAAGGACTTTCTATGGTTTCTTCACTCCAAACAAATGTTGAAAACAAAATTATCAGCCGGAAGAAGGTGCAGAAGAAAATAAGTGATTACTGTATGTATTTTTCTTAAGATAAAGTCATAATATGCATAGCACAATTGTATGTATATTATTTACAAAAATATTGTGCAAAATCTGTATATAATTTAATTTAACATTAAATGTTTAACGATTTTTCTTTCTTTCTTTTTTTTTTTCTCCCTCAGACTTCTTGTTAGCGGACACTTCTTTCTAACAGACAAATTCTCGTTCCCCATGGCTGTCTGTTAAAGGGAAGTTTCAATGTCCTTTTTACACAATATATTCCCCGTCTCCCTGACATTAGAGTCACCAACAATAACTAACTCCTGTGGAAACTATGCATTCTGCCTTGGAGATTGCCGCTGTGTTGCCTAATGCCCAGGAGTGAGCTCTGGCGTTGAGTTGGGCAGCTGAGAGCTTGACGGGCCCCTCATATTAATTTCTTCGAGGGCATCTACCCTACACCTCAAGCTCTCATAGATGCCCATTAGAACGCTGAGTTGACGAATAGTTTCTAGACACTCTCTGCACCTGGCACACACAAAGAATTCTCCTTGGCTAGATAATGTTCTGTTCCAGAGAGTTCGGCAAACATTTCATAAGTTGCACATTTTTTTAGACTGTGATGCGTTGGAGAATCACCCCCCCTCAGTTTTCCCACGAGTCACAGCACTCCTGCCGCTTTGTGCCCGTTGCTTTGCTGCTCGTCTAGGGCGTGATATTTTAAATTAATAAGATCAATAAATTTAATTAATTAATTGTCAATACTACACTATCTAATAGAATCCTAAATACAGTGTCACGTATTATGCTATATAATTTTAAGTTAGAGCTACCTAACTTTACCACAATTAAAAATTTAAATACCCTTCCACTCTATACAAAATAATGCCTGCAAGATTCGAATGAAACAATGGTTTTACGTATATTAAGTAGTAATCTACACACACTCTTATCTAAATTAAAAATAAAAATAACCAGCATAACTAGAACTATAAGACTACGTATAAATTACAATATAAAATAACAATTAGGTAAATAAAATGGCAAACACATCGCTTTTTCGGAGCCTGTAATTCATAGTGTACTATCATTACTGTCATTAACAACCTGTTCTTACTCTTAGTTACCCTAACACAGCCCATGTATTTAATTGTTCCATGTTGACTCCCAGCAGCTGTTGAAATGCCCAGTACTTTGCTTTGCAGGCTGCTGCTCATTCCAATAAAAGCAGTGCAAGAATTACTTTCACCTCTGCCTGTGGCTACTGTTAATCTATTAGTCTGTGAATCCACCCCCCCCAAGCTAGGAGTTTTCCGACCCACCTAACGCTGCCTCGATAGCATCAGCAAATATTCTTGCACTCTTTGTATTTAAATGTATCCCATCCCTGTAGAAACAATCTCTCCTGTTAACAAGCACAGACCATGCTGAGAAATCTACCCAATGAGCTTTGCACAATCTCTCCAGGGAAGAACTGATTGACAAGGCTCTCATCATATACTCCCTATCATGACTGGGCAGAATTGCAGGCACTTCAAATTTAACTCTAACTCGTGCCTTCTTTTTCAACATTGACCTGTACTTGTTAAGTAAGTCTGCAGATCTCCTACTCTTAATGTCATTAGTGCCAACATTTACAACAATATCACCCTTTGTGCCCTTAAAAGATGATATCCTGCTCTACATCATCAACTTTTGCCAAATGTGCTCAAAAGCCAAAATCCCATGGAATTTAGATACATAAGTTGGTGAAAATGAATCAAGTGACATAAAAATAAATTTACAGGAGACAACATCAGAAAGGGAAGTAAGAATGAGTTTTTCACAAAATTGTTTGGTTAATATTTACAAGTTGGTACTCCCTTCCAATTGATCATTGAGTAGCAGTGATTGACATGCCTAGCCGACAATAGCTATTCTTAGTTAAGGTATTTATCCCCCACTTGCTGCTGTTTTAAAATTGAGAAATCTTTTTTGATTTTAAAACAGCAGCAAGTGGGGGATAAACTCCCTAAGACTAACCATAGTGGGTTAGGCATGTCAATCACTGCTACCCAAACCAATCAATCGAAAGGGGTATCCACTTGTAAACATTAGCCAATCGTTTTATAGGAATTTTAACTTTTGCAGGAAGCAACTAGATCAGAAAAAATTTGTTGAGGCCTGAGATATAGGCTAAAACTGCACTAAACAACAAACACAAAAATATTTTTATATAAATATATTAGAATTAGTAGTGGCAAATGATGCAAGAAACAGCATCTGTAAAAAAAAAAAACCACCTCATTACACCTAGTCAGTTTTTCTAGCTCTCCCTTGAATTAATTTAAATTAACAACAACAGATGGAAGTTTGTTCCAGCAATCAACCACCTGTTGGCTAAAGGCAAACTTCCACATATCTATTCTGAAATAGTCCTTCCACAATTTGAATGTGTCCCCTCATGTGTGTGGTCTGAGCAAGGGTAAGAATCCCATCAGCATTGAGCTTGCTCTATCAATTCAAAGCCTTAAACACCTCAATCAGATCATCTAGCAGGTACCTAGTCCCCAGATGCTGCAATTTGCAGAACTCATGCCTTCCTTGGTAAGAGCATCCCTTTGTTCTGCTCACCAATATCATTGCTCTTCTCTGTACTCATTTCAGCAGTTCTGTATCTTTTTTTTTTTCTAAAATGAGGTCATCAGACATGAATGCATTTCTTAAGATGTGGTCTAACTATTGCCTTATACAATGGGATAATCACCTTATTATCCCATTGTATAAGGCTAGGAAAAACAATTTCCTGTATATCACTGACAAAACCATGTGAGGTGTCCTGGCATCCTGTCTGCATGCTCAGAGAACTTCATATTTGACTGTACAATTACCCCAGGACTTTTTCATTCTCCACTACCCTGCGTGCATTACCACACAGTTGGTACATTACTCTGGGGTTACTGCTACCCATATACATTACTTTGAATTTGTCAATGTTTAACTTCAGTTGCCACTTCTCAGCCCATCTAACTTTTCTAGATCCTGTTGCAGCAGCACAATGTCATTAACAGCCCTGCCAACCTTTGTATTGTCTGAAAACTTGGACATTATGTCTGATATACCTTCATCAACATCACTGATAACAGAAAACATCACTGATACAGAAAACGACAATGGGCTCAACATCAAACCTTGGGGGACTCCACTAATAACATTAGTTGATGAAGAGCAGTGTCCACTGATTACCACTCTGTCTTCTCCACTCAACCATCCCTTTATCCATAGCAGCTGTTTGTTTGTTTGGTTTTTAGGAGCATTAGCAACTAAGGCCATATTGCTCCGGGATATGCGGTGGTCATTCCCTGACCTTTCCGCATCCTCCATATTTGGTGGTGACGGGCTCGAACCCCGGTCTAATCAAGAAGCATGTGCTACGCACTGCTGCTCCTTCCCACCTGGCTACAGAGGCTCCATCCATAGCAGCAAGTTTCCCTTAATGCCACACTGCTCCAATTTGTATAGTAGTCTTTCACAAAGGGGATCAAAGGGTGACGTGATGTAATTACAGACCTGCTAGTTTAACTTCTGTTTCAGAGAAAATAATGGAGTCACTGGTAAAAGAAGTAATGCAGGATCATCTAGACAAGGCCACAATATTCAAACACAGCATGGGTTTTTTAAGTGGACATCCTGTTTGACCAATTTGACTGGTTACTACAACGTGGTCACAATGGGACAGACAGTGAAACACTGCTTTTGTTACATTGCTTTGGTATGCCATTATACATGCTAAATGACAATTCTCAGTTATGCAATTGCAAATGGATATGGAAGATTTATGCGGTGATTATGTTTTACAATTTATGACCTTAACACATGGTGCATGTTCTATCGTGTTCCTGCATTGCATTTCTAATGCTATCAGTGTGTGTGAAATAAATATGGATTTAAAATTCCACCAAGTTTTATAATTAAATTAACCAAGATTCATGTTATTTTGTTGGCTAAAAAAACAACAAAAAACCAACTTACTTTTGGGAGAAGAACAAAATTGTTTAGATATTCAGCAGTATGACGTTCAGGATCATGGTCACCAAATTCCGCTGCAAACAATAGGAAAAAATACATTAATATCAGTATTAGCCTATTTGTGTTTTGTATATGGAAGCCTGAAACTTTTTTTTAACAAAAACCTCAAACATGAAAGGTATTAGAATTTGCAGTACTTAGTACCATGTGTGGATTGAAGGTTAAAAATTTGAAAGAAGATACTTGTTGATATTATACTTTAATTTCTGTAGATTGTAATTTTCAGAAAATACATGTGAAAGGTGGTTGTTGCAGAAAATAGATGTTGAAGGAATAAATAAGGAAGAAGAAAAGTTGGAGCTGCAAGTCTGAATTTGGACAGTAAAAGGATGTTGACTGCTTGTAGCACACGGCAGAGAGAGGAAGGAATTGTAGAAGTTAATTCAGAAGGCAATGCCCATGGAAGTAGCTACAGAAAAGGCAGGCAGCAGAAACAGAACACTTCTGAGACAGACAGTGTATAGTTGTTTATTATTATTATTAGCTATATGGTGCAAGGAAACCTAAGGCTTATTCTGCACCAGCCAAAAAAAATTTTCCAAGTTACACTGACACAGAGAGAGAGAGAGAGAGAGAGAGAGAGAGAGAGAGAGAGAGAGAGAAAGAGAGAGAGAGAGAGAGAGAGAGAGAGAGAGAGAGAGAGAGAGAGAGAGAGAGAGAGAGAAGAGAGAGAGAGAGAGAGAGAGAGAAGAAGAAAGGAAGAAAGAAAAGAATGATGATATCCAGCTCAGGACCCTGGGTATGCCAAGTGCATACTCACCACATGTGAGTCCCTGGAGGTTATAACAGGGATAGGATATGCTTCAAAACACTTGGAATGAAATCAGATGCAAAGGTACGATGGTGCCTCTGTAGCCGGGTGGGCAGGAGCAGCAGTGTGTAGCACAAGCTTCTTCATTAGACCAGGGTTTGAGCCCGTGACCATCATATACGGAGGATGCAAAAAGGTAAGAGAAGGACCAACGCATATCCCCGGAGCAATACGGCCTTAGTTGCTAATGCTCCTAAAAACCAAATAACAACAACAACAAAGGTGCCTATGAAGAAGTTTACTGAAGTGCAGTTGTTTTTTTTTTTTTTTTTGATTTGGTAGTTATTGGCGCATCGGCTTCTGTGGCCATATTGCACCTCCCAAGGTTTTTGCAGTACTTTGATCCAAGCCCGAGGCGGGAATCGAACCCGCGACCTTTGGGTTGCCGGGTAGGTACTTTACCCACTCGGCTAAGTGCAGTTGTATGATGACATATTAGAAATTTTTTGAATTACTTTATTAAGTGCAGCAAGCCATTTTACAATGTCTATTACAATAAAATTTTAATTAAGCTTCATAATCAGAGGGAGAAATACTCTTGATCTGATTATCAGTAGTGATTCTTCATGCATTAAGAATCTGCAGATAAAGGAACCACTGGGTGGCAGTGATCACAGTGTGCTGAAGTGGGATTTACTCAGAGGTAACTACCATTGGGGTTAACGGGAAGGGATTTTGCTTTCATAAAGGTGACTATGGTGGTCTGAGGCAGTATTTAAATTCTAAAGGTGAGACCAACTGATGATTTTACCAACAGCAAATTTGAAATGGGAAGCATTCAAAGAATTAATCTTTGAATCCAGAAATAATTGAATCCCAACTAAGAAATATTGTTCAAGGTTCAGGCCTAAATGGATGTCAGATGAACTAATTAGACATGTGGCAGAGAAGAAAAAATGAATGGGATACATATAAATTAACAGGTGACACAGAAGCCTATGATAGATATAAGCTGTTGGGCAACCAAGTCACAAAGGAGGTTAGGCAGATTACGAGAAATTTTTGGTAAAGGATGCAAAGAAAAACAGCAAAGAGTTCTTTACTTATGTAAATTCTAGAAGGAAGGGGATGAATCAGATTGGTCCACTTGATAATGATGGTTCAACTGTTGATGATCCTGCTCAGGTAGCTAACAAACTAAATGAACATTTTGTATCTACATTCACACATGAAGAGTTATTCAGGGAGGCGAATGACAGAGGTGTGTTAAGCTCTGGCAGTAAACTAGATAATCTTGTAATAACTGAAAGTAAAGTGGAGGAGAAATTGTTGAAGATAAACATAAGAAAGGCACCTGCGGTGAATGGAATCTATCCAGTTATATTAAAGGAGGCAGCAAGGGAAGTAAGCAAACTGTTAGCTATAATTATGAGAGCTTCCTTGGACTCAGGGGAGGTACCCATGGACTGGAAATGTGCAAATATGACCCCAATCCACAAAGGAGGATCAAAGGGAAAACAGGTAATTACAGACCTGTTAGTTTAACTTTTGTTCCAGGGAAATTAATGGAGGCACTGGTTAAAGAAGCATTGCAGGATCATCTAGACAAGACTTCAGTTACAGCTGGGATACAGCATGGGTTTGTTAAGGAGAAGTCTTGTCTGATCAATTTGATTGGTTACTATGTGTGGTCACAAAAGAACTGGATGCAAAGAATAATTTTAATATCATATATTTGGATCTTAGAAAGGCTTTTGATACTGTTGCACATGGAAGACTGCTGCACAAATTGGAGCAGTGTGGCATTAGAGGCAAATTGCTGCTATGGATAAAGGGATGGTTGAGTGGGAGAAGACAGAATGGTAATCAACGGACACTGCTCTTCATGGATTAATGTTATTAGTGAAGTCCCCCAGGGTTCAGCGCTGGGTCCACTGTTGTTTTCTGTATTCATTAATTATAGTATATCAGGCTTAATGTCCAAGTTTGCAGACGATACGTAGGTCGGCAGGGTTGTTAATGACACTAATGACAGTATGCTGCTGCAACAGGATCTAGAAAAGTTGAGCAGATGGGCTGAGAGATGGAAACTGAAGTTTAACATTGACAAATGTAAAGTACTGCATATGGGAAGCAGTAACCCCAGAGTGATGTATCGACTGTGTGGTACTACACTAACAGTGGTAGAGAGTGAAAAGCACCTGGGGGTAATTGTGTGGGCAGATATGAAGTTTTCAGAGCAGTGCAGATGGTCTGCAAGAGTAGCTCATGGTGCCTTGTCAATGATATACAGGAATTTTTCTAGCAGGGATCAGGAGGTGATTATCTCCTTTTATAAGACAATGGTCAGGCCATACCTTGAGTACTGTATACAGTTCTCGAGGCCTCATTTTAAGAAGGATGTAGAGCTGTTGGAAGGAGAACAGAGAAGGGCAACAAGATTAGTGAATGGAACAAAGGGTTGCTCTTATGAAGAAAGGTTTAAGTTTTTCAAATTACAGTGTCTGGAGACTAAGCACCTGCGAGGTGATCTGATTGAGGTGTATAAAGCCTTCAATGGTTTGAGCAAGCTCAACGCTGATGAGATTTTTCCTCTTGCTCAGAACAATCACCTGAGAGGGCATAAATTTAAATTAAGGAAAGACAGTTGTAGGATAGCTGTGCGGAATTTTGCCTTTAGCCAGCGGGTGGTTGATTGCTGGAACAAACTTATATCTGTCTTTGTAGAAGTTGATGGCTTAATTAGATTCAAGGCAGAACTAGACAAACATTTGGAGCGAGTGGATGGGTGAAATGAGAAGGGTGTGTGTGTTTTTTTTTTTTTTTGGCTGATGCTATATAAGCTTGCTTTCTTGCATTATGTGCTTTTGCTAATGTTAATCAGGTGTATAATTTAGACACCCTGTAGTTCCTGATATCAGAATAAAACAATTCTAATAAATAATTCTAAATATCAAAGGAAAAAAAAAAAATTGAAACAACTTTGGTAAAAATTTGTGACTTACCTTGCAAGCTGTAACTTGCCAACAGAATGGCTTGTTCGTGAGTGCACTGCAGTCTTCCATCAATAATATCAGTTTTAAGTTGTAAAAAATAATGATACCTATTAAAATTAAAATATGGTGAACTTCGTCATTAGCAGACACATTGGAAAATTCATTTTTACTGACTATTAAACAATTACTAAATCTATTTAATAACTCATCTATAAATCCCACTCTAAAGCAAAGTAATACAATATTAGTGGAGGGGGGAAACCTTTGACATGTTTACAATAATCTTCTAAACTATCCATCAAACCATTCCAATGCCAAAAATATGAACCGATTACCTAAATGAAGAAAACAACACTTTGCCAATTCTTACCGAGCAATCTCATCATGAAGAAGATGCACATCAGAAACAAAAAACATGACTCCAAGGTACAAGTTGAATCCTTCTTGGGCATATTTATCAAGCTGCTTTTTAAGAGGCCGGTCAAGATCTACCCACCAGAATGTGCCTTTTTTAGAAAGAAATCGAAGGCCAAAGTATTGTGGCTGAAAGATAATGATGTTAAGCTATAAAAAGCTTACAATGCTCAATAATAATAATAATAAGTATTATTTATTTATTTTTGGAAAAAAAAAAATATATATATATATACACAGAGTGATTCACTACCAGTGCGACAAACTTGCAGGAGGTGTAGGGGGCACAAAGACTAATCGGAACCACATAGCATTGCAGGGTCCGAAATGCCTTCATCATGTGGTAGAGGACATTGAATGGGAGGTCGTTCAATGTTTGAATACTCGTCCATCCTACTGCCTCGGGAACCGGTTCCCGAGGCAGTAGGATGGACGAGTATTCAAACGTTGAACTGGCCGACATGCAACTCGCGTATGGAGCTGAGGACTGTAACGGGTGTGCCGCTCTGCGCTTGTACCAGGAACGTTTTCCACACAGGCTTGCTCCTCATCATACGATTTTTGCACGTGTGCACAGAAGATTACGTGAGACTGGTTGTTTCACGAGAGGTACCATGAATCGAGAGCGAACGACGAGGATGCCAGACAATGAGGAGAATGTCCTACATCTTGCAGAAGGCAATCCGAGTACTCGAGCGTTAGGCCAACGATTGGGTATTTCCCAATCCACTGTATGGAGGATACTGTCAACAAACCAAATGAGTTCATACCATCTGCAATGCGTCCAATCATGGGAGCCTGCGGATTATCCATTCCGGAGAACTTTTGCTACTTGGTTTCGTCAACAGAAACGGTTCACAAATGCTGACTTCCAGTGGGATCGCTGTTCACGCGACCTCCCGTTCAACGTCCTCTACCGCATGATGAAGGCATTTTGGACCCTCCAATGCTATGTGATTCCGAATCGTCTTTGTGCCCCCTATACCTCCTGCAAGTTTGTCGCACTGGTAGTGAATCACCCTGTATATATATATATATATATATATATATATATATATATATATATATATATATGCACATATTTCAAATGCCATTACAAATATATTTCCAACATAACTATACAAATAGGGCATAGCCTTAGTCTGCATGTAGAAATGAGCAAATTAAATTTGCTACTAGGTGCATTGGTTTTGTATTGAGGAAGCACTTCCCTGTGAATTGCCCTGCTATTGCATATACACTTTAAATAGAAATCGCCATCATCAAAGGAGAAATATATTGTTATTTACTTAAAATATAATACTTCACTGGTGCAAAGCTTTATATTTAAAGTTTATAGCACAATACAAAGACAACTCAAATGCTTCTACAATGTGTGAAAAACTCCCCCTACAATACATGATCAATACACATAGTAGCTAACTATGTGTACAGACTGAGACTGTGTCTTACTTGTAAAATTATGTTTTGTAACTCTCTCTCAGCATAAGACCTTTTCTTTAAATTCGCTGAGATATACTTCTAACTAGTCCAATTTTGGTCCTGAATTATTTTAATTCATTACAATCATTAGCCATATTTATTTAAGGACTCTATATCAATAGTCTTCTTGAAAGCCATTATAAATTAAAAACCAAAAAAAAAAAAAGGAATCATTATGGAGGTGCCCAGCAAACAGTGTGAACCATTTCTAATCCACCCAAAACAAAACATACCTGCAGAATGCAAAAGTAAATTATAATAACATTAAATCATGCGCACACAAAAAGCTTGCTATCCCTTTATAAAGAATGCTAATTGGTGAAATTTAAAAATCAAAAATGAAATGTCTATTTTTTAGCAGTATTTATTTAAATAACAGATAGCTTATTGCTAACGACATGCTCATTATTTTTCTGAACTGACTGTGAACATTTTAAATTTCATTTTGATGACAAAATTATTAAACTTAGTTTATTTTTGTGCTAAAGTAACAAAGGCTATGTGACATCACTGCACAGTAGAAGCCTTATCTGATGTGATCGGAACTGGTAGGCAGTTGCTTAATTGAAAAAGTCGGTTAATGAAGGGAATTGTAAAAAACATATACATACATACCACAGACCTTTACTTTCACTTAAAACATATACATGTATATTTATTTACACAAAATCAGTACTTTTCATCCAATTTACATGATGAAATGATTTTTTAAGTGACATTTTTCAGCATAGTCTCTACCTCGTCTTTATAAACATCACATTATTGACTGAATCACACTGTCATTCAATGTGATGTAAAGCTGTTTTTAGGGCATTTTTGGCAACTGCATGAGAAATTTTTGAACCTAGATGTGATTTAATCTCTTTTTTCACATTTAGATACATCTGCTGTGATCATGGTGTGTATGATTTTTGTATCTTCCATAATTTCATTTTCCAAAAATCAGTGTAACTTGCTAGAAAATGAAATGGACATTGTAAATGGAAAATCCAAAGGAAGGATCATAGCTACTGTGATTCACCCTTTGGATTATATCCCGGTGTGGCAGTCCCCACTAATTTTTGGCACTATGTTTGTATTGTAGTCAAAATCTTATAATTTAGACCTGTTTTATCCATACTGTAGAGTTTTTCTCCAATCAATTTTTCTCTATTGAAAGATTACCTAAATTTTTGAGCAGCAGATATCATCCTGATAATATTCAGTATATTAATACTATGATATTTTTTCTAAAGTTCAAGCCATCTATCACTTGCTACAAAACTTTCTGCACCATCAATCTTTTATGCTGCTTTTATTGGTCTGCTGTTGGAATTCTGTATTGTCTTCCTTGCATAAATCACAGCTATAATGCATTGTCTAATGTCTCTAATTTTGGTGTGAAACAAACTCGAGTGCAAAATTCTTCTAGTTTTTTTTATTTTTTTATTTAATGATTTTTCCCAATCTTTAGTCTTGCCTACACCTAATTCAACAGCATTGTTTTTATAGACTCACCTTTATCTAGTCTTTCCAGAGATTTTGACTCAGTTTCATAGAAACAACTCTCTTTTCTCACCCATATTTAATATTATATTACAAAAAATTAAAAAATTAATTAAATATTAATTAATTAAATATTAATTAATTAATATTTAATTTACATACTGTAATTATAACAGCAAATAATTTTACTGGTGCAAACAGTTTGGAACAAACACAACTAACCTCTTGGAAGTATACAACTCATAACAAGTAGGAATAATATACTACACTGGTCACAAACATACTGGACCAGTGCCCCATCACTTTCTAATAGGTGTATACTAGTAATATAATTTTACACACTGAAGCTATGTCCAAAGAAGGCTAGCTACAGCCTCAGATTGTACCAGGGATGGAATAATGTTTTAACTGTTAATGTTATTCTGTAATGTTTCAAAAAATTTCCTTTTCCATTACTGAACATTATTACAGTGTTATTACTGAATTGTTATATACCATTATTCGAAACATTTTGATTGGCTGATAAAGTCCACTGAATGTCTGTTCATACAATATTTTGAAGCATCAAATGGAAGGAATAATGTAAGACAATGCCATTGTTCAACTTCAAACCACTAAGGGGCTGCATCATACCTTTTTTGTATCTCCTCATGGCTCACTCTATAAAAATATAATTTTTCCAATATACTGATACAAATATCTGTCATGTAATGATTAAATCTATAAAGCCAGGAATAAAAATTAGACCCATAAATTAGTGGGGGGGGGAGAGAGAGAGAGAGAGAGAGAGAGAGAGAGAGAGAGAGAGAGGATGATTTTGATAATGTAGAAATAATGGCTAGTTGACTGGACAGGTGCACAATACAGGCAAAGTAAGTTGAAATTATTTGCTCCCCATTTACTGGATGAGAACATAGGAAGTTAGACCCTTAGTGCACCTTGTTTGCAGTTGATGAATGTGTTGAGAAATGTCATCTTATTGAATACAAGCCCCAGGAATATTGTCTCAGGTGCACCACTGGAACAGCATTTTGTCCAAGCTTTCTGATTCAGGATGAAGGTTCCATTTGTGACAAAAATAAATGTATGTAAGCAGTCTTCACAGCTGGTAAACTGACACCATTAGTTGCTGCCAGGGAATTGAGGTGGTCAATGACTTGCTACGATTGCCTTTTGATGGCACTCATATGCATCATGGCCATGAAAATAGTGAGGCCACTGACAAAGTGGGCATTGTGCACAGTTGGAAGCTGTTTGGTAATAGAATTAATTTTGAAAACAAAAAGCAATGCATTTAGGACTTATCCTTCCTAAATCATATCAAAAAATTAAAAATTTTCATATTTAAAATCATATAAAAAATTTTATATCAGATTTGATATAAAATTTTTTTATAAAAAACAGCCGGGTGACCTTTAAGACTAAGGTTATAAAGCTCTTTTAGAATTCCAAATCTCCAAACCATGTCATGCTTTTTCAATATCAAAGAACACTGTCTCTGGCTGCTTGTGTTTGAGGAAAGCATCTCAGATAGATGTTTCCAGTAAAATTAAATAGGTCAAGAGCTGACCTTCCTTTGTAAGCCACGCCGTATCCTAGAAATGAGGTTACTTACTTCCAGATAGAGTGGGCATTAACAATCCTTCCCAGAATCTTGAATAAGCAGGTCAGACTATATACAACAAAAGTCTAAAAAAAACTTGCCTTATGATGCAGATGTCTTATTTCAATCTGTAAACTGCTCTTCAAAATAGATTGTGTGTAAAAAAAGCATAGCAAGTAATCCACAGATTTTAATGAAAGATTTTTACTAATCTAATAACTGACTGCTGGAAGGGGCTGGGATCGGTGCAGCGTAAATAAACAAATTTTTTATTTCAATTAATTTTTATTGTAAAACTTGGATTTATTTTTTTTTATTTGCATTTTCCACGGCACACCTGAAGCATACTCGTGGCACACAAGTTGAGAAACACTGGTCTACACTATCCCACAGAGCATAATGTCCTTAGAAAACAGGACTTGCACGTCGAGTTGCATATCATCCAAGTTTCTTGCGACGACCGACTAATCGGTTAAAATAAATAAATGATATATACATAAGATGTCTGCTCAAAAGATGTCTCGCACAGACAAGAGCCTGCTGTACAGGAACAGAAGTGGAGCATTCAAAATTAGTGGCTCTGCGAACTGCTAATTTTGAACGCTCCGTAGTAGCTGAGCATTATTGGGTTGAGCAGAACAATCTTGATCCCTGACAGGATATTAAAATCAGACTATTCATGTGACTACTGCCAGCACTCATGGCTTGAAGCACTGCACATAGCTACCAATAATAGTACTATGAATCGCACGAGGGGAGTGCACTTACACCCTATTATAGACTGTACCATATTGCAGTACGATGAGCGCTGGCAGTCATCGCGTGTACGTAATTTTGTTCTACCGACACCAGACTCATGATATATGATCATGCCAAGCTGATTTTTGCTATTGTAACCATCACTATATACTGAAGTACACCGTTCACTGACTAGCTGACGAGGAGGCACTTCGTCTCGAAAGCTTCTATGTATTTTAATGCTTTTATCTTATTTTATCTCTGTTTTATCTTATGTATATATCATTTATTTATTTTAATAAATTTATTTTATTCAGTTAGTTGGTCGTCGCAAGAAACTTGGATGAGTATAGTGTCCATTAAAATTACTTAATAGTAAAAAAGAGAAGAGGCAACTTAATCAGATCATCAAGGCCTGTCTGGGGGATGTTATTCCCAAGTGGCAAATAATTACAAGGAATCCCGCTGTAATACAAACTGCTACCACCTCTATTGTTCATAGTAAGCAACATAGGCTGAAAAGGGCCACAGTTACTCACAAGGAGAGTGACTCCTCAATGAGTAGTCACTCTCCAATTCATCTCCAATTCTGTATTGCAGGTAATTGTCTAGTTATGCAAGGAAAGGCCTTCATTTGCCTTTAAATACATCTCCTGTAAGCAAAAGAAAGTTGGCTCATGCTTACACAGGAAAACCATGATACCATAATTATTTCAATGGAATCCATGGCTGAAATTTTGCTGTAAGAATCTGAATGTGGCCATTATTTAGATTTAGCATTAGTTGAGGCATTAGATGCAAGAAAGCAAGCTTATAGAGCTTCAACGAAAAAATAAAAAAATAAAAACCTCACCATTTCACCCATCTGGTCACTTCAAATGTTTGTCTAGTTCAACCTTAAATTTATTTAACTATCAACTTCAACAACAACAGATGGAAGTCTGTTCCAGCAATCAAGCTACCTGCTGGCTAAAGGCAAACATCTGCATATCTATTCTATAACTGTCTTTCCTCAATTTGAATCTATGCCCCCTCGGGTTCTTAATATGAACAAGCAGAAGTATCCCATCAGCATTGAGCCTGCTCAAACCATTCAAAGACTTGTAACACCTCAATCAGATCACCTCACAGGTGCCTAGTCTCCAGATGCTGCAACTTACAGAATTTAGGCCTCTTCTGGTAAGAGAATCCCTTTGTTCCTCTCACCAATCTTGTTGCCCTTCTCTGGATCTGTTTGTGGATTTCCAAAGGGCTAAGGGCTTGGTTTTCTCAGACTTGGGTTTATCCTTAGCAAAAAGTTACAAGACCAAGTCATCTGTCACCACCTTCATCTCTATGTCCATTTGTTCTTGTGGTTCAGATGGGGTAGTTTTAACTGCTTGCCATTCACTTTGATAGAGTGGTGCAGCAGGATATTGATATAGGTGTGGAAGCTGATTGGCTCTTTTGTGCTGGTTTTGATAAACTCAGTAAATGGCATGCAAGAGGAAATAACTCTGATGGTGGTACAGTCATTTCTGGTTGTGTTCCAATGGCTCACTTCTCAGAAACTTTCTGGGTGTGTGGCACTTACCATTATTTACTGGTTGAATATGTTTCCTGGCTTCTTGATAGGAAATGTTCGGTTCTGTTTCTGAACTTCTTTCTCTCCCTTTCACTGCTAGCATACTCAAAAGTATGCAAGGCACTATCTTTGTCAATTTGTACAAATTGCCTTTGGTGCTGAACATTCTTGCTGTCATGTTCTTTGGCACCACATCAAACACAGGCAAGGGAGCCACACGAGGTATTTTGAGGGCCATACTTTTGGCACTTAAAACACTCCAATGGACAGTTAGGGTGTCTTAAGTGCTTTTCTCATTCCTACTCATTGTTATTTGTTATTTGGTTTTTAGAAGCATTAGCAACTAAGGCCATATTGCTCCGGGGATATGCGGTGGTCATTCCCTGACCTTTCTGCATCCTCCATATTTGGTGGTCACGGGCTCAAACCCCCGGTCATTCCTACTCGTTCTCATCCATAACACCACATAGTCTCCAAGTTCCATCAATATCTACCTTGATGGAACTTGGAGGCTGTGTAGTATTATGGAAGAGAATGAGTGGGAATGCAATTCTCATCCTTATACAGATATTTGATGACAACTATCACACATTTGTCTTTAAGTTCTAAGCAGATTTCTTTCTCAGAAACATGAAAATCTCAGTATGACATTACACTACGTGATGAATTGGAGTTTTATGGGGGGGAAGAATGTGGAAATGTGACTTTCAAAATTTTCTGAGTATGTTTGTGACACGGTTACAACTAAAATAGCTACAGAATGCAGTTTTGTGAGACTCTGGGAGTGACTCTCCAATCCTTTTTGCATTAGAAGGGTGACATTTTCTCAATTGCCTGCATTGCTGAGGAGTGGAGAATCTGGAAGGTGGTGTCACTGATGACATTCTCAGTTCTGTCTTTTGGCAGAGGTGTTCTCATTATAATGAGAATAATAATTATTGTTTGATCAGTTAGGCAGGAGCATGCTGTGGTCCCAGAAGAAGAATGATTTAAATTGATCATATGAGTAAAAAGGAGGTTTCATATGCACTACATACTAAGGCTTACAATACCGGTCAAAATCTTAATACCAGTATTTTTAATTTATGAAACCGGGATACCGGTATTAATACCAGTGCAGAGATGGGGAAACCCTTGATGCCATTAGACCTTAAACACACTATTAATATCGGTATTCCAAAAACAAACGTTTTATTTAATAAATTTTGATGACAATCAGGTGCAATAAAGTAAGGAAAAAAACAATTACTGTAATTACTTGAATTATCCATGTTTTAAATAAACTTTTATTGCAATAATAAATACTCTGAAAAAAATCATTAAAATGTCATCTTTTAGGAGTATTAGCAACTAAGTTGTTATTCTAAAAACAAAAAAAAAAATATATTGTTACTGCAAAGTTTAGTTATGTTTAAGCATCCACACTACCTGTCCGAATAAAGTGAGCTCTTAAGAAATATAAGCAATCAATAGTATGATCATTTAAAATGGATCTAATTTTGGTACATACAGTATTTGATTAGTGGCAGAAAATGCACTTTCAGATTCTATTCTGGTACTATTGTACTGAGATAATCGTAGACGATCTCAGTCCATACTTTCTAGGCTTTGAACGTTTTTAGCAAAAATAGTTAAAAGTATTTCATTAATTTCCGACTAAAGTTCATCTTTTAAAATCTCATTGGAGTCAGGCAATTTCTTATTTTGGAAAGAATTTACGGAACACTGATGTTCTGTTCCATGTTGGTCTTCCATCATTGAATTATATTTGTCATTTTCTGAAGGAGAAAGACGTTTTATTAAGCGAAGTATAATTTTCACCATAGTATCTTTACTGAGTCTGGGAGAGAGCAAAGAGTGGGGAAAAGGAATAAAGAAGAGAGCAAAGAGTGGGGAAAAGGAATTCTTCACATATATAAATGCAAAGAACAGGAGGACAAATCAAATTGGACCCTTATGTAATGGACTTTTTTTCTTTTTTTTTTTTTGTTAGTTATTGGCACATCGGCTTCTGCGGCTATAATGCACCTCCCAAAGTTTTTGCAGTACTCTGATCCATGCCTGAGGCGGGATTCGAACCCGTGACCTTTGGGTTGCCAGGCAGGCACTTTACCCACCCGGCTAGCCCGGTCGGCATGTAACAGATGTAGGATAGTATTAGATAACATAGCTAAAGTTGCAGATAAACTCTACAGTTACTTTGCATCGATATTTACATTAAAAAAAACCTTTGTGTCAATGAGATATTATGGAAGTGAAGTTGAAAAAAATGCAATTAATGATGTTGAAATTTCAAATGATTATTTAATGAGAACTTTCACTCCTACAGGCGAGTAAGGCTCCTGTGGTTGATGGCATATACAGCAGGCCCCCGTTATAACGCGGTTCGCTGTACGCTGATTCGCTATAACGCTGTTCTTATATTATAACCCGTATCTGACTATAACGCTGTCACAGATCACTATAACGCTCTTTTACAGATTAAATTTTTGACATATTAACGAAATCGTTTCATTTGATGGAGTCGATAGCTTGAAAATGAATAGCAAAACAGCATTAAAACGTTTCCCATGCCGAGTTGAGAAATTTTCCCACGCTCAGTAAAATTTTCTCGCACGCTAATTTAGTTTCAGTACAGTGACTTGTAACGTAGTTCCGCGATCAACATTTTAAAAAATGATCAAGTATATTGCTTGTAATATTTGCGTTATATGCATTTATCCGAAGTCTAGTCATCACTCAGTAGAGTATTAGACATCGTGCGTAACGGAAAGTTTACTTGAACATTGTATCGTAATTAATTCAACCAACGCAGTTACATTTTCGAAGAGCTAATAATGACTGATAGGAATGAAAAAGCAACAACGTCTGGGCACAGTACGAAGACTATAAATGTAAGAAAAAGACTGAATTTGAAAAGTAAATTAGACATTTTGAAGCGAATCGATTCCGGTCAACGACAAACGGATGTGTGCCATAATTTAGGACTTGCAACTTTAACTGTAAGAACAATTATAAAAAAATAAAGAATTAATTTTTGCAGCGGGAAAGATAGCTGTTCCACTGCAAGCAACTAGGACTAGGCCGGCTATTAGGATTGAAATGGAAAGACTTTAATTTTATTGAAGATAATATTCCAATGCAGAATTCAGTTAAGTTAAATATTAAAAAGAGAGAGAAAGAGATTAGCCAATATGATGATCTGAAGAAAACTCGCCAAAAAAAAAAAAAAATGTGGAACCATTTAAAACTGGTAAGGGCTGGTTGAATAGATTTAAAATCCAGGGAGAAGCCGCAAGTGCAGATCAAGGAGCCGAAACGTTCAAAAAAGAACTTTTGTTAAAATTATTGAAGAGGGGTATTATGTGTTATACTTCTCAACAAGTTTTTAACATAGCTGAAGCAGGACTTTTGTGGAAACGAATGCCTAAAAGAAGTTTTATATTGAAAGAAGAAAAAAACATGCCAGGTTTCAAAGCGGTGAAGGATCGGTTGACTTTATTGTTGGTTTTAACGCTGCGGGGGATTTAAAATTAATACCCCTTTTAGTTTATTTGGAAAAGGGCCAAAGTTCAACTCAAAATGCACACATTTTTCATGATTAAATTCATCAATTAAATTAAATTCATTATTTTAATTGGAATTTTAAATTTACTTTTGATACGCAAGTAGTTACCACATAATTATACGTATGCAATGCAGAATATTTTATATGTGCAAATATTTGAATATTAAATATTTTGACCAACATTTGTGCATCTTTTCATTACTGTTCATTATTCATTAGGAAATATCCTATGGCACTGACCGCAGCTCATAAATACGTATGTTACCTTATGGGAAAGCGGCGCTCGCTTAGCGCGGATTCACTTAGCGCTCTGTTTTTCGGGAACGAATGATCAGCGTTAAGCGGGGGTCACCTGTATCCTATAATCTTAAAGGAGGCGGCAAGTGAGTGCATTGAACCATCAAGGCTAGTTATGGGAGCATCACTGGACAGGAGAGATTCCGTTGGATTGGTGTAAATTGAAACAAAGGCGGTTCTAGGAGTGTAATGGGAAATTACCGACCGGCCAGTCTAACTTCAGTAGTAGGGAAAATCATGGAGGCAATGATCATGGGTGGAATTCGGGATCATTTATATGGAAATGGAATTCTATAGGATACACAACATGGTTCTGTAAAGGGAAAATCATGTTTAACAAATCTGGTTAGCCATTTTAACAGGTCACTCTTGAGCTGGATTTAGGGAATAATTTCGAAACTGTTTATTTGGATTTCAGCAAAGCATTTGACTCAGTCCCGCATGAGTGGTTACTTTATAAGTTGGAGGCTGGAATCAGAGGGAAAATCCTTAGATGGAAAGCACAATGGCTTGAGGGCACAAGGCAGAAGGTTTCGATAAATGGTTATTCCTCAGATTGGGTTAAAGTAGTGGGGTTCCCCAAGGATCAGTATTTGGACCACTGTTGTTTCTGATTATCTAAAATGACATCTATGAAGGGATGGAGGGCGTGAGGTGTAAACTTGCAGATGATGTAAAGATCAGTAGAGTAGTTAATGATCGGCGCGAAGCAGAGCTTCTTCAGAGTAATCTAGATCGACTTCCGGGATGGTCAGAAAAGTGGCAGCTATGCTTTAATTCAGCAAAATGCAAGGTCTTACACCTGAGGAACAGCAACCCGAAAACAAATTATACACTTGGTGGAGTTGAACTAAAGTCAGTAGTGGAGGAACGGGACTTAGGAATTACGATACAGTCCGACATGAAGTTGTCCGAGAATTGTGGACAGGTTGCAATGTTGCATGGTGTCCTATCGATGATTTATTGAACATTTGCTAGTAGGACGTCATAATCACATAAAGGTGATTTTATAACCTTTATGTGATTAAATTTTAAACAATTATTATTTTTTAAAAATTAGTACTGAAAAACTGGTATTTTTTATATCAATACCGGAAAAAAATGACCAGTATACCGGTATTGTAAGCCCTACTACATACCTCACTCACCATGAACTGTACAAGAGGATGCTTACCAACCAACTAGAAAATACAGCCACTCCCAGGCTTACTAATACTCGACTTATGGAAATTCAACTCTACTTAAGTTTTTGCAGGCCAGTGCAAATTTAAAAAAATTGTGGAAACGTATTTTACAACCCATAGGAATAAATAGAGGTATCGTGAAAACATCATAATATATTATAATTTCAACATTTTGTAATTTTGTACACTTTTGTCATTTTTCCTGTGCATGAGATAAAAAAAATTGAATAAATACTTCTATTTACATGTTCAATGAACATTTCTTTTTTGCTTCAATCAAATTCAGCGTACATAGTTATGAGTGCTGCTGCATAAGCATTTAGGGAAATTCCGACTTACATAAAATTCGACTTACAGCTCTGTGGAACGCAACCCTTACGTTAATCGGAGAGTGGCTGTGCTAATTAAAAGAATGGTATAGCAAGTTCTCTTAGATCATCATACCTGTATTTCCAGTAAGTCTTGACTCTGTCCAAGGACCAAAGGGATCGATTTTGATTTGATTTTTAATACTAAAACAAATCTTGTAACTCTGGATCTGATTATCAGTAGTGATTCTTCATGCATTAAGAATCTACAGATAAAGGAACCACTAGGTGGCAGTGATCACAGTGTGCTGAAGTGGGATTTACTCAAAGAGGTAACCATCATCAGGGGTAAAGGAAGGGTTTTTGCTTTCGTAAAGGCAACTACGGTGGTCTGAGACAGTATTTAAATTATATATGGTGGGACCAGCTGATGATGTTACCAATAGCAAATTCAAAATGGGAAGCATATTCAAAGAATTCATCTTGGAAGCTACTAGGCTTTACATACCAACTAAGAAATATTGTTCAAGGTTTAGGCCTAAATGGATGTCAGATGAACTAATGAGACATATGGCAGAGAAGAAAAATGCGTGGGATACATATAAATTAATGTGTGACATGGAAGCCTATGATAGATATAAGCTGGTCTGTAACCAAGTCACAAAGGAGATTAGGCAGGCAAAGGCAGATTATGAGAAATCCTTGGCAAAGGATGCAAAGAAAAACAACAAACAGTTCTTTACCAATGTAAACTCTAGAAGGAAAGGGATGAATCAGATTGGTCCACTGGATATTGATGGTTCAACTGTTGATGATCCTGCTCAGGTGGCTAACAAACTAAATGAGTATTCTGCATCTACATTCACACATGAGGAGTTATTCAGGGAGGGGAATGCCAGAGGTGAGTTAAACTCTGATAGTGAGGGCCGGCCGGGCTAGCCGGGTGGGTAAAGCGTCTGCCTGGCAACCCAAAGGTCACGGGTTCGAATCCTGCCTCGGGCTTGGATGAAAGTACTGCAAAAAAAAAACCCTTGGGAGGTACATTATGGCCACAGAAGCCGATGTACCAATAACTACCAAAGAAAGAAAAAAAAAAAAAAAAGAGTTAAACTCTGGCAGTGAGCTAGATGATTTTGTAATAACTGAGAGGAAAGTGGAGGAGAAATTGTTGAACATAAAAAAGGCACCCGGGGTAGATGAGATCTATCCAGTTATATTAAAGGAGGCAGCAAAGGAAGTAAGCAAACCCTTAGCCATAATTATGAGAGCTTCTTTGCACTCGGGGGAGGTACCCATGGATTACAGATGTGCAAATGTGACCCCAATTCACAAAGGAGGTTCAAAGAGCGACACAAGTAATTATAGACCTGTTAGTTTAACTTATGGTCCAGGAAAATTAATGGAGGCACTGGTTAAAAAAGCACTGCAAGATCATCTAGACAAGACTTCAGTTATAACTCGGGCACAGCATGGTTTTGTTAAGGAAAGTCTTGCCTGACCAAATTTATTGGATACTATGATGTGGTTAGAAAGGAACTGGATGCAGAGAATAACTTTGATATCATATATTTGAATCTTAGAAAGGCTTTTGATACTGTTGCACATGGAAGACTGCTGAACAAGTTGGAGCAGTGTGACATTGGAGGCAAATTGCTGCTATGGATAAAGGGATGGTTGAGTGGGAGAAGACAGAGAGAGAGATAATCAATGGACACTGCTCTTCATGGACTAATGTTATTAGTGGAGTCCCTCAGGGTTCAGTGTTGGGTCCATTGTTGTTTTCTGTATTTATAAATGATATTGATGATGGTATATCAAGCTTAATATCCAACTTTGCAGATGATACGAAGGTTGGCAGGGTTGTTAAGGACACTAATGACAGTACGCTGCTGCAACAGGATCTAGAAAAGTTGAGCAGATGGGCTGAGAGGTGACAAATGAAGTTTAACATTGACAAATGTAAAGTACTACATATGGGAAGCGGTAACCCCAGAGTGATGTATCAACTCTGTGGTACTACACTGACAGTGGTAGAGAACGAAAAGGACCTGGGGGTAATTGTGCAGGCAGATATGAAGTTTTCTGAGCAGTGCAGACGGTCTGCAAGAGTAGCTCATAGTGTCTTGTCAAAGATATACAGGAATTTTTCTAGCAGGGATAAGGAGGTGATTATCCCCTTGTATAAAGAAATGGTCAGGCCATACCTTGAGTACTGTATACAGGTCTGGAGGCCTCATTTTAAGAAGGATGTAGAGCTGTTGTAATGAGTACAGAGAAGGGCAACAAGATTAGTGAATGGAACAAAGATTGCTCTTATGAAGAAAGGCTTAAATTTTGCAAATTACAGGAGACTAGGCACCTGCGTGATGATCTGAAAGAGGTGTATAAAGCCTTGAATGGTTTGAGCATGCTCAATGCTAATGGGATTGTTCCTCTTGCTCAGAATGATCACCTGAGAGGGCATAAATTCAAATTGAGGAAAGACATGTGCGGAAGTTTGCCTTTAGCCAGTAGGTAGTTGGTTGGTGGAACAGACTTCTATCCTTTGTTGTGAAAGTTGGTAGCCTAAATAAATTTAAGGCTGAGCTGGACAGGTATTTGGAACGAACGAAGGGGTGAAATGGGAGCGGTTTTTTTTTTTTTTTTTTTTTTCTGGCTGATGCTGCACTAAGCTTGCTTTCTTGCATCATATGCCTCTACTAATGCTAATGTAACCAATAAAATGTAAAAATATAAAATAAAGCTTTATGAAAAGTATTTTGTTATAAAGAATAGAAGCCAAGACAGCTAGAAATAAAATATCCAGACAAATAAAAGTAATAAAAGTACTAAAAGTGATAAAAACAAATATACACTAAGAAGCTTTTGGAGTGATGTGCTCCTTTATCAATTCTGAAGACAAGTAGTATGATATATCATTACATTTTGCAGAGGGACATATGTATACACATGCCCAACAGACCAATGCAGATTGTGAATGAGTAAGGGGGGGAAACACTATAAGAAACAGAGTAAAGGGGAAGGGACAATACATCAGCTGTCAGATTCTGCACAAGTAGGACAATGCACATTTGTCATGTTATGAGCTCACTATCTCTCATTATGTAAAATAACTACTTCCATAATACGGTATATGCAGGTTCCATGATTGTGATTAATATTGAAATCCATCATAGCTCTAAAGAACAATGATGAGAATTATGTGCACAGTCCAAAATTTCAACATTGGAATGTGGGTTAAAATCAGCAGCAACAGAGCGAGAGAAGTTGGCCTGATGAATAGCCCCCCTCATGTTCTGAAGTGAAAGTGCAAAGCCTAAAATCTGATTTTCAAATATAATACAGCCCACAACCTGGACATGTGATCTGATAAACAGAATCTGCATGTTGCAGCAAGGGAACAACAGATTTAACACTGGAAACCACTGACTGCAACTTCCTGCGGGAGCTGCACACAACTAATATGGCAGTGTCGCAATATCCTAGCAAGGCGTGCAGAAATGCCCATATAGTGGGGAACACCAGGGGCTCACATCTGGTGAGTATGGGGCTTGGCATACCCAGGGTCCTGAGCTGGATATCATCATTGTTCTCTTTCTTGGTGATTCCCTTCTACTTCTGACTCTCTCTCTTGGGGTAATTCAGAATTTTTTTTGTTGGCTGGTGCAGCATAAGCCTCAGGCTTCCTTGCACCATATGGTTAATAATAATAATATAAAAAAAAAAGTAAAGTGCAGCCATTATCAACCCACTTCAGGATGGAAGCCTCCTCAACAATTCATGCTGAGGGAAATGGACCATAATCTGCCACGCTGGTCCAGTGCGGGTTGGCAGATCAACCGTATTCAGCAGTCAGGGGCTTGAACCCCGGTCTACTCAAAGAGCGTGTGCTACTGCACTCCCGCTCCTGCCCACTCGGCTACGGAGGCAGTAGCAATGAACTCATTATTATGATCTAAATGAGGATCCAAAACATGGATATCTGCACCTAGACATATACGCTCTGATATGTGAGGTCTTGGCATCCCTTCCAACAGCAGACTCAGAGTGGGACCATGCTCAACTAAATAAAGTTTGTGCTGTGCTATGCAGATGTTTTAGGGCAATGTGCTGACTTACAACTGTTTACCTGTCCTTGGCACATTGGTTTTCTATATACTGAGGTCACTAAACAGGAAACCACATGCTGAACTATGGCATCTAGAAAGAGAAGAGACATGATCCACCTCTAACTACACAGTAAAAGAGATATAAGAGGACAAGGAATTGAGATATTGGAGAAGCAGATATTCAATATTTGCTTCTCCAGTATCTCAATTCCTTGTTCGTATATACCAGAGCTTAATTGGCACTGACAGATTCAAAAATATGTTTTTCTCCAAGGCCTGCATGGTAATATTAGCTATGGAAGCACTGACTGGAGTATGCACAACTATATCCTGAATCTGCTGGTACAAGGAATCACCAAACATGAATGTGCAACCAGATAAAAAAAATATTTAAGGCATTACAAATATCATTTTCAGAGAGAAGTCCTGTGTTTCAGTGTTGAATCCCTGTCCAACAGTTGCCTGGCAAAAGCAATCACTGATTGTATTGGAATAGGTATAAACAGAGAGACCATATTAAAGAAAACCATGACCTTTAATATCCTGGAGATGACTCCAGGATATTAAAACCCTTAATGATCTGCAGGAAATGAACATTTTCTGCTATTGACAATATAGTTTGCTTTACCAATAAGCAGTGAGAGCAACCAAGCAATATGCTTAGAAAGCTTATATGTCAGGGTGCCAACAACAGCAATAAGTCAGACACAAAGGAATACCCAGTTTGTGCATTTTTGGAAAACCACAGAACTGGGGAAGCTGGCACCCCATTGCATTGCAACACTACCATATTGGTTGTGGCAGCTCCCTGGCAGGAAGCTGCAGTCAATGGCTTCCTGATATAAATCTGCCATTCCCTAGCTGCAATGTGTAGATTCTGTTTATTGGATCACATACCTAGTTTGAAGGGTGTGTTGTATTGGCAAGTCAGATTGCAGGCTTTGCAATCACATCTCAGAGCACGAGTGGGCTATTCGTCAGGCTAACTTCACCTGCTCTGCTGTTGTTGAGCATTACTGTTAAAGCAACATATTAACTATAACCCACATTCCAATGTTGAAATTTTGGACCACACATGATTCTTCATCGCTCTACATCTTTTTTTTTTTTTTTTTTTTGTAGTTGTTGGCGCATAGGCTTCTGTGGCCATAATGCACCTCCCAAGGTTTTTGCAGTACTTTGATCCAAGCCCGAGGCGGGAATCGAACCCATGACCTTTGGGTTGCCAGACAGGCACTTTACCCACCCGGCTAGCCCGGTCGGCCACTCTACATCGCTGTGGCTGGTTCCAACATTAACTGCAATCAAGGAATCTGCTTACACAACATTATGGAAGTGGTTATTTTACCTGATGAGAGATGCAAGCTTATAAAGTGGCAAATGTACATCATCCTACTTCTGCAGAGTTTGACAGCTGATGTTGTGACCACCCCTTTCTCTCTCTCTCTCTCTCTCTCTCTCTCTCTTCCCCTCCCTCCCTCCCATTTTTTTCCCTTTGCTGTTTGCAGTCTGCATTGGTCTGTTGTAGTGGATTTGTACAACTTCAAAATATAATGTTTTGTTATACGACTTGTTTTCCAAGTTGATAAAGGAACACATCACTCCAAAAGCTTCTTAGTGTATATTTTTATATATATATCTATATTTTTTTTATCACTTTTAGTACTTTTTATCAATTTTAGCATTTATCTGTATATTTTATTTCTGTCTTAGCTTCTATTCTTTATAAAGTTTCCATATATTGTTCTTTTAATAATGTCTTATTTTATATTTTTATGTTTCATCAGTAGTTACAATGTTTCAGTATGCTTATTAGATTATATATATGTTTATATATTAGATTATATATATGCTTATTAGACTAAGCTGTATTCCTAATACACAAGGCCTTTTTGTTAATATTGATTTTTAATAGCACATTAGAAGCTGGACCACAAAGGGGATCTGTTTAAACACAGCTTAGTCTGGCAGTAAGAATAGCCCACTGATTAATCCCAGTAGGGCTAGTCCAGGATCTCCTGTCTAGTTGAAGCAGGGGCTGAAGTGGCATATTAGTTCTGAGCCCCCTCACCTAATAGGACCCCCCCATTTTCAAGTTTCCACAGGTCATAGTGCATGGCTGCACTATGACTTGTGGAAACATTTCAGTGATGCTGGTCTGGAATGCCAGCAGCATCACTGGGATGTCTTCTCATCACATATAGGTAACCACATTGAGAGAGAGAGAGAGAGAGAGAGAGAGAGAGAGAGAGAGAGAGAGAGAGAGAGAGATTGATTGATTGATTGATTGATGAAAGATGCAAAAGAGAGAAAAGGCCCAGAGGGAGACTTGAGGAAAATAATGACAGACAAATTAAGAGGGGATATGGCTTGATAATGAATGAATGGTTCTTTTCTGGAGAATAAGTTTTTTTGTTGTTTTAAGACAAATGATTGAGGCATACATAAAAATAAAATGTATACTTTTGTGTTTGCAAATTAAGAAACAATAACAAAAATAAATAAAATCCTACCTGTTGTAGGCCTAATCTTTGGCACACATTGCTTAAACATTCTTGACCGAGACTTTGAGAAGACAAGGTACATTCAACTGGTGTATTGTCTAAAAGCTCTACAGATATTACAAACAGATTTTTTGTGACTACATTGTATTGTTTACTTCTTTTTAGTTTCAACTTAAAAGGCATTGTAGAAGTGTTGCTGGGTCTCAAGCACTAGGAAGACACTTCAAATTCATCATTTTCAAGTAAACATTCCTGTAAAGGAGAAAAAAAAATAAAAATAAATGCTTTTTCATTGAGAAATGATAATAATTACAATATGATACTTATGTACTCATTAACTCTATCATGATGCACATGTGGAATTTTTAATCCATTTGGAGGGAAACCGCCTGACTTTAGAACAATTTTCTTCCAATTTGACTGAAGGAAAACAGTATAATTTTTTTTAACTGGAAGAGGGGATCTACATGACTGTTCATTATTAGAATAATGAACTGATAGAGCCATCCTAATCTCCCTCCATTATATACACCTGTACTCAAAATCCGCCAGATTTGCCATGAAACAAACTGTTAACCCACTCCTTCCGACTCAGTCTTCCCCAACCAGACCAAAAAACTCCACGACCAGATTCTATTAAGAGGTAAGCAATTCCAACTAATTTTGACAGTAACTCTAGGGATTTTCATTAACTATCTTTATTTATAATTTATGAGTAAATTAAGTTATTTTATTTTTTTTTTTTTTGATTTGGTAGTTGTTGGTGCATCGGCTTCTGTGGCCATATTGCACCTCCCAAGGTTTTTGCAGTACTTTGATCCAAGCCCGAGGCGGGAATCGAACCCGCGACCTTTGGGTTGCCGGGCAGGTACTTTACCCACTCGGCTAGCCCGGTCGGCAAATTAAGTTATAAGCAAAAGTGTAATAATTAAACAAAAAGTGTACATGTAAAGGACTATAGCATAATTAGAATACATTATATAGTAAATAATCAAATATTATCAAATTGGAAACTTGGAGGACTACTCAGCAAACAATGTTCTATTTCCATAAAATTGAATCTGTCTGAAGACAGGAAGCAGTGAGTTCATGAATCATAGCCATAAATAGTTTAAGTGATTGACATTGGGTTGGTTCAATTCCTTTAAAATTGTATTATTTTGATAATAAATTACTTAATCTACCACGTGATATAATAGTGTAGTATCTTTCAATTCATTAGTATATTTTTTATGAAGCAACCTTTGCCAGCAGCTGACTAATTCAGCCATAGTGAGAAGAGAGCCAAAAAATGTCTCTGCCCTCCTCAATATAAAATGAAACAATCCCAGGTCAAAAAGGCTGTCAGAAAAGCTTGCAATAAAATTGTTAATCTTCTAATTAATTAAACTTTGAAAGTCCCTAGGACACATTAGAATTTTTCTGATAGAGTTAGCTTTTCAGTCTGAAATAAAATCATTTCAGAGAATAACTTTGACATTTCTCATATCAGAATATTTAAGGAAAGCAGCAAGGTAAATACAGCCAAGGTAAATATATAGATGATATCAGTATATGGGGTCTGTAAATTAATATTTGACGAGTTTGTTTGTATGCAAGCAAGAGAAAAAAATAAAATAAAAATAGAAAAAAGCTCTACGCTTCTTCACTAGAGCCCCAAACAGAATGAAGACTTTATAGAGAATGCCCTTAGTTTTGTCTCTCATGTAATATACGGGCTAAAATAATAGCAAAGGATGAATTAAAAATAATCCTTCAACCAATTATATAAACAATTTACAATGCATAAAAAATAATGATAACTTAATGTCTAAGGGTAAAGGTTTTTCTTTATATATAAGATACATTCCTTGCACTTATGTTTTTTACATATAAACATATTCAAAACTTACAAAAGTAAACAAAATACCAAACAGTATCTTACAAGTAATATCAGCTATAGTTTCATAATATGCAGATCTAATTCCCTTGTTTTCTGAACCAATAGTTTCTTTATTAGGCATGTTTCTTTGGGAGATGATTTCAGAAGATAAATTTAGAGTCAAAAATATTTAAAAAACAAGGATCATCAAATACACCACTTTTGAGGAAGAATGAAGTGCATAACCAGCTAACAAGGAGAGTGCCTAATTATGCCATCTCTGAGTTATCTTAAACTTCACTATGTAAAGTATTTCTTAGATGAAGCAAAATGAACAAACAGTATAACCCCATATTTAGAAAACCCCTGAGAAAACAGAGAGAGAGGTTTGCCTTGCCCACTTGAAATTCTCTTAACGTTATCAGCTCATGTGGCTTAAGGATTATAATCAGTTCGACCCTGGAAATATTGTGCAAGGCTCAAGGGGTAGAATTTTTTTCCGCGTGGTCTGTACTTGTTAACAGAAGAGACTGCTTCTACAGGGATGGGATACACTTAAATAGAAAGGGTGCAAGAATATTTGCTGATGCTATCGAGGCAGTGTTAGGTGGGTCGGAAAACTGCTAGCTTGGGGGGGGGATACAAGGAATAATAGATTAACAGTAGCCACTGGCAGAGGTGAAAGTAATTCTTCCACTGCTTCTATTGGAATGAGCAGAAGCCTGGAAAACAAGATGCAGGATATTTCAGAGACTGCTGGGAGTCATTGCAGTGCAAGTAAACACACGGGTTGTGTTAGGGTTGCTAAGAATAGGAACAGGTGTATGTATACTTGCGTGAACACCAATGCTAGGAGTTTGGTAAATAAATTTGTTGAATTTGAGGTAATGCTCAAAACATCAAAGGCATATATTGTTGGGATATCAGAGACATGGTGTCACACAAATATAAGGAATGCAGAACTGAATTTGAGGAGTACAATGTGTACAGAAAGGATACAAAGGGAGAAGGGGTTATGCTATTAGTTAAGAAACACATAAAATCCAAGGAAGTGAAGCTAGTCGACATCGCTGGACAGTGCAGTGTCGAGCCAGTTTGGTGTGACATAAGCATTGGGAGATCAAAACTGGGAGTAGGAATGTGCTATAGGCCTAATGACTCTGATGAGTATAATAAGACACTGTACAGGGAAATAGTGGGTCAGTAAATCAGAGTCTTATAATGGGGGATTTTAATTTCCCAGATATTGAATGGAATTTGTGGGTTGGTCACTCACACACTAGCAAGGCTTTTGTGGATTTATTGGGTGATTGTTTTCTACATCAGCATGTTCGAGAGGCAACTAGAGGGAGTAACACTCTTGATTTGATTATCAGTAGTAATTCTTCATGCATTAAGAACCTGCAGATAAAGGAACCACTAGGTGGCAGTGATCACTGTGCTGAAATGGGATTTACTCAAAGAGGTAACTACCATCAGGGGTAAAGGGAAGGGTTTTTGCTTTCGTAAAGGCGACTACGATGGTCTGAGACAGTATTTAAATTCTATACAGTGGGACCAACTGATGATGTTACCAACAGCAAATTCAAAATGGGAAGCATTCAAAGAACCTATCTTGGACATACCAAGAAATATTGTTCAAGGTTTAGGCCTAAATGGATGTCAGATGAACTAATGAGACATATGGCAGAGAAGAAAAATGCATGGGATACATACAAATTAACACGTGACACAGAAGCCTATGACAGATATAAGTTGATCTGTAACCAAGTTACAAAGAAGGTTAGGTAGGCGAAGGCAGATTACGAGAAATCTTTGGCAAAGGATGCAAAGAAAATCAGCAAAGAATTCTTTACTTATGTAAACTCTAGACGGAAGAGGATGAATCAGATTGGTCCACTTGATATCGATGGTTCAACTGTTGATGAACCTGCTCAGGTAGCTAACAAACTAAATGAATACTTTGCATCGACATTCACACATGAGGAGTTATTCAGCGAGGAGTATGCCAGAGGTGTATTCAACTCTGGCAGTATGTTAGATAATCTTGTAATAACTGAGAGTAAAGTGGAGGAGAAATTCTTGAAGATAAACACAAGAAAGGCACCTGGGGTGGATGGGATCTATCCAGTTATATTAAAGGAGACAGCAAAAGAGGTAAGCAAACCCTTAGCCATAATTATGAGCCTTCCTTAGACTCAGGGGAGGTACCCATAGACTGGAGATGTGCAAATGTGAGCCCAATTCACAAAAGAGCATCAAAGGCTGACAAGTAATTATAGACTTGTGAGTTTAACTTATGTTCCAGGAAAATTAATGGAGGCACTGGTTAAAGAAGCACTGCAGGATCATCTAGACAAGACTTCAGTTATAGCTTGGGCAGAGGGCATAAATTCAGATTGAGGAAAGACAGATGTAGGATAGATTTGCAGAAATTTGCTTTTTAGCCAGCAGGTAGTTGGTTGGTGGAACAGGCTTCCATCCCTTATTGTGGAAGTTGATAGCCTAAATTAATTTAAGCAAGGCTCAGCTGGACAGGTATTTCGAACGAACGGAGGAGTGAAGTTGAAGTGTTTTTTTTTGGCTGATGCTGCATAAGTTTGCTTTCTTGCATCATATGCCTCTACTAATGCTAATGAAATCTTCCTAATCCAAAGTTTGTGGATTCAGGACTCACCTTCTTTCTGAGGTATTTTTCAATTTAATTTTAATTTTTTTTTTTTTATCATATTTCTAAATTAAATTGTCATGCGAATTTTGCAACAGTTACAAAGCAATTATTTTCATTATTAAACTCATAGTTAAACACTTGATGCCTGCTGTTGTGGGGTGTACATTTCATACTTTTTAAAATAAAAATGTAAAAAATTAACAAGAAATGTATATATATATTTAGTACCGATGAAGATGACAAAATCTAAATGGGTAAACTTTTGTTTAAGCCCTGAACCACAGATACTGATAAGGTTTGATTTGATTTGATTTGGTTTTTTATGGCGCATTGGCAGCTAAGGCCATAATGCGCCAAGTCAAATTTTAAAACGCTACTAAACATTTTGGTAGCCAAAGCTACCACGTCAAATAATAAATCATTGTCAAAAGATGTATAGTAAAAGTATAAAAAGTGTAAACCTTAGATTCTTTTATAAAAATTAATAGACTGTAAAAAGTTAAAAACGTCAGACATATTGTCTCTGTCACCTATAATGGGACTGAGTGTAAATGGCTCAGTCACATTAGTAAAAACGGTAAAATACAAACGTCGCGCTTCTATAAAATCAGGACATTCTATTAAAATATGACTAACGGTTAAAATAACATTACATATCTCGCACATAGGTGGGTCATCCTCCCTCAGCAAGTAGGAATGGGTTAGATGACTATGACCTATGCGGAGCCGAGCAAGAACAACTTCCTCTCTTCGGACCCTGCGTAGACTGGACTGCCATTGCGCAATTACAGGCTTAATGCGATGTAATTTATTTGTGGCCTGTCCGTGCCAAGAATCTTGCCATTGGGAGAGTAATTTAGAACGTATGATTTGCCTGTAGTCTGTATAGGGGACTGACAGGCAATGATTATCCAGGGAAATGGCTGATTTAGCAGCGGCATCAGCCGATTCATTTCCCCGGATCCCAATGTGGCTTGGGATCCAGCAAAAGCGAATATCATATTCCAATTCTATGAGAGAAAAAAGAATCTGCCGGATCCTGGACAGGATCGGATGAGGATTAAAACTCACCGATACCAGAGCCTGTAACGCGCTTGATGAATCGCAATAAATCATATACCTCTGGTAGTCGCAATTTTTAATGTGATCTAGGGCTGTTTGTATTGCATGCAACTCTGCAGTATAAATGCTAGTTTCTTGTGGGATCTTATAGGATATTGTTTTGTGAGGGAACACAACAGCAGATCCCACATGACATTCTAACTTTGAGCCATCTGTATAGATTGGCAGAAAGTCAGAATACTGCTGTCGATGTACTGCAAAGAGTTGCTGGTAGACAGATGGCGGTGTAGTAGCCTTCTCCCAGATCTTAAGGGAGAAGTCGCAAGTTGGAAAATGAGCATGCCAGGGTGGAAAGAATTGCCTTGGTGACTGGGCAACATTGTCTACCGTCAAGTTCAGCTCATTCAGCAGCCCTTGAATGCGAATACCAAAAGGTTTGTTGGCAGTCCGACGGGTGTTGTAGAGATTTTCCCAACGCGGCTCAAACACGGATGGCCACGTGGGATGATCGGGCAGGGATTTTAATTTGAATGCATACTGTAAGGACAACTGCTTACGTCGAAGAGACAGAGATGGTTCATTTGCTTCGACGTAAAGGCTTTGGACAGGAGATGTGCGAAATGCTCCAGTGGCTGTCCGGATGGCTTGATGGTGGATTGGATCTAACCACCGAAGTGCACTATCTCTAGCAGAACCATAAACCTGAGACCCATAGTCGAGTTTGGAACGGACAAGTGCTCGGTAAAGGCGAAGAAGGGTAGAACGATCTGCGCCCCATGAAGTTGATGAAAGGGCACGAAGGATGTTAAGCCCTTTGACACATCTTGTCCTCAGCTGACGAATGTGTTGTAAAAATGTCAGCTTTTTGTCGAAAATAAGTCCAAGGAATTTGAATTCTGCTACAACTGGGATGTTATTTTGTCCAAGCCTTAATTCTGGGTCAGGATGAAGGTTACGTTTGCGACAGTAGTGTACACAAACGGTCTTCTGTGGTGAAAATCTGAACCCATTAGCCAAAGACCAAGCTGTGAGACGATCAATGGTTTTCTGCAGTTGCCTTTCAATGACCCTCATATTGCATGAATTGCAAAATATGGCAAAGTCGTCTACATAGAGGGCATTGTTTACAGTGGGTGGAAGTTGTTCTGTGATAGAGTTTATTTTGATTGCGAAAAGCGTAACACTTAGAACGGATCCTTGTGGGACTCCCTCTTCCTGAGAGAAAACTCGAGAGAGGGTGGATCCTAAACGGACTTGAAACTGGCGATTCGAAAGAAAGTTTTTAATAAAAACAGGAAGGTTACCTCTAAGACCAAAGTTATAGAGGTCTTTTAAAATTCCAAATCGCCAGGCTGTGTCGTACGCTTTTTCAATATCAAAGAAAACTGCTACCAAATGCTCGGATTTAATAAAAGCGTCACGAATGGACGTTTCCAATCGGATTAAATGATCCAGAGTGGATCGATTTCTTCGGAAGCCGCACTGTGTCCTGGAAAGCAGACCATTTGTTTCTAAATACCATACAAGGCGTGCATTAACCATTCTTTCCAGGACTTTGCACAAACAGCTTGTCAGAGCAATAGGACGATAATTACTTGGATTTCTAGGATCCTTTCCTGGTTTTGGGAAGGCAAGGACGATTGCTTTCCGCCAGGAGTCCGGAAATTGTTTATTAAGAAAAATTCTGTTAAACAGAATTAAAAGGTGATCCTTACATTGTGGTGTGAGGTGTTTTACCATTTCGTAGTGGATGTCATCGGGCCCCACAGCACTTGCGTGCGTGAGAAAGAGTGCAGCATTTAACTCCTCCTGTGAAAAGGGCTTGTTATACGATTCAAGCCCTTTTGAATAGAAGTTCAGGGGGTTTTTCTCATTTTTCTCTTTCAGGGCCAAAAACTCTGCGGGAAAAGATGTTATTGCAGATATTTTTGCAAATGTTTCCCCTAGAGTATTTGCTACTGCAGTTCGATCTGCAATTGGACATCCGTTATGCTCGAGGATCACAGAAGGGCATGGTGGATATTTTCCCTTCATTTTCCGGATCTTATCCCAGACTACTTTTGAGCTAGCAGCCTGAGTTATGGAAGATGTAAAACGAATCCAAGATTTCCTTTGGCTCTGACGTCGTACATAACGTGCTTTTGCACGTGCACGTTTGAAGGATATTAAATTTTCAGTGGTGGGATATCGGCGGAATATCCCCCACGCTTTGTTTTGCGCTTTTTTTGCTGCCGTGCATTCTGAATTCCACCAAGGTTTGGGGAATAGTGGGAACCGGCTGGATGATTTTGGGATTGCAATTGCAGCTGCTTGGACAATCGTTTCTGTGACATACATGACTGCTTCATTGATTGGCTCCTGACTGACTGTAGTGATGTCAAAGTTTGCCAGATATTGAAAGGCATTCCAGTCAGCCTGATCGATCTTCCACCGCGGTAAACTAAATGGCAGACAGGGTCTACCATTAGTTAGGGTTGTTATCACGGGGAAGTGATCGCTTCCAAATGGATTTTCTTCTACCTCCCAAGTAAGTGAAGGAAGGAGAGAAGGGGAGCAGATAGAAAGATCAATGGCAGAGAATGTACGGGTAGGCATGTGGAAGAAGGTGTTTGTTCCCACATTTAGGAGGGAGAGATCATTGTCAGTGAGCATATGCTCTATGACTCGTCCCCTACCATTGATGTCAGCACTACCCCACAGAGTGTTATGTCCATTGAAATCCCCAAGAATTAAACAAGGGGAGGGCAATTGCATGATAAGATCATCAAGGTCTTTCTGGGGGATGTCAATCCCAGGTGGCAAATAAACAGAGCAGACAGTTAATAAGAACCCCACTGTAAGGCGAATTGCTACAGCTTCAATGCTAGTTGTAAGCTGCAAAGCCTGAAATGGGATCTGGTTGCCGACGAGGATTGCGACTCCTCCGTGGGCAGACCCATCCACAATTCTATCCTTACGAATGATGGTAATGTTATACATGGTGGGGTCATCATTTGCCTTTAAATAAGTCTCCTGTACGCAAAAGCAAACTGGTTTGTGCTTTTGCAGGAGTGCCTTGATGTCGTCAGTATTTTGCCGGAATCCACGACAATTCCACTGTAGGAATTTAGCCATTATTTGGACTTGGTGGGTCCATCAGGCGGCTTCCGAGGTGCTGAGGGCTTAATTTTGTCAGTCTTGGATTTATCTTTCCTGGGGAAGTATGGACGCTGTCCTGTGTCCATTTCTTCCTCAGCAAAGAGTTCCAAAACTGACTCATCATGTACCTCCTTCTGCTCGACATCCATGTTTTCCTGGGTACTAGGTGTTACTTCCCCTTTCTTATTCTTTTCTTTTGCTTTTGTAACTTGTGGAGCATTAGGAGGTATCGATATAGGAGTGGCAGCTGATTGGTCCTTTTGTGCAGGTTTTTGGGAGCTTAAAAGATAACGTGCAATGGGAGTAAATGATTCTTTTGGAGGGACAGACATGTCCGTCTGAGTCCCAATCGAACATCTCCCTGCTACCTTCTGGGCGTAGGTAGGTTTTTTGATGTTAAGAGGTTTCACTGCTTTTCTTGCCTCCTGGTACGATATGTTTAGCTCTGCCTTCAGCCGTTGAATTTCTTTTTCTTCTTTCCACCTCTGGCATGCCCTTGAATAGGCCGGATGTTCTCCCTCACAGTTAATGCAGGTGGGTTTAGTGGCTGAACATGCTGTTGTTTCGTGGTCCTTTGCACCGCACCGGGCGCATGCAAGGACTCCACGGCAGGCCATTTGAGAATGTCCATACTTCTGACATTTAAAACACCGTAAAGGGTTCGGAATGTATGGACGTACTGGACAGTTGATGTATCCAGCTTTAATCTCATCAGGAGGTTTGGGAGAGTTAAAAGTCAGGATAACACTCCTGGTTTTAACAATTTTCCCATCCCTTCGCGCAGTGATTCTCTTGACGGCAGTAACTCCCTGTGGTTGTAATTCGGAGCAGATTTCCTCCTCGGTGACGTCGAGAAGGTCCCACTCCGAAATGACACCTCTCGATGAATTTAGTGTTCTGTGTGGTGTCACTGTTTTGGGTATACCTCCGATTGATGTTACTCGGAGTAGATGTTCAGACTGCCCGTCATTTTTTGTTTCAATCAAGAGGTCCCCAGAACGGAGCCTCTTAACTGACTTGGGTGTACCTGCTAACCCATCCAACCCTTTTTGTATAAAAAAGGGCGACATTTTACCAATCGGTGTTTCATTGGTGGAATGCATTATTAAGAACCTTGGGACAGGCCCTGATGGTAGTTCGGTTCGCTGCCTCTTTGTAGCAATAATGCTATCTGCCTCTCCGTCGTTATTTTCAGATAGGGACCGGGTTGGGGCCCCTGAAGGAATACGTTTATCAGGATTCATATAGTTTTTTTAATTGTTCAGTGCCCGGGCTCCCCACCCACCATGGAGCCCAAAGGGACGCCCACTACCCGGCATGCAATAAATGCGCTCGGGAGTGGGACGCCAGGGCTACCCAGACACTATACCCGCACCGCCGCCAGCCTGAATCCTGTCCCTCGGACCATGAGGGTAGGGGCGTGGCATTGACACGGTTGACCCTCGCAGGCGAACCTACTAGCCGATTGATCTTAGCCGGGCCTTCCAGGACCACCCGTCTTGTCGAAGCAGGGGCCAAAGTGGTGTATTGAAGCTGGGCCCCTCAACCACCAGGATCCCCCTTTCCGAATTTCCACGGGTCGCAGCGCACGGCAAACACGCCGGATTCCATTGATGTAAGCCCGGAACCTAGGCTGTGGGCGTTGGATCCCAGTGATGCTAGTCTGGAAGTCCAGCAGCGTCACTGGGAGGTCCCCTCACCACGTACAGGTGCCCACGTCGAGGGGATACTGATAAGGAGCAAAGTAAATATTTCCTTTTGATTTTCTCAGAGGTTTTGAATATGATATGGTCATTTTGTTTCATTTAAGGAATAGTTTATCCTCATGAAGTTTCATATAAATCAGAGATGACTTGACTGTGTTGTGGAGCTGCAGGAGATGTTTGGCAGGTTGTGTGTTGCAGTGGAGTTGTTTTATTCACATACATGACTATGCTATAGTGTGTTATAGCAAAGTTACAAGAGATCAACAAGTATTCCCCAGGGGCTCACATCTGGTGAGTATGGGCTTGGCACACACAGGGTCCTGAGCTGGATATCATTATTCTTCTCTTTCTTTGTGATTCCCCTCTATTTCTTACTCTTGTTCTCTCTCTCTCTCTCTCTCTCTCTCTCTCTCTCTCTCTCTCTCTCTCTCTCTCTCTCTCTCTGAGGTTAACTCAATTTTTTTTTTTTTTTGGTTGGTGCAGCAAAAGCCACAGGCTTCCTTGCACCATGTGGCCAACGATAATAATAATGATAATAATAAATGCAATGTAATTATGCTGAAATAGAGACCTACACTTTCACAGTTAGTCTAAAATGATGTGATGTAGGGCTCTAATAAAAAAAAAAAATCAAAAATGCACACCTATGTTGTTGTAAAAGAACTATTTATTTCACTTTAGTAAAATAACACTAGTTATCAAATAATTATAATAAATACCTCATTTATTTAATAAATATGCTGTTTCAGTTCCAACCTAAATGATGCCCTTTCCCACCTGCAATATGTCAACTCCACTCCCAGTCACTTTATCTAAAAGCATCTAAATTATCGGTTGCCTCAACCAGCACTCATTTGAACTGCCCTAATTATTTGCTCCATAGTTACTTTTGCACCAAAGGTAGTACCTGCACACTGATATTCCTTTCCAGAGACTTCCTAATCTGAAATTCTCCTCAGCCAGAAATCACACAGAACTTTCTGATGTCCTTTCTTTGAAACTTAATTTTCTCATTTTCTCATGAATGGTTTAAGCAAGGTCAATGCTGATGGGATTTTTTCTCTTGCTCAGATTACACCTACAATATGCCAATAGGTGTAGAACAGACAGTTGCAGAATAGATATGAGGAAATTTGTCTTTAGCCAGCAAGTTGATTGCTGGAACAAACTTCCATCTGTCGTGAAAGTTGATAACTTAAATAGATTCAAGTAAGAACTGGACAAAGTTTTGGAGGAAATGGGTAGGTGAAACAGGAAGTGTTTTTTTTTTTTTTTTTTTTTTGGTTGATAAGCTTGCTTTCTTGCATCATATGCCACTACTAATGCTAATGGTTGCTTAAATTGATTCAAACTATCTACTTAGATGGAAGTTTGTTCTGACAATTAATTACTTTCAGCCAGAAAATAATTAATTGTTGGAACAAATTTCCATTGGGGTGAAAATTTTTTCCCATTTATTCTTCAACCATTTTTTAAAATTTATGTCCCTATAATGTGTATAGCTTACCCAATCCATTTGAAGCCTTAAATACTTCAATCAGGTTGTCCTGCAGGTGCCTAGTTCCAGATGCTACAATTTGCAGAACTGTACTCTTTGGTAAGAGTACTATTTTGTGTCCATGGCTAATCTTGTTGCTCTTCTCTGCATTCACCTTATTCCAACAGATCCATACTCTTCCTAAAATGAAGCTTTCAGACCTGTATGCAGTACTCAATATGCAGCCTAACCACTGCCTTATACATTGTCACTACACCGTAATTATCTCCTTTTTACTGACAAAATTATTGTATATCATTGACAAAACCATTGAGCTGCCCTAGCAGCATGTCTGCACTGCTCAGAGAACTTCATGCCATATTGTATAATTACCCCCCAGGTCTTTTTCATTTGCCCCTACCTTGAGTATGGTACTACCCAATTGGTACTATCTCCTACCCTACCTTGAATATGGTACTACCCCCTACTCTACCTTGAATATGGTGCTATCCAATTGTTATTATTATTATTAGCCTTATGGTGCAAGGAAGCCTGAGGCTTTTTCTGCACTAGCCAAAAAAAAAAATTTCAGTTACCCCAGACAGAGACAGAGAGAGAAATAGAAGGGAATCACCAAGAAAGAGAAGAATGATGATATCCAGCTTAGGACCCTGGGTGTGCCAAGCCCATACTCACCAGATGTGAGCCCCTGGGGCTAGATATGTTATTCTGGGATTACTGCTACCTACATGCAGTAACTTGTATTTAGCAGTGTTAACCTGAATTACCTCATCTCAGCCCATCCAGTTTTTTCTAGGTCTTGATTCAGTAAAATACTCTGATTTCTGTCATTAAACAAATTGCTAACCTTTGTATTACCTTCAAATTTAGACTTTAACCTTTATATGCTTTCATCAATATTGGTAATAAATAAACAATAGGCCCTGCACTGAACCCTGAATTACTCCACTAATAACAGTAGTCCAAGGAGAGCAGTGCCCATTTATAACCACTCTTTGTCTTCTCCCAGTCCACTATCCCTTTATCCACAACAGTAAATTGTCACTAATGGCATGATGCTCCAATTTGTATAGCAGTCTTTTATATGAAACAGTAGCAAAAGCTGTACTGAAATCTGAGTATACAATATCAAAATTAATTTTGCATCCAGTTCTTTTGTTACCACAGCAACTAACCAGATTGGTTAGACAAGATCTCACCTTAACAAATCCATGCTGCAATTACCATATAACTGTCAAGTTATATGGCAAATGCAGCATGTTCCTGTTCACATTCCTGTGTTATTTCACTGACCATTGACTCCCTTGAATGGAAGTCAACTATACAGGTCTTTAATTACTCACTTTGCCTTTTAATCTCCTTTGTGAATAGAAAAGAGATTTCACATCTCCAGCCTGTAAGGCCATCTCATGATTCCATTCTCTCATAATTATAGTCAAAAGTTCTTACTTATTTTGCTGTTTTTTTTAATATAATGGAATGGATTGTTATTTGGTTTTTAGGAGCATTAGCAACTAAGGCCATATTGCTCCGGGAATATGCGGTGGTCATTGCCTTGACCTTTCCGCATCCGTATTTGGTGGTGACGGGCTCGAACCCCGGTCTAATCAAGAAGCGTGTGCTACGCACTGCTGCTCCTTCCCACCTGGCTACGGAGGCGCCAATGGAATGGATTCTATCAGCCCAAGGTGCCATGTTTACTTTTACCATTAAAAATTCTGTTATTACAAAATCATTTAGTTTCAGCTATGTATAATTTAGTATAATTCTGTTATCTCTGTCCCTGAAAACATCTTCACATGTGAATATGGATGCAAAATAATTATTCAATTTTTCAGCAGCCTGTATAACATCAACATAAGCAGAGAAATCTATCCTACTTTTCTTTGCATTTTTAACAAAACATTTCTCACTTTCCTTATCATGTCTAATGCCCTCAGTAATGTGACTGAAAGACTAGTAATGCTTCTGTTCCCCAATAATTTACAATCATCCATGAATTTTGATTCTCTACCCATAGTCTATTAGTTCATCTGACATTCATATCAGTCTGAACTTTAAACCAATATCTCTAAGTCTGCATAAATAGCTCAATTTTTACAACAATTACTTTCCTGAACAGTTCCCATTTGATTTGTTAACAAAACTGACCAGTCCTACTGAAAAGAATTTAAAAACTGTAATCACCTTTGAACAAACAAATTCTCTTCCCATTACCCTTGAAAATATTTATATCTTTAAATGAATCCCATATTAAAATACTATGCCCACTAGTAAATCTACAAATGTTCTGCTTCTAAGTGATTAACTAATCAAAAATTCTAATTAATATTTGAAAAGTTTAAACCCCCTATAATAAGACATTTTGATTTATTGGCCTACTCTTTGTCTGCATACTTATTCATTATATACAACACAGTCAACTGGCCTATAACATACTTCCACTCTCATTTTTGTTTTCCCAGTGATTATGTCACACCAGACTGATTCAACATTACAGTGGCAGGCAGCCCATGCAAACTGGGTGTATTGTTTCAGAATTTGAGTGCTTCATAACCATGAGCATAATTCCCCCCTCCTTTCTGCACATTTTGTACTCATATTCAAATTCTACACCAATTTCTGATGTTCCTATAATGTATAAATTTGATAACTTAACTAATACTTAAAATTCAAATTTATTTACTATACATTAGTGTATAAACAAGTATATGTTTGTGTTCTTGGTAACTATCACAGCCCACACAACTTCTTATCCCACGAGGACTCCTGTTAGGTTTGTAATTCCCCTCCTCTCCAACTTGCTTCTCAGACTACATGTCTGAATAGAATCAAAGATCAATTTGTATAGAGTGAACAGCTGTTTGAAAGGAAAGTAACACCAAGAGCAAAAGAGAAAACCCAGTTTCTCAGATACAGAGAAAGAAATATTTGTAATGTGCTTATTATGTCAAGAAAAATTAGAAGTCAGGGTAATCCCTAATAGAGAAATATAATCTTGCCTAGAAATCAGTGTCATTGAAGATAAGCATATGAAAAGAAGAATTCTCTTTGTGAAAGATAGACAGGACTAAGTTTAGAAGGACTGAAGTCAACTAGGTTATCTTTGCCCCACTGGAGAATTACCTGGAGATCAACATTTAAGTAATTGATAGTGGGTATTTGAGAAGTTGAAGGTGTTTGAGCAGGGTAAGTTTTCTCAACCTGGAAGGTGGAATGCAATGTGTTATTATCAGCAAAACTATGAATAGGATTTCTGGTGAATAGAAGAAGGTTATTAATATACAAGAGGAAAAGAGTGGGAGAAAGAACTAAATCTGGGGAACACCTGCATTGGTGGAGAAGTTTGAAAACAGAGAGCTTTCTATCATCGCCTGCAGCGCATCATCAGAGAGAAAACTGAATATCCAATTACAAAAATCAGTTAGCATAAGATAAGATGGAAGCTTATTTAGAAGACCTTTATGCCAAACATGATCAAAAGCCTTTGAAATGTCAAGTGTAACTACTTGAGTTTCATCAAATTTTTTCACTGAATTTGTCCATAGATGGGTAACTATGGACAAGGAATCCATACTGGCAATTGTTGATCAGAAGGAAGGTTTCTAGACAATTTAGGAGTTGGTGGTTAATCGATTTCTCCATTAATTTAGAAAGAGTAGAAATAAGTGCAATGGAATGATAACTAGATGGAAAGGATTTGTCACCCTTTTTAGAAACTGGCTGGATATTTGCAAATTTCCAACGAGAAGGGAAAACACCTTTGGAATAAGAAAGTGAAAAAAGGCAACACAGAACAGGAGTAAGCTCAGGAGCACAGGTTTTGAGAACAGGTGGAGGAATACCATCAGGACCTGGAGTCTTTCTTAGCATCAAGGTTGTTCAAATTTCTTCTGACATCCTTTTGACGGAAGACTACTGGAGGCATTGAATGGAGTGTACTGGGAATGATAGAAGGTGGTTTCCCAAAATCACCAATACATGAATTTGAAGAAAAGTAGGATGCTAGCAGGTCTGCTTTATCTTTAGCTGAAGTGGCAATAGAACCATCTCGTTTTGCAACTTATGCCCATCTATAGAATGCCCATTCTACAGATGGGCATAAGTTGCATCCAATAGCTTTGGCAATAGACCGGAATGCTTGACTAACATTTGCACAAGGAGCAAGTATTCTACTCTCAGCCTGCTTGAAATATAGTTTGGACTGATTAATAATTGCTTTACAATTATTGCGAGCTTTGGTGTAGGCAGAAAATAACTTCTTCTATTATAACTTCTTCTTCACTGCTTCTATTAGAATGAGCAGAAGCCTGAAAAACAAGATGCATGATATTTCAGAGACTGCTGGGAGCCATTGCGGTACAAGTAAACACATGGGTTGTGTTAGGGTAGCTAAGAATAGAAACAGGTGCAGGTATACTTGCGTGTACACCAATGCTAGGAGTTTAGTAAATAAATTTGATGAATTTGAGATATTGCTCAAAACATCAAAGGCAGATATTGTTGGGATATCAGAGACGTGGTGTCACACAGATATAAGGGATGCAGAACTGGAATTTAGGGAGTACAACGTCTACAGAAAGGATAGACAGGATAGGAAGGGGGGAGGGGTTATGCTATTAGTTAAGAAACACATAAAACCCAAGGAAGTGAAGCCAGTCGACATCGCTGGACAGTGCAGTGTTGAGTCAGTTTGGTGTGACATAAGCATTGGGAGATCAAAATTGAGAGTAGGAGTGTGCTATAGGCTAATGACTCTGATGAGTATAATAAGAAACTGTACAGGGAAATAGAGTGGGCCAGTAAATCAGAGTCTTATAATGGGAGATTTTAATTTCCCAGATATTGATTGGAATTTGGGGGCTGGTCACTCACACACTAGCAGGGCTTTTGTGGATTTATTGGATGATTGTTTTCTACATCAGCATGTTCGGGACGCAACTAGAGGGAGTAATACTCTTGATTTGATTATCAGCAGTGATTCTTCATGCATTAAGAATCTGCAGATAAATGAACCACTAGGTGGCAGTGATCACAGTGTGCTGAAGTGGGATTTACTCAAAGAGGTAACTACCATTAGGGGTAAAGGGAAGGGTTATTGCTTCCGTAAAGGTGACTACGATGGACTGAGACAGTATTTAAATTCTATACAGTGGGACCAACTGATGATGTTACCAACAGCAAATTCAAAATGGGAAGCATTCAAAGAATTAATCTTGGAAGTTACTAGGCTTTACATACCAAGTAAGAAATATTGTTCAAGGTTTAGGCCAAAATGGATATCAGATGAACTAATGAGGCATATGGCAGAGAAGAAAAATGCATGGGATACTTACAAATTAACACATGACACAGAAGCCTATGATAGATACAAGATGATATGCAACCAAGTTACAAAGGAGGTTAGGCAGGTGAAGGCAGATTACGAGAAATCCTTGGCAAGGGGTGCAAAGAAAAACAGCAAAGAGTTCTTTACTTATGTAAACTCTAGAAGGAAGGGGATGAATCAGATTGGTCCACTTGATATTGATGGGTCAACTGTTGATGATCCTGCTCAGGTAGCTAACAAACTAAATGAACATTTTGCATCGACATTCACACATGAGGAGTTATTCAGCGAGGGGAATGCCAGAGGTGTATTCAACTCTAGCAGTAAGCTACAGAATCATGAAATAACTGGGAGTAAAGTGGAGGAGAAACTGTTGAAGATAAACACAAGAAAGGCACCCGGGTTGGATGGGATCTATCCAGTTATATTAAAGGAGGCAGCAAAGGTAGTAAGCAAACCCTTAGCCATAATTATGAAAGCTTCCTTGGACTCAGGGGAGGTACCCATAGACTGGAGATGTGCAAATGTGACCCCAATTCACAAAGGAGGATCAAAGGCTGACACAAGTAATTATAGACCTGTGAGCTTAACTTCTGTTCCAGGAAAGTTAATGGAGGCACTGGTTAAAGAAGCACTGCAGGATCATTTAGACAAGACTTCAGTTATAGCTCGGACACAGCATGGTTTTGTTAAGGGGAAGTCTTGCCTGACCAATTTGATTGGATACTATGATGCAGTCACAAAAGAACTGGATGCAGGGAATAGCTTTGATATTATATACTTGGATCTTAGAAAGGCTTTTGATACTGTTGCATATGGAAGACTGCTACACAAATTGGAGCAGTGTGACATTGGAGGCAAATTGCTGCTATGGATAAAGGGGTGGTTGAGGGGGAGAAGACAGAGAGTGGTAATCAATGGACACTGCTCATCGTGGACTAATGTTATTATTGGAGTCCCTCAGGGCTCAGTGTTGGGTCCATTATTGTTTTCTGTATTTATAAATGATATTGATGATGGTATATCAAGCTTAATGTCCAAGTTTGCAGACGACACAAAGGTTGGTAGGGTTGTCAAGGACACTACTGACACTATGCTGCTGCAACAGGATCTGGAAAGGTTGAGCAGATGGGCTGAGAGGTGGCAAATGAAGTTTAACATTGACAAATGTAAAGTACTACACATGGGAAACAGCAACCCCAGAGCAATGTATCAACTCTGTGTTACTACTACACTGACAGTGGTAGAGAATGAAAGGAACTTGGGGGTGGTTGTGCAGGCAGATATGAAGTTCTCTGAGCAGTGCAGACGGGCTGCAAGAGTAGCTCATGGAGTATTGTCAATAATATACAGGAATTTTTTCAGCAGGGATAAGGAGGTGATTATTCCCTTGTATAAGGCAATGGTCAGGCCACACCTGGAGTACTGTATACAGGTCTGGAGGCCTCATTTGAACAAGGATGTAGAGCTGCTGGAACGAGTACAGAGAAGGGCAACAAGATTAGTGAATGGAACAAAGGGGTGCTCTTACTAAGAAAGGCTTAAGTTTTGCAAATTACAGTGTCTGGAGACTAGGCACCAGCGAGGTGATCTGATAGAGGTGTATAAAGCCTTGAATGGTTTGAGCATGCTCAATGCTGATGGGATTCTTCCTCTAGCTCAGAATAATCACCTGAGAGGGCATAAATTGAAATTGAGGAAAGACAGATGTAGGATAGACGTGCGGAATTTGCCTTTAGCCAGTGGGTGGTTGGTTGGTGGAACAGACTTCCATCCCTTGTAGTGGAGGTTGATAGCCTAAATAAGTTTAAGGCTCAGCTGGACAGGTATTATGAACGAACAGAGGGGTGAAGTGGAAGTGGGTTTTTTTTTTTTTTTTTTTTGGCTGATGCTGCATAAGCTTGCTTTCTTGCATCAAATGCCTCTACTAATGCTAATGCTAATAAAGCCAGAGATATGGATACAAGCCAATTCTGATATGCAACATTCTTATCTTGAACATCCTTAGCACATTTATTGGAAAACCAAGGTTTAGATAAAAGATGAGATTTTAAGATGGAGTGGAGAATAAGGGATTTCATACTTACAGGAATAATTTCACTGACACAATCTGAGCACTGACATCAGAAGATTTCAAACAGATCCAACCAAGGAAAAGAAGAGAAGAAATCTCGCAGATCATCCCATTTTGCATTCTTGTAATGCCAAGAGAGAAAGGCTCCACTGGAGAAGAGACCATCACCAAGTTGCAATCTGAGGTACCTAGAGGACCACTCACCTTGACCGTGCACTTAGAAGGGTTGTTTGTGAGAAAAAGATCAAGGTATTGGCTGCATGGTTAGGATTGTCTGGTATTCTGGTAAGTTAATGAACAATCTATGCGAGGTCATTAGTAATTGCAAAAGCCTCAGCATCCCAACCAGCCGGGTCCGTGTGACTAGAAAACGGAAGCCATTGGAGTTGTGAACATTAAAATCACCAAGAAAAATTACCTCACTGTTAGGAAAGTTGGACTGAAGAAAGTGGTTTCAAAGAGAGGAAGTAAAGGAGTTCCAAGTGATTAGTGGAGTTTGGAGAATGATAGAGGCAACAAATGAATTTAGCAGAATGTGGTAGAGAAATTTAATTAAAGCCAAAGAAGGTGGAAAACAGGAGATTCCAAATTACTAAGTCTCTGAAAGGAAATATCAGAGCAGACATGCATAAGTACCACCTCTGAAGCAAAATGAATCATACAGCAAATAATTTGGACAACTGAGATGGGCAGTGGTTGAACAACTGATAATTGGAATTCTGTCAGAAAGAGTACATGGGGTTTGGCAAACTGTATGTGGAAATGGATATCACTGAGATTGAAACTGAGACCACGTATATTTGTGAAATGAACAATGAAGTATCTGGGAGGTTTAAATCTTTTTACAGATGAGTTTCTTCTATTAGTTTGACAATTAATGATATATTCAGTAGTAAGAAAAGGTGGGAATGGTACATGATGTATGAAGTAATGAAATTCTTGGATATAGCATACATATGGCAAGAATGTACCCAGCTCCTTAACATAACATGGTCTCGGCAATGCCCCCTCTCCATCCACACACTACGTAACTCTCTCCAGTCACTATTTGGCAGAGTACAGGCAGCAAAATTATACACTAGCTGATCTGGATTAATTTAATTTGATTTAGGTTTTTATGGTGCAAAGGCAACTTATGCCATGATGTGAAAAGCCTAGCTGATCTGAAAGACCTCTACAGAGTTGCCAACAGGTTCAGTCCAGTGGACTATCTAGCTCCCAGTCTGCGAACACCATTTTAGAGTTGGCCCTTCAAAATGTAAGGAACATTGGATCTCACCAGGATGTCCATCATAACCTCAAAAGACATCAATCATACTGCCACGATGGAAGAGATGGGGTGTTGCCGGAGATGTTCTTGGAAGACTAAACATGGGTTCAACACCTTTAAGCCTCCAATAAGCAAAGAGGTGGTATTGCACCAGATTATGAGAGTCATTTACCACCTAGTATTGCCTGGAAATACAGAGGGGGGTGGTAGCATTCCTCAGTATGGTGTGGGCACCACACCTCAACCTTTGCTTACATAGGTTTGCACATGAAGGTTATATCCAAGGTTACTAACAGCCCCACACCATCATGAAGGTGCAAGTAGAGGATTTGGCTGTCACAGACCAATAATACTCTGCCGAAATTAGGTTTTTTTTTTTTTTTTTTTATGAGAACCCCAAACACGAGAGGTATTATAACCTATAGTACTTAGTACCGTGCTTGGGTTGGAGGTTGAGAAGACGAAAGAAGATATTTGTTGATATTGGACTTGAACTTCTTTAGATTGTAATTTTCAGGAAATACGTATGAAGGAAGGTTGTTCCAGAAAACGGCAGTTGAATGAATAAATGAGAAAGATGAAAAGTTGGTTCTGTGGGTTTGAAGTTGGACAGTAAATGGATGTTGGCTGGTGGCGGCACGTGTTCGGACTGTTTTGAAAGAGAGAGCGGGAATTATAGAAGCCAATTCAGAAGAACAGTGCCCATGGAAGTATCTGTAGAAGAGGCATGCAGCAGAAACAGTGCGTCTATGAGAAAGCGAGTGGAGAGACTCTGTTAGAGATGAATCATTAATTAACCTAACTGCCCTCTTCTGAATGGAATCAAGAAGCCTGAGAGAGGTTTTGGGGGCACCACCCCAGATGTGGGAACAATATTCCATGGCAGGGCGGATTTGCAATTTATACAGAGTGAGTAGCTAATTGGGAGAAAAGTAACGCCGAGAGCGAAAGAGAAAACCAAGTTTTTTAGATGCAGAGGAAGCAATATTTGTAATGTGCTTGTGCCAAGAGAGATTAGAAGTCAGGGTAATCCCCAAAAGAGATATATCATTTTGCCTAGAAATCGGAGTGTCACTAAAGATAAGCATAGGAGCAGAAGAATCCTTTTTGCGAGATATAAGACAAGATTGAGTTTTAGAAGGGTTGAAATCAACTAAGTTGTCTTTGCCCCACTGGAGAATTACCTGAAGATCGGCATTTAAGGAATTGGCAGCAGATTTTCGAGAACTTGAAGCTGATTGAGCTGGACAAGGTTTCTCAAAATGGAAAGTTGAATGCAATGTGCTATCATCGGCAAAACTATGGATAGGATTTCCAGTCAATGGAAGAAGGTCATTGATATACAAGAGGAAAAGAGTGGGGGGAAAGAACTGAACCTTGGGGGACACCGGCATTAGTGGAGAAGTTAGAAGACAGAGAGCCATCTACCACACCCTCAGCGAGCGATCAGAGAGAAAACTGGATAACCAATTACTAAAAACAGTTGGCAAACCATAAGATGGAAGCTTGTTTAGAAGACCTTTATGCCAAACACGATCAAAAGCCTTTGAGATGTCAAGAGCAACTACTTGTGTTTCACCGAACCTTTCCATTGAATTAGTCCATAAATGGGTAACATAAGCCAGAATATCACCAGTGGATCGACACTGACGGAATCCATACTGGCGATCGTTGATCAGACGGAAGGTTTCTAGGTAGTTTAAGAGTTGGCGGTTAATTGATTTCTCCATTACTTTAGAAAGAGTAGAAGTAATTGCAATGGGACGATAATTGGATGGGAGGGATTTGTCACCCTTTTTAGGAACTCGCTGGATATGAGCAAATTTCCAAGCAGAAGGAAAAAAACCTTTGGAATAAGAAAGTGAAAAAAGGCGGCAAAGAATAGGAGTAAGTTCAGGAGCACAGGTTTTGAGAACAAGTGGAGAAATACCATCAGGACCTGGAGCTTTCTTAGCATCAAGATTCATCAAAATCCTTCTGATATCCTTTTGACGGAAGACCACAGGAGGCATTGAATGGAGCGTGTTAGGAATGGTGGGAGGTGTTTTACCAAGATCATTAATACATGAGCTCAAAGAAAAATGGGATGCTAGCAGGTCAGCTTTATCCTTGGCTGAAGTGACAACAGAACCATCTGGTTTGGACAGAGGTGGGAGCAGAGATGGGCAAAAGTTGCGGCCAACAGCTTTGGCAAGAGACCAGAATGCTCGGCTACCATTAGGGCAAGAAGCTAGTTTTCTACTCTTAGCCTGTTCAAACTCTAGTTTGGACTGATTAATAACTGCTTTACAATTGTTGCGAGCTTTGGTGTAGGCAGAAAATGAAACTGAAGAATTAGAAACAAGCCAATTACGATATGCAACGTTCTTCTCTTGGACAGCCTTAGCACATTTATTGGAAAACCAAGGTTTAGATAAAGGACGAGATTTTAAAGTGGAGTGTGGGATAAAGGATTCCATTCCTGCAAGAATAATTTCACTGACACGATCTGAGCAAACGTTGACATCAGAAGTTTTGAAACAGTAATCAGACCAAGGAAAAGAAGAAAAGAAGTCTCGCAGGTCATCCCATTTTGAATTCTTGTAATGCCAAACAATACGAGGTTGGGAATAGCCATGAGATAAAGGTTCCATTGGAGAAGAGGCAATCACCAAGTTGTGATCTGAAGTGCCTAAAGGACCTCTCACTTCAACCTTGTACTTAGAAGGGTTGTTTGTGAGAAAAAGATCAAGCGTATTGGCTGTATGATTAGGATTGTCTGGTATTCTTGTAGGTAAATGAACAATCTGTGCTAGGTCATTAGTAATTGCAAAAGCCTCAGCATCTCGACCTGCTGGGTCGGTGTGACTAGAAAATGGAAGCCAGCTGGAGTTGTGAATGTTAAAATCACGAAGGAAAATTACCTCACTGTTAGGAAAGTTGGACTGGAGAAAGTCAAGTTGCAAAGAGAGGAAGTCAAAGAGCTCCAAGTGATTAGTGGAGTTGGGAGAACGGTAGAGACAACAGATGAATTTTACACAATGAGGTAGAGAGATTTTAAGCCAGAGAAGATCAAAGAGAGGAGATTCCAAATTGCCAAGTCTCTGACAGGGAATATCAGAACGGACATATGCACAAGTACCACCTTTGAGGCGAAAGGAATCATACAGCAAATAATTTGGACATCTGAGATGAGCAGTAGTTGAATCAACTGATAACTGAGATTCAGTCAGAAAAAGTACATGGGGTTTGGAAGACTGCAAGTGGAAATGGACTTCGTTGAGATTAGAATTGAGACCACGTATATTTGTGAAAGGAATATATTTGTGAAAAGGTACACTTGACTTGTGTGTCACCCATATATCAGTTCCATCAGTGTTTTGGACTCCCAGATAGCAAGTTCAGCTTGACGTACCTGAGAGAATGTCTGTAACAGACTCAACGTATGCTGCTACTACTACTAATGGTTCATCTTCAATTACCAACTTGATAACAAAATAGTGCAAATTAGAAAAAAGAAAAGAAAACATGAGATAAAGTTGAGATACATGCTCGGGCAATTGTACTGGCTTTTACTTGAGAGTTTTTGAGAATGCTTAAGCATGTATGGCCTCCTTAACAGCCACTGCTTCAACAATCAGTCAAGGAGTGTAATGGAAAATAACAAAGCATTAAAAGTGCTCGAGTGGGCACCATCTCTCTCTCTCTCTGGTACTGGACATAACCAGTCTTTCCCATCTGCTAGTGAGAGTGCATTTAAAAATAATGGGATTCTGGGAATTTTGTTGAGACAAACCTAATCACTATAAAGCTTCATATGTTTGGAGCAGCTTACTAAAAGAAAGTTATTGCATAGACAATAGTGTTTTGGTCATTTATTCGCATCCAAAATTATGAATTTTTGTGTTAACTGCAAATGAACAGTTAACTGCAAATGAATAAAGTTTTTAATGGAAGAATGCCATATCTGATGTTCTTCCATTAAAAACTTCTACTGTTTGCTGCGAGAGAGAGGGAGATAGAGAGCTAATGGGTCATTTCATGTCAAGTGGGCCTTGGGGCCCTAGCTCGACCATCTTCAATTTTGCTGAAACTTGGTGGGGATGTTTAGCATTAGCAGAGGCATATGATGCAAGAAAGCAAGCTTATTCAGCATCGCCAAAAAAAAAAAAAAAAAAAAAAAAAAACAACCACTACTCCCATTTCAGACCTCCGTTCGTTCGAAATACCTGTCCAGCTGAGCCTTAAATTTATTTAGGCTATCAACTTCAACAACAGACGATGGGAGTCTATTCCACAAACCAACTGCCCGCTGGCTAAAGGCAAATTTCCGCACATCTATCCGACATCCGTCCTTCCTCAATTTGAATTTATGCCCTCTCAGGTGATTATTCTGAGCAAGAGGAAGAATCCCATTGGCATTGAGCATGCTCAAGCCATTCAAAGCCTTATACACCTCTATCAGATCACCTCGCCGATGCCTAGTCTCCAGGCTCTGTAATTTGCAAAACTTGAGCCTTTCTTCGTAAGAGCAACCCTTTGTTCCATTCACCAATCTTGTTGCCCTTCTCTGTACTCGTTCCAGCAGCTCTACATCCTTCCTCAAATGAGGCCTCCAGACCTGTATACAGTACTCAAGGTGTGGCCTGACCAATGCCTTATACAAGGGAATAATCACATCCCTGTCCCTGCTTGAAAAATTCCTGTATATCATTGACAAGACACCATGAGCAGCTACTCTTGCAGCTCGTCTGCACTGCTCAGAGAACTTCATATCTGCCTGCACAATTACTCCCAGGTCCTTTTCATTCTCTACCACTGTCAGCGTAGTACCACAGAGTTGATACGTTGATCTGGGGTTACTGTTTCCCATATGTAGTACTTTACATTTGTCAATGTTAAACTTCATTTGCCACCTCTCAGCCCATCTGCTCAACCTTTCCAGATCCTGTGCAGCATAGTATCAGTAGTGTCCTTAACAACCCTGCCAACCTTGGTATCATCTGCAAACTTGGACATTAAGCCTGATACACCATCATCAATATCATTTATAAATACAGAAAACAACAATGGACCCAACACTGAACCCTGAGGAACTCCACTAATAACATTAGTCCACGTTGAGCAGTGTCCATTGATTACCACTCTCTGTCTTCTGCCACTCAACCATCCCTTTATCCATAGCAGCAATTTGCCTCCAATGCCACACTTCTCCAATTTGTGCAGCAGTCTTCCATGCGCAACAGTATCAAAAGCCTTTCTAAGATCCAAATATATAATATCAAAGTTATTCCCTGCATCCAGTTCTTTTGTGACTACATCATAGTATCCAATCAAATTGGTCAAACAAGACCTGCCTTTAACAAAACTATGCTGTGTCTGAGCTATAACTGAATTCTTGTCCAGATGATCCTGCAGTGCTTCTTTAACCAGTGCCTCCATTAATTTTCCTGGAACCGAAGTTAAACTAACAGGTCTATAATTACTTGTGTCAGCCTTTGATCCTCCTTTGTGAATTGGGGTTACATCTGCACATCTCCAGTCCATGGGTACCTCCCCTGAGTCCAAAGAAGCTCTCATAATTATGGCTAGGGGTTTGCTTACTTCCTTTGCTGCCTCCTTTAATATAACTGGATAGATCCCATCCACCCCGAGTGCCTTTTTTATGTTTATCCTCAACAATTTCTCCTCCACTTTCCTCTCAGTTATTAGAAAATAATCTAGCCCACTGCCAATGTTTACTTCACCTACGACATTCCCCTTCCTGAATAACTCCTCATGTGTGAATGTAGATGCAAAATACTCATTTAGATTGTTTGCCACCTGAGCTGGATCCTCAACTGTTGAACCATCAACATCCAGTGGACCAATCTGATTCATCCCTTTCCTTCTTGAGTTTAAATAGGTAAAGAACTCTTTTAGCATTAGCATTAGCATTAGTAGAGGCATTTGATGCAAGAAAGCAAGCTTATGCAGCATCAGCCAAAAAAAAAAAAAAAAAAAAAAAAGTAACATAAATAAATAAAAATAACCACTTCCACTTCACCCCTCTGTTCGTTCGAAATACCTGTCCAGCTGAGCCTTAAATTTATTTAGGCTATCAACTTCCACGACAAGGGATGGAAGTCTGTTCCACCCACCAACCACCCGCTGGCTAAAGGCAAATTTCCGCACATCTATCCTACATCTGTCTTTCCTCAATTTGAATTTATGCCCTCTCAGGTGATTTTTCTGAGCTAGAGGAAGAATCCCATCAGCATTGAGCATGCTCAAACCATTCAAGGCTTTGTACACCTCTATCAGATCACCCCGCTGGTGCCTAGTTTCCAGACACTGTAATTTGCAAAACTTAAGCCTTTCTTCGTAAGAGAACCCCTTTGTCCCATTCACCAATCTAGTTGCCCTTCTCTGTACTCGTTCCAGCAGCTCTACATCCTTCCTGAAATGAGGCCTCCAGGCCTGTATACAGTACTCTAGGTGTGGCCTGACCATTGCCTTATACAAGGGAATAATCACCTCCTTATTCCTGCTAGAAAAATTCCTATATATCATTGACAATACACCATGAGCTACTCTTGCAGCTCGTCTGCACTGCTCAGAGAACTTCATATCTGCCTGCACCACCACCCCCAGGTCCCTTTCATTCTCTACCACTGTCAGTGTAGTACCACAGAGTTGATACGTTGCTCTGGGGTTGCTGTTTCCCATATGTAGTACTTTACATTTGTCAATGTTAAACTTCATTTGCCACCTCGAAGCCCATCTGCTCAACCTTTCCAAATCCTGTTGCAGCAGCATAGTGTCAGTAGTGTCCTTGACAACCCTGCCAACCTTCGTATCGTCTGCAAACTTGGACATTAAGCCTGATATACCATCATCAATATCATTTATAAAAACAGAAAACAATAAAGGCCCCAATACTGAACCCTGAGGGACTCCACTAATAACATTAGTCCACGATGAGCAGTGTCCATTGATTACCACTCTGTCTTCTCCCCCTCAACCACCCCTTTATCCATAGCAGCAACTTGCCTCCAATGCCACACTGCTCCAATTTGTGCAGCAGTCTTCCATGTGCAACAGTATCAAAAGCCTTTCTAAGATCCAAGTATATAATATCAAAGTTATTCCCTGCATCCAGTTCTTTTGTGACTGCATCATAGTATCCAATCAAATTGGTCAGGCAAGACTTCCCCTTAACAAAACCATGCTGTGTCCTAGCTATAACTGAAGTCTTGTCTAGATGATCCTGCAGTGCTTCTTTCACCAGTGCCTCCATTAATTTTCCGGGAACAGAAGTTAAACTCACAGGTCTATAATTACTTGTATCAGCCTTTGATCCCCCTTTGTGAATTGGGGTCACATTTGCACATCTCCAGTCAATGGGTACCTCCCCTGAGTCCAAGGAAGCTCTCATAATTATGGCTAAGGGTTTGCTTACCTCCTTTGCTGCCTCCTTTAATATAACTGGATAGATCCCATCCACCCCAGGTGCCTTTCTTGTGTTTATCTTCAACAATTTCTCCTCCACTTTGCTCTCAGTTATTACAAGATTCTCTAGCTTACTGCTAGAGTTGATTACACCTCTGGCATTCCCCTCGCTGAATAACTCCTCATGTGTGAATGTCGATGCAAAATATTCATTTAGTTTGTTAGCTACCCGAGCAGGGTCATCAACAGTTGACCCATCGATCTCAAGTGGACCAATCTGATTCATCCCCTTCCTTCTAGAGTTTACATAAGTAAAGAACTCTTTGCTGTTTTTCTTCGCATCCCTTGCCAAGGATCTCTCGTAATCTGCCTTCGCCTGCCTAACCTCCTTTGTAACTTGGTTACAGATCAACTTGTATCTATCATAGGCGTCCGTGTCACGTGTTAATTTGTATGTATCCCATGCATTTTTCTTCTCTGCCATATGCCTCATTAGTTCATCTGACAACCATTTAGGCCTAAACCTTGAACAATATTTCTTAGTTGGTATGTAAAGCCTAGTAGCTTCCACGATAAGTTCTTTGAATGCTTCCCATTTTGAATTTGCTGTTGGCAATATCATCAGTTGATCTCACTGTATAGAATTTAAATACTGTCTCAGTCCATTGTAGTCGCCTTTACGAAAGCAATACCCCTTCCCTTTACCCCTAATGGTAGTTACCTCTTTGAGTAACTCCCACTTCAGCACACTGTGATCACTGCCACCAAGTGGTTCATTTATCTGCAGATTCTTAATGCATGAAGAATCACTACTGATAATCAAATCAGAGTATTACTCCCTCTAGTTGCCTCCCGAACATGCTGATGTAGAAAACAATCATCCAATAAATCCACAAAAGCCTTGCTACTGTGTGAGTGACCAGCCCCCAAATTCCAATCAATATCTGGGAAATTAAAATCTCCCATTATAAGACTCTCTGATTTACTGGCCCACTATTTCTCCGAACAGTTTCTTATTATACTCATCAGAGTCATTAGGCCTATAGCACACTCCTACTCTCAATTTTGATCTCCCAATGCTTATGTCACACCAAACTGACTCGACACTGCACTGTCCAGCGATGTCGACTGGCTTCACTTCCTTGGATTTTATGTGTTTTATGTGTTTTTTGTTTTTCTTTGCATCCTTTGCCAAGGATTTCTCATAATCTGCCTTTGCCTGCCTAATCTCCTTTGTGACTTGGTTACAGACCAACTTATATCTATCACAGGCTTCCATGTCACCCATTAATTTGTATGTATCCCATGCATTTTTCTTCTCTGCCATATGTCTCATTAGTTCATCTGACAACCATTTAGGCCTGAACCTTGAACAATATTTCTTGGTTGGTATGTAAAGCCTGGTAGCTTCCAAGATTAGTTCCTTGAATGCTTCCCATTTTGAATTTGCTGTTGGTAACATCATCAGTTGGTCTCACTGTATAGAATTTAAATACTGTCTCAGACCATCATAGTCGCCTTTACGAAAGCAAAAACCCTTCCCTTTACCTCTGATGGTAGTTACCTCCTTGAGTAAATCCCACTTCAGCACACTGTGATCACTGCCACCCAGTGGTTCCTTTATCTGCAGATTCCTAATGCATGAAGAATCACTACTGATAATCAGATCAAGAGTATTACTCCCTCTAGTTGCCTCCCGAACATGCTGGTGTAGAAAACAATCATCCGATAAATCCACAAAAGCCCTGCTGGTGTGTGTGAGTGACCAACCCACAAATTCCAGTCAATATCTGGGAAATTAAAATCTCCCATTATAAGACTCTCTGATTTACTGGCCCATTCTATTTCCCTGTACAGTATCTTATTATACTCATCAGAGTCATTAGGCCTATAGCACACTCCTACTCTCAATTTTGATTTACCTATGCTTATGTCACACCAAACTGACTCGACACTGCCCTGTCCATCAATGTCGACTGGCTTCACTTCCTTGGATTTTATGTGTTTTTTAACTAATAGCATAACCCCTCCTCCCCTCCTGTCCTTTCTATCCTTTCTATACACATTGTACTCCCCAAATTCCAGTTCTGCATTCCTTATATCTGTGTGACACCACGTCCCTGATATCCCAACAATATCTGCCTTTAATGTTTTGAGCAATACTTCAAATTCATCAAATTTATTTACTAAACTCCTAGCATTGGTGTACACACAAGTATGCATGCACCTTTTTCTATTCTTAGCTACCCTAACACAACCCATGTGTTTACTTGTATCACAATGACTTCCAGCAGTTTCTGAAATATCCTGCATCTTGTTTTTCAGGCTTCTGCTCATTCCAATAGAAGCAGTGCAAGAATCTCTTTCACCTCTGCCAGTGGCTACTGTTAATCCATTAGTCTTTGTCTCTCCCCAAGCTAGCAGTTTTCCGACCCACCTAACACTGCCTCGATAGCATCAGCAAATATTCTTGCACCCTTTCTATTTAAGTGTATCCCATCCCTGTAGAAGCAATCTCTCCTGTTAACAAGTACATTCCAGGCTGAAAAAAATTCTACCCCTTGAGCCTTGCACAATCTTTCCAGGGCCGAATTGATCGACAAGGCTCTCATCATATACTCCCTCCTATCGTGTGTGGGCAGAATTGCAGACACTTTCAAATTCAACCCTACTTCACGGCTTTTTTTCAACAGTGACCTGTACTTGTTAAGTAATTCCGCTGGTCTCCTACTCTTAACGTTTAAACAGGTTTCAAATGAAGCTGTGCAAAATTTCAGTTCAATAGTATGCTTGAGCACCAGCCCCTTTATTTGTTGAGGTCACTTGTGTTATGCAGAAGAAATCACAAAAAATTTTCAAAGTTTTAAGTGTTACTGTTGCATAATGGTGAGAGGTAGTGCTCTGAAACTTGGTACACCTAGTTAACTTTTGGCAGAGAATGCAAAACGTTTGGTGTCCAGGCTCAAAAACCTCCACATTTTTTACAATGTGATCTAAAACTGGCACCAAAAATTTGTTGCAACAAATTTAAGCAAGACTTTTCAAAGTCATAACTTTGAAATAAAAACCTTTGGTGTCTTCTTCTCCTTTGGACATTCCACTAACCAACTGCATAAATTCAGCCTAACTAAATATCAGTTCTTATACTTGTTTTCTGGCTGAGAAATTTTCCTTCAAAGATTGACTCAAAATTTGAAAGTCAAATTTGACCTATTTTAAGGGGCAAATATTAAGGTGTTTTATCTTCATTACGAACAGTTTATTTTGTTCTTCTATTTTTTATTGATTGGCTGTAATAAAGTTAATTAAGTTTTCATTGCTTGCAGAAACGTCCGTTTATTAGTCAGCACGAAAGCCATGGAATCAGAAGATTTTGCTAGACTCAAGCTCAGCTGGACTCGTGCACCACCAGTCATATCAATTCGGCCATGTAGAGATTGTGCAAGGCTCAAGGGGTAGAATTTTTCTCAGCTTGGTCTGTGCTTGTTAACAGGAGGGACTGCTTCTACAGAGACTGGATAAATTTATATAGAAAGGGTGCAAGAATATTTGCTGATGCAATCTAGGCAGAGTTAGGTGGATAGGAAAACTGATAGCTTAGGAGATACATGGACTAATAGATTAACAGTAGCCGCTGGCAGAGGGGAAAGTGATTCTTGCACTGCTCCTACTGAAATGCAATTGAGCAGCAGCCTAAAAAGCAAGGCAATTGGGATTTCCAGGACTGCTGGGATTCATAGTGGAACAAGTAAATACATGGGCAGTGTTACAGTGACTAAGAGTAAAAACAGGTGCATGTATACTTGTGTGTACACCAATGCTAGGAGTATAGTTAATAAATTTGATGAGCTTGAAGTGCTGGTCAAGACATCAAAGGCAGATACTGTTGGGATATCAGAGATGTGGTGTCATACAGACATAAGCAGTGCAGAATTGGAATTTGGGGAGTACAATGTGCACAGAAAGGATAGACAGGGCAGGAAGGGAGGAGTGGTTATGCTGTTAGTTAAGAAACAAAATCTAAGGAAGTGCATCCAATTTATGTTGGTGGACAATGCAATGTTGAGTCTGTTTGGTGTGACAAACACTGGGAAAGGAAAAATGAGAGTAGGTGTGTGTTATAGGCCTAATGAATCTGATGAGTATAATGAGCAATTGTGCAGAGAAATACAGTGGGCTAGCATAACAGTGTGTCTTATAATGGGGGATTTTAATTTCTCAGAGATTGACTGGAAATTGTGGGTTGGTCACTCACACACTAGCAAGGATTTTTTGGATTTACTGGATGATTGTTTTCTGTAGCAGCATGTTCGGGAGACAACTAGAGGGAGTAATACTCTTGATCTGATTATCAGTAGTGATTCTTCATGCATTAAGAATCTGTAGATAAAGGAACCACTACGTGGCAGTGATCACAGTGTGCTGAAGTGGGATTTACTCAAAGAGGTAACTACCATCAGGGTTAAAGGGAAGGGTTTCTGCTTTGATAAAGGTGACTACGGTGGTCAGAGAGTGTATTTAAATTCTATATGGTGGGACAAACTGATGATGTTACCAAATTCAAAATGGGAAGCATTCAAAGAAATAATCTTGGAAGCTACTAGGCTATTCATACCAACTAAGAAATACTGTCAACATTTAGGGCTAAATGGATGTCAGATGAACTAATTGGACATGTGGCAGAGAAGAAAAATGCAAGGGATACATATAAATTAAAGGTGACACGGTAGCCTATGATAGATATAAGCTGGTCTGTAACCAAGTCACAAAGGAGGTTAGGCAGGCAAAGGCAGGTTACGAGAAATCTTTGGCAAAGGATGCAAAGAAAAACAGCAAAGAGTTCTTTCCTTATGTAAACTCTCGAAGGAAGGGGATGAATCAGATTGGTTCACTTGATATCGATGTTTCAACCGTTGATGATCCTGCTCAGGTAGCTAACAAACTAAATGAATATTTTGCATCTACATTCACGCATGGGGAGTTATTCAGGGAGGGGAATGCCAGTGGTTTTTTAAACTCTTGCAGTAAGCTAGATAAACTTGTAATAACTGAGAGTAAAGTAGAGGAGAAATTATTGAAGATAAACATAAGAAAGGCACCTGGGGTGGATGGAATCTATCCAGTTATATTAAAGGAGGCAGCAAGGGAAGTAAGCAAACTGTTAGCTATAATTATGAGCTTCCTTGGCCTGCGAGGTAATTATGAATTGAGATCCAAATGTTGGATGTAGCATCAAGATATGGCAAATTTTATAAGATGGGATTCAATGCTACAAAGACTTATTTGAGGCTTATTTGCCTAAACTGTTAGATATACAGTTCATAATTTAGGACCTTTCCTTGTATGGCACACAGGCACTTAAGATTTAGTAAAATGAATGAATTATTGGCATATAAATTACACTTTTTTCTTTTTTTATAAGAGGTCTTTAGGTTTTAATAGTAAGTGTTAAAACACAATCTGGAGCCAAATAGATCCAAAATTATATTTAAAAAAATTGGTTTCTTTCAAGCGAATGACTACTACCTATATTTTGTGGTGACTTGGATTCTGAATTTTAAATGTGGTTAACAGTTAACGAAAGTTTGGAGTCTTCCCCCTACCAGACATTGGGGCTCCATATTTGCAGTGCCAAACTGCACTATACAGTGCTCAGACATATTCCTTGAGCCAGAAAATATATGAGAATTATATGAACTTTACTAAAAAGAACTAGTATAAGTTAGTATGGAATATCAAGCCTAAGGCTATAAACCATATTAACCTGTCCCAGAAGTTAGTAATGGTAACAAACTGAAACAATTCAACAACAGTTTTCCAGCTGATATGTCTCCAACATATGCCAAATAATGTATTTTGTGCATAATAATATGTCCCCAACCAAGGAAATGATATATTATTTCATGTAGAACATATCAACTGATTAGTGTGCACTATAAACACAGAACTTGTTCTGACTGAGAAATAGAAGTTATTATATGACACTTTCCTAGAATTTCTAGTGTCTAATGGATATATTACAATGCTTGAATATGCTTCTAGTTCGTATTTGGCAGTGCTTACACATAGCAATCTGTTCTGTTTTAGTTTTCAATTAGGTAAATCCACTTTACGAAATTAATACTTATACTGCTAATAATACGCCTGTCTTATAAAACTTATTTTATACTTTTCGATATCATGGTATGTCCACTATTTTAAACAGAAACTTTTCTTTTGTTGACATCTAAAATTAATATAAATGTTCTTTGAATCTTTTCAGTTAAAACTTAAACAAATAACAAGAAGTCGAGTTTAAAATATTCGTGACATCATTAGAACTGTTTACACAGATGACTAACAAATTTCAGTAAGTAAACATTACATACCAAACTCAAAATCCTGTAATTACAAAACTGAGGTTTATTATTTATATTATTATTAAAAGATAGCTAAGTTTTAGTGGCAATCAACTTTGAATTATTAACGTTTAAAACACTGTACACTGCAATTCTAGATACAAATAATAAAGTATGCATTTTATCGGAAATCACTCAGACACCTCGAATCATGCCCTAAACACATTATTCAAAGCTTAATTCATTGAAAACCCAGACTCACAGTGCTGCCACGAAGGAGTTGCAGCGGCCATTTGAAGTCTCAATAATATTTGATATTTCTCTAACTAAACACCACAACTGGATGAATAAATGTTATTGATATACAGTTCGAGAAACAGAAACATAAATTATAGCCCACAACCTGAATTATAGGATAAGCAGTTAATATTTTATATACAATCCAGAAACTACAAATTCTAGGTTGTTTCCCCGGTCCCCCTGCGATATTTGCAAAAGGGCCCTGTGCTCTATACAGAAGAAATGAAGCCATCCATGTACCCTCTCCCCTCCCCGACGGATCTGAAGGCGGGACGGCAGTTTCGCCACTTACCCAAACATCATTAGAAACAAAGATCCGATAATCATAAATTCATTAGGTGTTGCTCAAAGGTTCAGAATATACAAGGATACAAAGACCCAATAATCATAAACCCATTATGTGCAGTGCTCAAATATTCAGAATATATAACTATGTAAACATAGTTAAAATGGAAACACAGATCTTTGGACCCATCGTGCTGTCCTGTAATACTTCCCATCCCCATCCCTCGTTTACTAGCAGCTGAACTGACCAATTGTGACAGTCTCTTCAACTCATTATTCCAGCAAAAGCAACAACCTTCGAGCGTTTTCTTCGGATGAGCGGGGGATCAGCTTTTCCCAAGTAACAGATCAGCATGGCTGAAGTTCTTTTCATCTAATCTATAATACCAGAGCCTGTAGTTAGGAATGTGTGAGGAAAGTTTAACATTGTCTGCTTTTACTTTTACCCTCAATAACTGTTGAATTGTTCTTTTCCACAGCAATGGACATTAATTGTGACTCTATGGGGAAACTATGCTAACAGTTGGCGGAATGTTCATCTTCTGCGGTCTTTGAGGGCAAGGTGGTTAGGGTTACCATCCTTCCATACTGCAAGAAAAGGATCGAATCCTATCTTGACAGAAAACATTTTTAATAATTTTTTACAGATTAGCGAGTTAGTTGGTCTTGAAAGATGGCGTAATCGTTTTATTCCTCAGAACCCTCTGGTTTTTTGTCTAGTAAACAGGCAATCGACAAAAAAATACGCAATAATACAGGCACAATATCCAGTGGTGGATTAGGTCACCAGGATACTGAGAAATTTCCAGGTGGGCCCTCAATTATGATCGGAGTAAAAAAAAAAAAAAAAAAAAGCGTAATTTTTTATTTGCACATTTCTTCCAATAATCTTTCTAAACCTTTAAATTTATTCAAACTACCCATATTGCACAATGCTCGGTGGAAGTTCAACAATCAATTACTGTTTAGCTGAATGCAAATTTCCATACATTGTCCTGCGACCATTTTTTATGATTTAAATTTGTTCCCTTGTGTGCATCAACTGAGATTATAACGATGCAATTAGTATTTAGTGTACTTAACTCTTTTAAACTTAGCGAACACGCAACTGAATTTACTACGACCCACGGAGAGTTCTCTTCATTCAGTAACACATACGAGGGGTGATCATTTAACTTGAGGACTGGTGCAAGATCTTATCTTAATCGTCATCATATGAATATTCTGTTGATTTCTCCTTCTCGAAATATTCTCCCTTGAACTTTACAAACTTTCGCCCGTCGTACCCATGCATTAAATGCTTCTTGCAAGCCATTTTTCGAAAGACTGCGAAGTGCTTCCGTTGTGACTGTGCGAGCATTGTTGGGTCGGACTCGAAGCGCTTGCCGTTCGGAGCTTTCTTTAGACATGGAAACAGAAAGAAATCGAAGTGGCTAAGTCCGGTGAATATGGAGGATGTGGTTGAAACTTGGCACCTATAACGTAAGTATATGGCAATATTTCTTACAGATTGCATCAGATAAGATTGACACGCGTAGGTGATGACGTAATATTGCATTAAATACTACTTTCAGTTTTATAAGCACGTTCTGCAAGAGTTGCAATAATTGCTTGCTTGTGTCAGGATGGCGAGTTACGTGCAGTTGGTGCCAGGGGCGTATTCAGGTGTGGGCAGAGAGGGCATATGCCCCCTTAACCAAAAAATTGACATTAAAGAAACAGAAGGCAGGAGGCGTTCTAAAAAAAAACTGAAAACCCTGGTCACCATGTCCTCCTTACGAAGTTACCTGGAACTGGTTGCCATGCCCCCTCTTTTGATGCTACCCGGATATGCCACTGGTTGGCGCCACGAAGAAAGAGTGCTATTGTTGCTTTACGTGAGAAAGGATGTTCTTCCCGTCATATTGCTTATAGAGTGTCTTGTAATCAGTCGACAGTGACTAGATTTCTTTCCAAACTCAAGAATATTGGTTCTGTTGATAGGAAAAAAGGAACCGAACGCAAACGAGTCTCTACGCCAAAACAGGATCGCATTTTGAAGCGCGTATGCCTCAACCCCAGGGACTCACATTTGGTGAGTATGGGCTTGGAACGCATAGGCTCCTGAGCTGGATATCATCATCCTTCTCTTTTTTGATGATACCCTTCTACTTCTGATTCTTGTTCTCTCTCTCTCTCTCTCTCTCTCTCTCTCTCTCAGGGTAATTATATATATTTTTTTCTTTTGGCTGGTGCAGCATAACCCTCAGGCTTCCTTGCACTATATGCTAATAATAATAATAATAATAATAATAATAATAATAATAATAATACAATACAATACAATACAATTTTATTTATCAAGAGAATTCGTTTACAATAAATGAACTTGTTAAGAAAAGTAAATTTCTTGACAACAAGTTGTAGTTCTTCCTTTACAAGTTTTGTACAAATTTGTTGTCTTACAGAAAAGACTATGAAGTCACTACACATAGTATATTCCACACTGTAAACAGAGGTAGTTTATCTGCATATCAATTCTAATCTACTGTGTCATTGAGTATCAAGAATTTTCTTATTAGGAATTTTAATTTGGAGATGGGATAACTTCTCCTGAGCCTGAAATCAATGCTAGCCAACAAGTTGTTTATTACATTCATTGTGTGCCTATCTCCAAATCTATTTAGTACATTCATTGTGTGCCTATCTCCAAATCTATTTAGTATCCTAGGGTGAGGCAAAGTAATTGCTTTTGGGTTCCTTAAATTATGTGAGACATTTCTTTGCAGATTCGACTCTTCAAAAATAGTGTTAAGATTTTTTAAGAATAGATTTAACTTCAGTTTTTGAACTGGATACAATATTTTATGTTTCAACAAAAATTGCCTTCTCTTATTCAGGTCATTCCAAGAGTTTGTCCCCATTAAAAGTTTCAGAATCCTATTCATTAAGTTGTCTATTGCCCTTATTTCTGTTTTATTTGCTCGTGCCCATATATTTACTAAATAATTGAGTTGGGAGTCCACTAATGCATAATATAAGGTTACTTTTGTTCTAAGATTTAACTTATTCTTAATGTAGTAGAAAAAGTACACATAAAATCTCATTTTTTTGTACAAGTTTGTTATATGCATTATCCAACTTAGACTGTAGTCGATCCATAACGCAAGGTAACAATGATTTGAGACTTCTTCCACAGTTAGACATTCGCAATTCTGGAAATTCTGTTCATGTAGACAATCATGTTTGTGCAATTTGATAGAGGGTTGAATGTCCAAGGTTTGATGAGGAGGCCTTATTACCAAAAATTCAGTTTTTTCAAAGCTGAGCGCTAATTTATTATCGTGCAGCCAAGATTGTAAATGTATTGCATCCTGTTGTAAATCATTTGCCATTTTTGTTAGGTCCTTTCCTATTGTATATAAGATTATATCATCTGCATAAATTTTTACAAAGGAGTTCTTAATTACTTCGAATATGTCATTTATATAGATGTTGAACATGATTGGCCCAGCATGAGTGCCCTGAGGTACTCCTCTCTTTACATTATAAGATTTCCCCTTTGTATTTTCTACTTCTACTGTTATTTTTCTCTTGGTTAAATAATTTGCTAGTAGTTGATTGAGTCTTCCCCTTATTCCATATTTCAGTAATTTCTGTTGCAATATTGGGATATCAATTAGGTCATATGCTTTGGTCAAATCTATAAATAAAATCAATATGAAGTTATTGTTGTTTAAATGTAAGTTTAGAGAGTCTATTAAGTTCTCTAATAATGTCTGTGTGCTCTTGCCCTTCTGATATGAGAATAGAGAGCAGAGCTGTTTAACAGTCCATATTGATGTAAATATTTGCTTATATGGGAAAATATATAATTTTCTATTATCTTATTTAAAACTGACTGTATTGTTATTGGTCTGTAGTTGCAAAAGTCATCTGGTGGTCCCTTTTTATATATAGGAATTATCTTAAATGACAGTAAGTTTGTAGGATAGCTTCCCGACTCTAACATCCGTGCTATTAGCTCTACCAAGAGAACAGAGAACTGTTCTTATAATAATAATAATAATTATTATTATTATTATTATTATTGTTATTATTATTATTATTATTATTATTATTATAATACAATACAATTTTATTGTATTGTAATTATTATTGTAATTATTATTATTGTATTGCAATAATTACAATACAATACAATATTAATAATAATAATAATAATAATAAAACCGTAAAGCTTCTTCTTCTGAGCTGAAAAGAGAATGGGAAAAACATACAGGAGTGGTAGCAAGTGTAGTGACAGTCAGAAGACGCATCTTCAAAAAAGGACTTGTAGCCCGTCGTCCTGAGAAGACGCCCCTCCTCACACAAAAAATGAAAAAGGCCTCATTGATTTGGTGTAAGGAGCATGTCCAATGGATCCCCGAGCAGTGGAAGTCAGTTATTTTCTCGGATGACAAGAAATTCAACCTGCATGGCTCTGATGAGAGACGAATGCTTCGCCGTAGATGTGGTGAAGAATACCATCCAGACTGTATGTTGCTACAGTGAAATTCTCTACCAGCCAAATGATATGGGGAGTACATTTCGTATCGCGGAGTAAGGTCACCTGCAGTTTATAAACGGTTCTGTAAATGCAAATGGATACCTGGCTATATTGGAGGGCAAATTGCTGCCGACCATTAGTGACCGTTTCAACTTGCCAAGTACCTGCATCTTTCAGGACGACTCTACTCCTTGTCATCGGGCGAAAAGGTACAGGGAGGATATTGTTTACAATCACTGTGCTATCCATGCGAACATCTACAGTATAGACTAATATTGAATCGATATATTTGTACAGAAAAACACTCAATATCCTTTTCTTCCAGAAATTTTGGTTCTCTATCCAACAAACACCAAATCAGGAATCTGCATTCGGCAGCATAAACGTCCAGCTCCCCTGGAATTTTGCAAGGAGGGATACCAGATCAAATGCAATATACTAAAATTCTTGAAGTCGGTACTTACGACCAGGGTCCTTCACCTGACTGTAAATAAAAAATTGTAAGATTTGAAAATCTTACAAAAATAAAATATTTTTTATCAAGACTTTGAAAGTTAGTTTTCCTTTTATTCTTGCCATTAATAGGATAAAAGGGTAATATATGCAGTTTCAGAAATAAGAATTATTCTGGTAAGAGGTATAAAAATTAAAAGAGTAGTAGGAACGAAAACAGAGCCATTAGCTTTACTTCCGTTAAGACTGGGAACTGACACTATGACAAACCCAGCAGGGGGTCCGGCGCTACAAAAACAACTTAAGGTTTATGAGGGGTCGCACACCGGAAACGTATTCTGAACAACACACACACTAGTTTCTAAAAATAGACGCTATGTATCCAGTGTCACAATTTGTGGTTTTTTTTTAGTGCAATAGAGACAAGCTGTTATGAGACAGGAAGAGTTGTTTTGAAGTATTCGGCCGACATCAAAGAACACATGTCAACAGGTTGTAAAGAGAGGGATATAGAGATTCACGTGCTAGTGCTACGGGGCAGGCTGAACTAAGCCTTCCAACAAATGAAAAGAAAGAAAAATGAAAAAGAAAGAGTGATTGGAAGAAAACACTGTGGGAAGGCGTGGAAAACTCCTGGAGAAAATTGTAGATGGCTTTGGACACAAGAGTCAGAGAGTGAGAAAAGGAAGAGAAGGAGAGGGGAGAACTTTTTGAGCGGTGCTAGTGAAAGGGTGAGTCGGGTAGAGTTGCTTGAAAGATGATGAAGAAATAGCCGACGAAAAAGGTCGAAGTGGGGTTATCAGTAATGTAGTGAGTGAGAAATTAGGAGATGAACTGGAAAGGGGTAGTAAAAGGAAGTTCTGCAAAAGTAAGAATGAGAGAAGAAGATTCCCATAGAACACCCAGTCCATCGAGGAAGTCGATAATATCCTGATATAGTTTTGAAAGGCAAAGGTAGCCGTCCTGACAGGAAAAGTAGCAGATCCTGAAAGCGGAGTAGCAGTTGTGAATGCCGTATGATAATGCCCTGGAAGCTGTAAGATGTTGCCCTGGAAGCTGTAAGATGTTGCCCTGGATAGCAGAAGAGAGCAGCTCTGGATAAGGATAGGATAGAAGGCCCTTATGAAGACACCTGATCACAGAAATTAAGTAAGTGAAAGTTAATTTAAGAATACTGTAAGTTAATTGCTAGAGAAAGGACTATAGTGCGATATTTGGGGAATTCAATGATAAGAGAAAGTTATTTTGAAAATACTGTAAGTTAAATACTAGTGAAAGCACTGTAATACGATATTGGGAAATTTAATGATAAAGATAAGATTAGATGGGTGAACCGAATAGGAGTAAAATCTACTCTAAGGCAATTATGGTTGGTTTAGGCAGTAATTTGGAATAAGGAGGATAGTAATGTAGATGAGAAAGTGAACGGAAGGAATTGTAGTAAAAAAATAGAAATATTAAATGTGTGGAGATAAAATTTATGTATATTGCCAACCCTTAAAGGTGTGTTTGAATGTAATATTGTATTTTGGTGATCAAGTTCTGTAACTGACAATGGTTAAAGAAATATATAAGAAAGAGGAACAGGGAATTAAAGAATAAATTGGTAGTTATGATGATACATAAAAGTAATGTGATCAATGATATATTTAACTTTAAATGATAAAAAAAAAATGTTATTGACACCTATGAGGTATGATTTGATTGTGTTGTAATAGGAGCAGAAATAAGGTGAGCATATAAAGAGTGTAACTATTTAACCTGTGTATGCATAATGAGAAAGGTGAGATAAAAAAAAGTCAAGTCTGTAAAGGAGCCTGTTAGATAGGAAGAGACTGGATATGTTGGAAGTACCTTGGTGTTGAAACAGTGAAATTTTATTCTTAATGAGATTTGTTGTGATTTCACTGTAAATAATGCATAATAAACTTGTTTTTTTTTGTATAACATTTGTGTGTGTGTAATTGTTGTACTGGACACAAGCCTAACCAATGGGAATTAAACATATAAGAGTTTCCCCCCCAAAACGTGATGTCTTCTGTGAAGTTGAATAGTCCGATGCGCAAGTGGGGAGATATTATAAAGGGGAGTTGTTTAAATAGCATAAAAAATAAAATAATATATAATAATATACAACATATAAAAATATACGACACATATAAATCACCCCCCACAAAATCATTCACAAGGAAGGTTTGTGTAGGTGTTCCCCAGGGCGGAGTTCTTTCTCGGCTCCTCTTTATGGCTGCCATCCACCCATTCCTGCGCCAGCAATCTGAATTTATCAGTTATGAAGACGACTTGAAGCTCCTCTATCGGATCCCTGGGACCGCCCGACCTGATTTTGCTTCCGTAACCATCATTAACAACCTCAAGAATCTGATTACATACTTAGCACAGTTTTCTCTTAAGAAAAAGCTAAATAAATTCGTACAAATGGTGTTTTCGCTTAAATCAAATCCAACGCAACTAAATCTGGAACTCCATAGCACCCCCATCACTCCAGTAATCAAGCACAGAGATATCAGCGTTATCTTCGACCCTAAACCCAGCTTAAAACACCATGTTGCAGATATTCACGACAAGGTCTGCAGATTCAGATGGCTTGCCAAACACCACCACCTTCAGTCTGCGCGGGTAGCACAGTGGTATCGTCAACAGATGGAATAGGCCCGGGTTTGAATCCCGTCGATGACGCGAGGAACTTTAATGGGCTTTTTTCACTCCGTGTCTCAGTTAGTCAGTCCCAGGCGTAGATAGCAAGGTTCTCCCCCCCCCCAGAAACTGGGGTTTTTTTCGTCCAGCAAAGCAGGCAAATCGACCATAAAACACAATTTACAGACATAATACATATATGGGTATATGTAATCATTTACAGGTGACCCTAATATAATAATAATAATAAAAATAAACATCTCCTTCATGTCACAGAGCCTGAGTACACATTTCAATACATGTGTCGGTTTCTGCAGCCAGTCATCATCTACGGATAGAAAATCTGGCAATGAAAACTATTTTAAAAACCATTGCATCTGATGAGTACTGGCTTCTTTCATATATGAGCTATGAAATTATTATTATTATTATTTATTCAATTTATTGCTTATGCTTCAACCCTCAACAGCCTTTGGCTAGTAGGGTGCCTACTAAGGGTGATTCACTACCAGTGCGACAAACTTGCAGGAGGTGTAGGGGAAACAAAGACGAATCGGAATCGCATAGCATTGCAGGGTCCGAAATGCCTTCGTCATGCGGTAAAGGACTTTGAACGAGAGGTCGCGTGAACAGCGATCCCGCTGGAAGTCAGCGTTTGCGAACCGGTTCCCGAGGCAGTAGGATGGACGAGTATTCAAACGTTGAACTGGCCGACATGCAACATGTATGGAGCTGCGGACTGTAACGGGCGCGCTGCTCTGCGCTTGTACCAGGAACATTTCCCGCACAGGCTTGCTCCTCATCATATGATTTTCGCACGTGTGCACAGAAGGTTACGCGAGACTGTTGTTTCACGAGAGGTACCATGAATCGAGAGCGAACGACGAGGACGACAATGAGGAGAATGTCCTACGTCTTGCAGTAGGTAATCCGAGTACGAGTACTCGAGCGATAGGCCAACGATTGGGTATTTACCAATCCACTGTATGGAGGATACTATCAACAAACCAAATGAGTTCATACCATCTGCAACGCGTCCAATCATTGTAGCCTGCGGATTATCCACTCTGGAGGACTTTTGCTACTTGGTTTCTTCAACAGAAACGGTTCGCAAATGCTGACTTCCGGCGGGATCGCTGTTCACGCGACCTCCCGTTCAACGTCCTCTACTGCATGACGAAGGCATTTCGGACCCTGCAATGCTATGTGATTCCGATTCGTCTTTGTGCCCCCCCCTACACCTCCTGCAAGTTTGTCGCACTGGTAGTGAATCACCCTGTATATAGTTGTACAATATAACTTACAAAGTAAGCATACATAAACATTAATTTGTATAAAATAATACAACAAATAACATCCAGTACGAGTAAATAAAGCACATACACTCGTATATACAGTGACACAAGCAAAAGGTAGAGACATATAAACACATAGGGTTCGTAATATATATAACTAACATACATATACATAATAATTTAAGACATTAATTCTCCTCATCAGAGGAGCGAAGTAGGATTATTAAAACAGAGATTCCATCCTGCAGGGGTTAATCAGGAAACTGCTACAGCTGTATGTGTTGGTACATGTCCTGTATCTTCTGAGACCTGTACGCTTTATCATCACAGAACTTGTGGGGGGGGCAATCTTTAGGGTATTATACATTAGGAGGATGTTAGCCAAAAAATGGCTAACATCCTTCGAATCATGGTTAAATTCTGTAGCGAGCTTCTTAGGGGAATCCATGTGTCATGATAGCGAGCTTCTTAGGGGAATCCACGCGTCATGAAATCACACAGCTCGTATGAAAGAAACTTTGATAGAGGTTTTCTCAAATTTGACAACTCTTAAAAATTTACATGACATTACCAATGACGAGTTTTAAAACTGAAAGAAACTTTTCTAGACTATCAGTAATAACAATTAAATTTTGATCAACCATGCTAGAGGAAAGACTGAATTATCTTTCTAGTTTCTCAATAGAAAATGTTATTACAAAATCGTTGTCATATGAAGAGGCAATCAAAGAGCATGCAGCCAAAAAATGTATTATAGAGGTGTGTCATGCAGATAATTAATAAAAATGTTATGGTACTTTGCGATGTTTGTGGTATTTGTCAGCTTTTTTAAATTTGTAATTTGTTGTGACTTCTTCTCATTTAAATAAATATTCGCTTTTGTACCTAATTTTGTATTCATTTTCTTAAAGAGAGCCCCAAAAATTGCATAAGCTTCAGGCTCCACAAAACATGGATCCTCCCCTGCTATGAAGTAACGAAGGTAGAGACCGACATGGAAATGTACTGAAGAAAACTACACACCAAGTGGTTGGAATGGCTCCAGACTCTTCAGGTCACTGAACAGCGAACAGCAGACCAAAGACGGACCATCGTCACGAAGAACCTGAGAGCTCCTGCAATCTTGGAAAAAATCAAGCAGGATGTGAGTGACCAAGTACAAAGATCGATGAATACGACCACAACCGAAGCAGAACTGGAGGAGAAACATCAAGTACAAGGACTACAACTTGCAGCAGCCAAAGTGGAAACAGTCGAGGTCGCGATATCCAGAACAGAATAAGAGTGGAAGAAGGCCAAGGCAGAATTCGAGGGCATCCGCAACCCTACACAGACCCACTTATACCGGAGCAGAGACCCAACAGAGCCTTGTGGAAAGTCACAGACCACCTCACTAGGTGATAATATCTGATTACTTCAACAACAACGAAGTGACCTCAGATACCATCCGCACAGCCATTTACTGTGTCACTGTAGCAGCCACCAGGATAAAGAGAAATCAGAGACCAACAGAAAATATAACTCAAAGAACCACCAGCCTGAGAAATGAGGCTACAGGACAAGGTAGAAGAGCTAAGAGTGAAGATAGGCCAACTGATCCAATATCAACGGGATAACAAAAGCAAGAAGCTGATCAGAAAAGTGAAGGTCATTCTCAAAAAAGACAATGTCCACAAAAAACCCAAGAGCTATAATCAGAGAACCGAAGAATATCTGGATACCCACAAACGGAACCCCCCATGCACTCTATAAGAGACTTTGCTGATATAGATCAGACCCAGAGGGAAAAAAAACAAAAAAACCTGTATATTTGGTGAAAACCAGAGAGCCTTCTACAGGAACATTGGAAAAGAGGAGAGAAGAAAACGAATGACAAAGTGGGAGATTAAGGAGGAAGTTATAGAGCGAATCAGGTTCTCACAACTAGCAACCCCAGGAATAGATGACATCCACAGCTACTAGGAAATTACTGGATACAAGAAGTTCATCGGCACACACACAAGCACATAGTGAAGCAGTTCACCAAGATGATAATACCTTAAAGAAAGGAAGACGAACCTGTATGCCCTCTCTCAACCTAATTCACATCCCAGCTTTGATTAAACTCCTTCGAAATTATTATCACATCACAGGCAAAATACTGAAGTTTCTGACATCCCTTCTTCAGAATAGAACCATCCAAATGCACATAGGAAAGCAAAGGTATACCAGACAAATACAAGCAGGCGTTCCACAAGGAGGAGTCCTGTCTGGAATTCTTTTTACAGCTATCATCTTCCCACTAACACACAATAGAACAGATAAGATATCATATGCAGATGATTTAAAATCTTAACAAAAATAAATTCGACCGATGAAGCAAAAGACAACCACAGTAACCATTAACAAGACCTTATCAGAAGTATAGCAGTACCTCACGAAATTTGGCCTAAAAGTGAACCCTGAGAAATCTGCCATCATGATATTCTCACTTAAACCCACACCAACCATAATTCAGCCTGCGATTGACGGAATCCTGATCCCCTGCGTCGAAAAGCAAAGAGATCTGGGTGTGATCTTCGACAGAAAATTAAGGTTCCGTCATCATATAGAAGAACTCTGTGCTAAATTCAACAAGAAACGGTGGGTTGCCAATCAGCACTTGCTACACATTCAAAACATAAACTTGATAAAAATGTACATCAGAATGATGATTTTCGGAGGTGTACTGTATGAAGTAGAATTGTGGGGCTCGGCTGCAAACACCAAAAATAAACCATTAAATATTGGCTCCTGAAGTGGGCAACCTGGAAGTGTCATATCCCACCAGAGCAGCACACAACACCGATGGCCAAAGCGCTGAATTTAACTAGGTTTTCAGCATTAATGCACGAGAGAAGACTCATCTTCACCGTAAAAATAATCGCCGAAAGAGTCTCAGCGCCCAACATTTGGCACATCGTGTGCTGGCGGATCCTCCAACCAGCTCACCGCTCCACTCCCAAGCTTCTTGCCCTTCCTTCGAGGTTACATTTTAAAGATCGTTCCTCTCCTATCAGAAGCTCTATTTAGTCCAATCCCTGGATGCTGACTTGTTTATAATTATAGATGATAAAAAGTATAGACGGCTTATCCTAGATCGGCACGTGATCTCCACAACTACCAACTGATCTCAGATCGTTATGGCTGGGCAAGAATCTCACAGAAAAACTATCTTTTGTTATCGCAATTTGTATTATTTTAATTATTTATATTTTGTATTAGTTTTCCTTCCAAGTCAATATTATCTGCTGTAAGAATTTTTATTATTATTTTTTTATATACATAATCTGGCGATAATTTAATCTTTATACTCCCGCTTGTTAACCCCTGGCATGATGCTGCGAAGGATATTGCAGAGTCGTTGTACCTGCGTGTACCGGTGAACCTTACGATAAAGATCTTATTTATTTATTTATATATGGATGACATCAAACTCCACGCCGTATCCAAGAATGAGCTCCGGGTCATCGAAGAGGTCAGCTCTGATATCAGGATACAGTTTGGCCTAAAAAAATGCAAAATCCATGGACTGAATCGAGAACATCCAGTCGGCCGAAATTACAAGCTGAAAATCGGTGAAGAAAGTGAAGCCATGACAAGGGGTAGAGACCTACAAATCTTTGGAGATGATGCAGGTTCACCAGTTGGAATCAAGGAGATCAGGCGTGCCTGACTGAAGCATACTACCAGATACAGAGAAACCAGCTAAAATCAAAGCTTAATGGCTGGAACACGGTCCTGGCCATAAACACCTACGCTGTCCCAGTACTAAACTTCCTCGAGTTCGAGCTCGGGATCGTAGATTAAACAACACCGAGCTCGAACTCGAGGGAGTTATAAGATCGAAAAGGATAACGATAAGAAGAAGGCTACAAGAGAAGGCGATTAAGAACATGTGGGATTACTTCAGGGAAAACATAGAACCAATCTACTAAGCAATAAGAAAGATAAACAAACGGAACACAACACTCAATCTTAACAAAGAAAGGATACTGAAGCAAGGACACTAAAGTCATAAATAAGAATGTACTCTGTTCCGATCTCGTTTCCCCTCTTAAATTTCCGCGTTCCTTCCAGATCACCTAGACAGAACAGCTTATTTTTTTGTCTTTCAGCATGGTCTACGGTCGCTTAAGTCCCCTTTTCAAATTATTAAATTAATTTAATCAATATTTTAAAATTAGACCTCAAATACTCTAAATAAATTCATATTTTAAGACAGCTAGAAGAGACATACCTCATTAACTATATTGTCATTTATAAGTCCTCGGAAGCGAATACTGTTCATAACGGGGATGTCGTGATTGAACAAATGGAGCTTCCGGATCTAGATGTCCCAGCAAGAATCGTTTTCTGCGAAATGTGTAGCTACGGTTTATTCTTAGATAGTCGATAGCTATTATGCTCAATCCATGAAAGTATTTGATTTAATGAGTTTTGAAGTTGTCTCTCTATGGCACCCATTTATTTCGAATGACAACAAATCGACAAATTATCTGCATGTGTAGGTATTTTTCTATTACATTAGGGAGTTGCTTTACCTTATGGTTTATTCTAAGGGTGAATAAGGTGGCACTCAGGCTCGAACCTTGTGGTAAATCTTCCTGGAGAAAATACCACGAAAGACAATTTTGGTTGCGACTTGGAATGATCACATTTTCAGAAAGTTTTGAATCAATAAAGAAAGGCTTCCACGCATTCCAGGGTTCTAAAGGCCTTTAAGAATCCGAGATCGTTATGCAGTATTAAAAGTTTTCTCAGTATCAATAGGTCTCAGTAGATCCGGTTGGCGTTCTAACCGAGTACGGCTCTATGAATTTTGGCGTCAATTTTCGTGCGTGCTGCCGCCTCGGTCGTTTGTTTTGCCGTTTCGGTTTTGAGCGTGCTCCGGTGAGGCGAGCCGAGGTTTAGGTTTAGCTGTTGCGCCGAGGCTTAGTTGCGGAAAAATATATATTAGTTCTTATTTCGCCCGCTAGATGGCGCCACTTATTTTCGACATTAAATTAAAAATTTTTTTTTACTTTACCCAGGCTCAAACCCAAGTCATTGCGACTGATGGTCCAGTGCTTATCCCCACAGCTACCCTTTCAGTTGTAAGAATATGTGTAAATGTATCTGTTATAGTTAAGAGTGGTGTGAGTGTGACGTAGGAAGTTGTATTTCGCCTTGTTCTGATTGGAGGGGGATACGAACCGATGTTCTAATTGGTCTGGGGGGTATAAACCGACTACGTCTGTGACTTTGCCTGTGATTTCTGGCCGGTTGATGCCGTAGAAGTCGTCTGTTTTTACCGCGTTGGTTTTCAAGCTACCGTGTTCGCAATGAATTGTGGGTTCGCGCACGCACACACACGCACACACACACACACACACAAGCCCGAGCTCTCCCGCTCGCGCACGCACACACACACACACACACACACGGAGATTGCCACGACATCGTAACTACCAGGAAACTGTGTCGCCATCTAGCGTGTCATTCTCAAAGCTGAAATTAATGATTTTATTTAAGATGTTTAAATAAATATATATTTTTTTCCCCACATACTTGGGGACCACAACAGTTTGTGCACGGAGATTACCACGACAAAGTAAGACCTAGAAAACTGTGTCGCCATCTAGCGTGTCATTCTGAAAGCTGAAATTAATGATTTTTATTTAAGATGTTTAAATATATTTTTTTTTTTTCTCACATACTTCTTGAACGGAGATTGCCACGACATCGTAACTACCAAGAAACTGTGGCGCCATCTATTGAAGCATTCTAAAAGCTGAAAATTAAAGATTTTATTTAAGGATATTTTTTTTTTTCTCACATAAGGGAACTTGGGGGGGCCACAAAACTTCGAGCATGGAGATTGCACCGACATCGGAAGACCCAGAAACTGAGTCGCCATCTACCGAGTTATTCTGAAAGCTGAAAATTAAAGATTTTATTTTATGTAAGGTGTTTAAATGTATTTTTTCCTAGATAGCCATGACTTAGACGTTTTTTATAAATATATTTCCGTAGCTTTGCAATATGTGTCGCCATCTATCGAGTCGTTCTGAAAGGTGAAAATTAAAGATTTTATTTAAGACGGTGTTGTCATCTGTTGAGTCATTCTGAAAGGTGAAATTAAAGATTTTATTTAAGTTGCTTTGATGCTTAATTTTTTTTCCCAACACATGCAACCAAGAAACTGTGGCTCCATCTAGTGAATAATTCTGAAAGCTGAAAAATCTGAAATTAAGGAATTTATTTCATTTTATGTCCTTTTTTATGGTTAAATTTATATGTATATATTTTTTACCCATAACTATTTGTGATGGTTCCTCTGGAATTTGTATTCTACTGTTTACCATCTATGGGAAAAAAAACTTAAGTTGCTTTTGATATTTACCAAAAAAGAAACTTTGGCTCCATCTAGTGAATAATTCTGAAAGCTGAAAAATCTGAAATTAAGGAATTAATTTCATTTTATATCCTTTTTATGGTTAAATTTATATGTATATATTTTACCCATAATTATTTATGTTTCCGTTTTTTTTTTTTCTCTGCAAGTTGAATTTGTATTCTGATGTGTAGAGTCTTTCTAAACAGGAAAAAAAAAAAAAACCTGAAAAGTAAAATGTGTTTATATTTATTTACCGTCTTCGTGAAGCACTGGCGCCATCTTCTGTTTCTGTCTGCAAGTTCGATTTTTTTTTTTTTTTTTTTTTAATATATATATATATATTTGAAATCATTTTCTTTCCTAAAAAAGGTTATTGATTAATGGAAAATTAAAACTTATTTTCTTCTTTCTTTTTTTTAATATATATTTGAAATCATTTTCTTTTCTAAAAGTAACTTCTCAATTTTAAAAAGGTTATTGATTAATGGAAACTTATTTTCTACTTTCTAAGAAAAAAGACAGACAATATCTTTTTCAAATAGACATACTTTTATTTGTAAGTTTTACAGATGTAGTTACTAATCACAAAATCAACACTTACATATATACATAATAAAAAATAAAAATTACAACTTAGTGGGGTTTACAACTTAGTGGGGTCATTAGCATCCAAAGCATCCATATAAGATGCAAAGAAACATGGGTCGCTCCACAAGTGTTCCTGGTTTTCGTAGAAGTCCGTCTGGAAAAAAAAAAGAAATGTTAGAAGATTACAACGATCCGCGCGTCGTTGGGAGTTTTAGTGGTATTAATGCATTACAAAAGCATACAAAATTACCCCGGCGTATCGTGAAAGAGTATTTGTCATCTCAGCCTGCTTATGTCAGACACAAACCTCAAAGAGTTAATTTTCCTAGAAACCAAATAATAGTTCCTGGACTACACCATACGTTTCAGTGTGACTTAGCAGAGGTTTCCAATCTGTCTGATGCTAATGGCGGAGTGCGTTATTTACTCGTCTGTATAGACGCTTTTTCTAGATACGCCTGGGTGAGAACACTTAGAAATAAAACATCGAAGCAGATGGTAAAAGCATTCAAATCAATTTTCAAGCAAGAAACGCCATTCAGTCTTAACAGCGACAGAGGCAGAGAGTTTATAAACAAAGATGTGAGGGCCCTATTTAAATCTCTCAACATTAATTTTTATACTACTAGATCGGAGAAAAAGGCTGCAATCGCTGAACGTTTTATTCGAACTCTGAAAGAAAAAATATTTAAATGGATAACTTATTCTGAAAGTAAGAAATATGTGCATGTTCTTCCCGACATTGTAGTTACTTATAATCGAACCCCACATCGAGCCATAGGAATGCCACCTGCCGATGTCACTTTGCATAATGTAGAAGACGTCTACAGGAAATTGTACTTGAAAAAAACCAAAGAACAGATTCCTAAATTTAAAGTGGGGGATCGTGTCGTTCTAAGTACAGGTTCACATCTATTCCGCAAAGGATTCTGGGGCAATTGGACGCGTGAGATTTTTACTATATCTCAAGTATTGAAACGAAGAAAACCAGTTGTGTACAGAGTACAAGACAAAACAGGCGATACAATCGAAGGTACCTTTTACGAACAACAGCTTCAGCTTGTTAATATTCACGACTCATTACCAATCGACGTGTATTTTATTGAAAAAGTACTTAAGGAGCGACGTGTGGGAGGAGAGCGTCAATTGCGTGTTAAGTGGTTAGGATATCCAGCTTCCTACAACAGTTGGGTTTCGGCTAAAGTTGTTCTTCCTAACCCTACCTAGTAATGCCTGTATGGCTTTCCATCCCCAGAATACGCAATCTAATTTTACCATCGTCTTACCCGACACTATATCGCTGAAAGGCAAGTGGGAGGTAGCACTTGCAGAAATACACGTACCTAAGTCCTGGGACAATATTTCCGAAGGTTGGGCCGAGTTTGCAATTCTACAGAAAGAACCGACAATTAGGAACCCCGAGGTTTACATGTTGCACGACGAGTACGAAAATTCGACTAAATTGATTGAGCATATGTATGGTCTTAATGCCAATTTAGAGTTTAAAGTAGAAGAGACAGAATTCAAAGAGAGATTCACAATTCGTGTTAAAAATGGTTGTGAGTTGCGTATGCCTTTATGAACAGCTTGAATTCTAGGACTAGCCCACAAGGTAGCAGTGAGGGGTGATATTGTTGACAAATATAAAAATTTCAAAGGAGAGCACATCGGAAAGTGGATAGCTAAATGTAAAATAGTGATACCATCAATAAAAACTGACAGTGAGTCTGTTGACAGGAAGCTTGTGTTCGTACAACCGCCGACTCGTGATGTTCGCGAGCATAAAATTCCTTATGGTCGTTACAATAGCGTCTCCGAAATTCTAAAGGTTATGACTTTTATAGCCCCTGAAATTAAAGGTTCTGTTAATGCACATGGTTTTGTTTCTTTCGAAATAGAAAGCAGTGTGCGTCTTCGCTTCCCTGAGACTGGACTCGGCGATTTACTCGGTTTTGAACGTATGCCCAATGGTTTCGAAGGAACGGTGAGATCGAAATTTCCGGGTGATATAAATAGAGGGGTCGGGTCTTATTTCGTTTATAGTGCCTTGATTGAGGACCAGTTTGTAGGCGATACTAGAGCGCCTCTGTTGCGAGTAGTACCGTTCGGAAGCAGTGGTGAATTCTTACATTTGGATTATTACCCTGTGCTTCTCTCAAGCATTCAGTCCGTTTCTATTCAAATTCGCACAGACACCGGTCAGTTATTTCCATTCAGAGGTGGTAAAACTCTAATTAAGTTGCATTTTCGGCCCCAATGAACGCGTACGTCGAATACTACAAAGTGCAGGCGGGGGGAAATCCCTACTTTGCAGGAGCAGCGATCCAGAGGGGCCAGGGTTTAGGCAGTATATTCCGATCAGCATTTACATTTCTTTCTCCACTTTTGAAACCCGCTGCCAAGTTCATAGGTCGCCAAGTGTTGTCGGCAGGTCGTAATATGATCGATGATGTCATTTCGGGGGCACCCGTGAAACGATCATTTATAAATCGAGCTTCTGAAGTAGGACAGGCCATTAAGCAAAAAGTCCGTAGTCAGAGTGGAGGCAAGCTTCGAAAAAAAAAAAAATATCAGGACATCTTTCAATGATGGGCGAGGTTATGATGTCAGAATTAGACTTGTTTGCACAGCCTGCTACTAATCTATGCATCGAACGATCTTCATACGTTACTTTCTTGCCTTTAGCATCCGTGGACACGCCGGGGCCAATAGAATTTTCCATACCCGGAACATCTGAAGAATATCTGGACCTGGGAAAAACTTATTTGCGACTCAAAGTACAGTTAACTCAAAGCGATGGAAAAGAACTAACATCGAGTGTCGGTGTTGTCAACAAGTTTTTTCACTCCATGTTTAAACATGTGGATCTTTTCGTTCAAGACAAATTAATTAATCCAAGCAGCGACACATATCCGTATAGAGCTTATTTAGAAACGCTTTTGAATTTTGACAGAGGAGCAAAAAAATCCCAACTCACTACAGAGCTGTTCGTAAAAGACAATGTTTCCGATGTTTCACAAATGTTTTCTCAGGCCTACAGCGGTATGAATCAACGTATGAAGTTTTTTTCGAAAACCAAAACTGTGGAACTTTTGGGTCGTCTCAGACTAGATTTGTGCCATCAAGCCAAATATATTACTAACAGCGTATCGATCCGTCTTAGAATGGTTCGCAGTTCGCCCAAGTTCTGTCTGTTGTCTCTCGACAATACTGCTAAAATTCACGTACGCGAGGCGTGTCTTTTTGTGCGTAAATTTAAACTTAACCCCAGCATACAGCTAGCCCACATGAGTGTTCTTGAAAAACATCCCCTTGTATATCCCGTTAACAGAGTTGATGTAAGTTACTATTCAATTCCAAAAGGCATGTCAGACTGTACTAGAGATAATATATATCTAGGCCAGATCCCCGCTCGTTTAATAGTCGGTATTGTGTCCAGTGATAGTTTCAACGGCTCCCTCAAAACCAACCCATTCAATTTTGGTCACTACAACCTGTGTTATTTACTTCTGACTGCTGATGGTGTGCAGTACCCTTCCATTCCGCTAACACCCGATTATAAGAATGGACATTATACCCGGTCCTACCTATCGCTTTTTACATCGCTAAACAAATGGAATTCCGACTGCGGTAACGACATATCGCTCTTGGATTATACTGAAGGGAACGTGCTTTATGCTTTTGATCTAACTCCAGACAGCAATGCGGTGGGCGCACATATTAGTTCTTTATGACGAGGTGGAGTTCGGCTCGAACTGAAATTCGCAGAACCTCTACCCGAAAACGTTACAGTGATCTTGTATGCCGAATTCGAAAACATTCTTTCTGTGACTAAAGACCGTTCGATAATCGTAAATTATGAACACTAGAGATATATTAAAGGTTTTAGAAGCAGACAGTGAATCGAGAAAACATCTGATCGGTGTCTGTGCCAGGGACGAGTTACCGTCAAGAATACAGAGAAAACCAGCATTGTTAGTCATCAATACGGACTTTTCGTATATGCCAGGCACTCATTGGATTTGCATTTTCCTGGGAAAAAACAGCAGTCAATATTTCGACAGCTTTGCACGACCGCCGACACAGGACATTGCAGAGTTCCTTAACCAAAACAGTAAAAAATGGACTTATAACAAAGTGGTGATTCAACATCCAGAATCTATAGCTTGTGGACTACACTGTATTTTTTTCCTAATACATAGGTGTAGAAATATTTCTACGTCAAAGATTGTAAACAAATATTATTGTAAAGATTTGTGGGCAAATGATGTTAGAGCCACATTACATGTACTTCAACATTTACTTGCAAAATAAAATTTTATTTATTTTAAAAAGTGTCTGTTTTATTGAAAAAAAAAAACTTACCACAACGATATCCAAGTGTGTTTTCTTCTCAAACGACGCGGGGATATCAGAGCAGTATATCGGCTTTTGACATGCTTACGGGATTTTTTTTTCACTCCGCCCTCGGGCTGTTGTTGCTGCGCTTCAGAATCGGGAATTCTGGGTAGTGAGACGGCGGCGGCGGTGGCTGTTGATACGGTACCCTCGATGTCATTCGATGCCGTCGGAGACGGTTGTTTTGCGGCATTATTTTTCAGACCTAAATATGTTTGCAGTATCTGAAGGTACATTTTAACTTTTGACTCTGGCGGTAAATCCTGCCTTTTTAAGATTTCAGACATTTGCTCGTCTAAAGAGAGCATCTGTTTTTGTTCTGGCGGTGCAGCTACAAGCAAGAATTTGCGGAAAGACTCGTTCATCTTCGAATCAAACTTGCAATTAGTGGGGCTACGATGCTGGCCAATAATTGGAACAGAGCACCTCCTTGTTGAATTATTAACTTCCGCCTGGTTTTAAATGCCACTTTTTTATCTGCTAGTGTTCTGAGCAGACGTTTTTTGTGCTGTAACTTGTTTTTCACTCTGTCTGGCAAAGGAATACAGCCTTTGATTATATTTTTGCAGATTTCACAGAGCGAATTTATTTGTGTGGGATCTGAGCTCTTTAGCAGAGTGGATGCTTGTTTGGGTCGAGCTTCCGCCAGATACTTTATGAAATTAGCGTTGTTTTTTAGATGCTTAGCCATGAGGGTACATAGATTATAGTAGATCCTTCGCTTGGCAATACGTGTGAGCGCAGCCTTAGTATATCTGCAGTTTCCTGACGAAAATCAAACAGCAAATATGAATGCGGATCGCGTGTGGCATCTTTATATATGTCGACTAAAACGCGTGTCCTTCCGGGAAACACTTGGCTAGCTAGATGTGAGATTTGTCGCGAGTCGCGAGGGTTTTTAAAAACAATCAAGTAGTGTGAATTCAAGCTAATAGTACGGAACTGTGTGCCTTGGGAGAACAAATTTTGCGTTAATAATATTACACTCAGATTTCTGTGATGCGATCCTTTAATAAATATCTCTGACACAACAATACTATCTTTTACTTGGCTGATGAGATCATCTAAAACAAGTAAATTGTTTACTTTTGGATCGAATTCGGGGATGTTTAAACCATGCACGAACTCGATTTGCGGGTAACACTGAAACTTATCTTGAAGTTCTGAATAGCAATAGACGATTCTTTGAGGTGGTGGCGAAATTAAATGTTCACTATTTTCTAACAGTGACAACACAAATGTTGTCTTGCCGCTCTGTGTCGCTCCCGAGACTATCGCTGTGAAGGGATGATGAAACATTATGTAAATGATCGCGCGCGAGTCTGGACCATGTATTTATGTGTGTTCGCGCGCCGATGCGAGAGACAGGACTAGTAACGGTAAAAGACAGAAGGTGACGTCTCCAGAAAAAACGAAACATTGTCCCCTTTTTAAAAAAAAAAAAAAACTGTGAGTTATGAAAAAGGTGTTCCCCTTCATCTAAGCGCGCCCGTCACTTCGTGACGGGTGGGAGGGGTGCCGCGATCCCCCCCGTGCGCGCGCCCATCACAACGTGATGGGTGGGAGGGGTGCCGCGATCCCCCCACGCTCCGGCGCCCTGCGATTCCCATCCGAGTGCCGTCACGAATGTGACGTCGGTGGGAATAGGATGGGGAAGTACGTGCCCGATCGACTTCGCCGACATCCTGAAAAAAAAGGAGACGTCACCAGAGGTAGCCATTGAAAAACTGCTTAGTGTCAAAAACATGGGGATTTCACTGGTTTTTTTTTCTAATGTTGAAAGTATGATGATTCGGTGGTTAGCTTTCGCTATGTGTCTTGGAAATATCCATAAGGGTAAGTGCGTGTGTCGTCTCCTACCACACGTTTAGTGAAAGTAAATCCAAACCTTTTTGTTACTGAGGACTCAAGGAGACGAGAAGTACGTTTGTCTCTCCGGACAGAAAACGGTACCTCGACAGAAACGTCAACATGTTGGCCTTTTGCAGCAGCAGTCATAACGTCCATGTTGATCAGCTTCGCGTTTTTGGCATTAAGAGTCACACCCTTGCATTTGGTCACTGTTTTACCCCCTTGGGTGCGGAAGGAGTAAGATTTGGGACCGGTAGAGGCAAACTCGACAATGTGGTCCCCAGACAATTCGTCTGTGAGCTGACCCAGCGAGTGACCGATGGGTGGACATTCGTCGCCCGGTTTTTGGATGAACACCATCGAGTCGGTATCGCAATATAAAAGAGATTGGCGTAGGGGGGCCATAGCTTTGTAGAGCTTTATTCGGCCATAGGAAGTGACGAAAGAGCCAATGACTGCATTGCCCCGACGGTGTGGTTCTTCTGTTCCGTCAATCGGGGCAAATGCAACTTGCATTATTTCTTCCGACACTAACATGGCGTCGTGGATGATTTTTGTGTCATCCATGAAAAGCTTTACAATGCTTTCGTAAGTGTTACATACTGCAGTGCTCACCCTATTAGTTCTCATTGCGAGCCGTCCCCAGAGACTATTGAGACATAATTTTGCCAGTGCGCGCTTAGCGGGGTTCGCCTTTATTTCGTGCCTGTCCATAGAGATACCTTCCCTACTATTAAAATCGGAAATGTATGCATCGGGTTCAACCCCTTCGGGCCAGCCCGACGCCTCCTGTTTGATTTTCAAGAAGGTGTCTATGTAGCCACCAAATAACGACTTATGGCTCTCTTTGAAATGCCAAACTTCGTAGATGTTATCAATTTTATAACCGCTCTCAACAGCCAGGTAAAACTCAGGCGTGCACCAGATTCCCGAAAAGCTCCGATCCTCGTGATTACAAGTGGGCGACATCTGCTCGGCACAAGCACCGCATAGTGGGAACACTAGCTTGCCATTGGAGCTTATTGGGAGGACGGGTAAGAACTCCTTTTCGGGCGCTGTCACCCTAGCATGGATTATACCAAAGTATGCATTGTGACTATAGTCAAAGTCGCTAAGAATGACTTCAGGGTGACCGCGCGGAAATACGCCGTATTTGCAAACCCACGGATACAATGAACAGAAATCCACATAGTGAATCTCCTCGTTATCCGCCACCTTGTGGTAAAGTTTAAAACAGTCAACTCTACCACCTCTGAGAGCACTACGAGGGGTAATCGATTCGTGCGTTATGAATGCTGCAACAAATTCTTTCATGGCAGGGTCGTTTTTCTGTTGGTTGTCAAACTGGCATTCCCATACGGAAACCACATCATATCCCTGAGCCCTAATGAAGGCCTCACGGTCCATGGTTTCAGCGTATAGGGCGCCCATAGGTTTGTATCTCTGTGTCTGTATAGTGCTAGACTGAAAACACTTCTTGCACCCGTGATAGTAACAACCATAGAATTCGTAAGCGGTTCTATCACATACCCCATCTAAAAAAAAAGGACCTACTCTAACTTCCCCGCCCTGTGACCGAGCGTGTTGAATTTTAATGTTGTTCTGTTGTTCCAGCCACGAAAGCCAAGCCAACGCCTTCCTACTCTGTGTGTTACTCCATATGTAGCCGCCAGGTGGCAGGATAGCCATTGTGTTTGGTTCTAAATAGTTTCTGGCAAAGATCCTGCTACAAGCACCGGCGATAGTAACGTCCTGACAGAAAGGATCAACTTGCGAGACTGCTATGAAGAGAGAACGGAACTTATTGCAGGAATCTCGCAATACCCTCACGTCGTCTAAGGCATAGGCCAAAAGTTCACATTTCAGGTTGCAGGTATCTCGTGACTTCTCTTGGTACCATAACACGAATTCCGTACGGGTTTCTTTGCTCATGAATTCCGGTTTAAAATATTTTTGGTTGGGCAAAGCTCCCACATAATCTAATGTATCTATCTTGTGGAATTCGTGAGGGAAGAAGCCCTTACGCACCTCTGGCAGCTCGAACATAGCTGGCAGTTTTCGGAGTGGAACTGCTAGATAGGAATAAGAGTCCAAGAAGACTATGTTTAGCGATGACAGAAAGATGCCCAAAATCTTCGATCCATCATAGATAGTGCGAGGCACTATGTGTTTCGCAAAAATATAAGAAAGCACAAAGTAGCCGTCAAAACCGCGAAGGTTGTGGGCGATTACTCGCACATTCCTATATTTTGGCTCTGTGTGTCGAAGTTTTCGGCCATCACTACCTCGTTTCAAGGTCTCTCGGACTTCTAACAATTCATCCAAAAACTCAGCCATGCAATTTCGGCCCCAGTAAGCGCGTTCTTGGTTGCCAAAAGAAGCAACGCAGAGCACAGCCACATGTTCACCATCCAGCAAGACTGTTTCTGTGTCAAAGTAGACAACAGAAACATCGTGCTTTGGGTCCTCAGGTTTTTTAACAAAACAATGGTGTGTTTTGTGCACAGTTTTATAATGGCTGCAAAAGTCGGGGTGGATGCGTTTGTGTGCTGTATTGGTAAGAAAAGTGCACATACAAATGCTACAGCGATGCACTTCAGAGCAGGTTTTGTTTGCCCTGTGAGCATTAATGCATGCTTCGCCTTGGAAAAATCGATTACACAAATTACACAGGAGAAGGTTGTCTTCATTATGAATGGCGACAGCTCTGCATCTATTGCACTTGAAAGAGCAATTGTGTGTGTTTAGTCTCTCGCGAGTAGGTAAGACTTTAAGGCAGAGGGGACAATAATAATCACTGCCAAACAGAGCTTTCAAAGATCGCACAAGATCATAATGTCTGTCGTGACTGAGTAGAAATATCTGTTTATCAGCAGCGGGGCCCCGATACGCAACTTCAAAACCGCACTCAGCGGAAATTACAACAAGTTGGTAATCGGGAATCGCACGCTGGAACAGTTCAACTTCATTCAAGCCACAACTTTCTAAAACAACCCCTGCAATTCCGTGTAAATTTGTAGCCCTGATAGTTTGCATGCTACATTTATCCTCTCGCACCTGTCTGTATGTTTAGCATCGTCCTGATGGGCAGAAATACCGACAGCAATAGCTCGGGCGAGGCATAAACTATCGGTATTGTTGATTTGAATGACAGCTTTTTTTTTTTTTAAAAAATTATTCAAATTCAACATTGCCCTTTTTTTATATTCTCAGAACGATTACCACCCTCCCCCCTATTCGTGATATTAATAAGAATTACGTCCAGACTCAAGTCGTCCGTTATCATAAATTCACTATTTGATTGATCGACTGCTATGAAAGCTGCCATCACACGGTCAAACGTTAGATCCGTTACGGGCATAAAAGGTAAATTTATGGGGGTTTTTAGGCTAGGTGCATCTAAACACAATCTAACGTGGGAATAATCGCCTTGACTGTTTAAATTGGCGATTATTTCCTCTAGCATCCGTCGAAAGTTCAAAAAAAACAGATCCCCGTCTGCTAAATCTGCCAAGTTTCTAAACCGGACCTCGTAAGATTTAAACAAGGTCCGATATTTTTGTGAAAAACGAATTACCCCATCCTGTATCTGGTAGTTGTTGTTGTTCTGGAAGTCTGCTTCTCTTTCTTCCATCTAAAATTTAAAAAAAAAAGTGTCGCATAAGATTTAGGGATTTGTTTTCGTGAAAAAAAAAATCTATAGACATACTTACATCATCGTCCTCGGCGTTAAAACACAGTAAAGATGAACTATCGAGCTCAGTTTCATCTTTACCAGCACCTTCTAAACTAGAGCATCCGGGTCGAGCCTCAACATTATCAGTGGTAGTAGTAGTAGTAGTAGTAGTAGTAGTATTATTAAAGAACTCGGCATTCTGAAAGAGTAGCGTAAAGAAAACACAGTTACTAAACAATTTTCTATAAAAAAAAGTGTCGCATAAGATTTAGGGATTTGTTTTCGTGAAAAAAAAAAAAAAAATCTATAGACATACTTACATCATCGTCCTCGGCGTTAAAACACAGTAAAGATGAAGTAAAGTAAAAAACACAGTATCGAGCTCAGTTTCATCTTTACCAGCACCTTCTAAACTAGAGCATCCGGGTCGAGCCTCAACATTATCAGTGGTAGTAGTAGTAGTAGTAGTAGTATTATTATTATTATTATTATTAAAGAACTCGGCATTCTGAAAGAGTAGCGTAAAGAAAACACAGTTACTAAACAATAATTCTATAAACATTTTTTTTTAAAAAAATCAAATAAAAATTTTTCAGTAATGAAAAAAGAAATACTCACACTAGTGTACACTAAGCTTTGACAGTAGTCAATTTCCGCCTTCATCATTTCAGTTTCCTCGTATTCTTTTTCAATCTTCATAACATCATTTAGGAATGATGAATCGTCATCCATTGCTAGAAAAACTTCTTCCATGCTCATAATGATAGCTTGTAAGCAGGTGTGATATGTGGTCGTATTGACCCCCTTTTAAAGCAAACTCGTGGATTGAAACGACATTTGACGACAACCAATCAGTGCTTAGATTCAAGAGTCACAACCAATAGGAAATTACTACAGTATGAGAATTAAAGTCACAACCTATAGGAAATCACTACGGTATGAGGGTGAAATGCAAAAGACATTGAAGGAAATACCTGTGGGAATGTTTTCGTGAACTAGCGGACTCAATGTCTCCCAAACAACCACATTTGAAGATAAGTCATCTTTTTTTGCTTTTTTTTTCATACCAAATTTGAAGAAAAGCTTTGGGGGACGATACCAACGTTAGTTATGGGGGATTATATGTCCTTTGTACGACATGTCACAAACAACAACAGCAACATTTGAAGGCGAGTTATCTTTTTTGTTGTATGACATGTCACAAACAGACACATTTGACAGTGAGCTATCTTTTTTTTTTCCCCATCCACTCAGGAATGCTATAGAATTGTGAACATCTGTGCAGCTTGCATTGAAGGAAATACCTGTGGAATGCTTTCGTGAACTAGCGGACTCAATGTCTCCCACATTTGAAGATAAGTTATCTTTTTTTTTTTTTTTTTTTTTTCTCATACTGAACAAAGTCTTTGGGAACGATACCAACGTTAGTTATGGGGGATTATATGTCCTTTGTACGACATGTCACAAACAACAACAACAACATTTGAAGATGAGTTATCTTTTTTTTTCCTTTGTACGACATGTCACAAACAGCCTCATTTGAAGATGAGTTATCTTGGGACAGACGTCTCCTTCACAACATGTACCTATTGCTCCTGGCACGTTACGAGTTTATGAGCCAATAACAAGGCTAGCAGATTCTAAGCATCAGATGTTATGAGCCAATAACAAGACTAGTAGATTCTAAGCATCTGATGTTATAATCCAATAGACCACATTTGCAGTTTGGAACTTTCTCAGTGCGGTTGTAATTTTTTTTTCCACTGCTGCTGTTTTCCCACAAAAATGTCACGGCACGAAATGTTTGATGATATAAGACGACCAAACGTAACTTTCTACAGACGTCTAAGCCACAGCAGCACAGTTCGTGCTTATTGTCACGAATTCGAGCCACATATTACGATCGAGACATCTAATACGCACATGATGCTATCGAGAAACCAGTGGGAAGAATTCAAAAGCAAAATGACTGATATCTTGCTTTCCGTAAGAGCCAGATCTAAAGATGAAATCCATCTACCGGGGATCCGAATCAATACAGATGGTGGTGTTTGTGATTTCTATTGGAAACAATTCTCGCTATCAGGAGAACGACGAATGACTCTCCACCTTTCTGAACTTGAAGCTATACCTAATAGAATCATAGACATAGATTCTTTTCTTCAACGTCTAGAAGACGAAAAACCCGCATTTCTGTTAATGCAGTCAGTTATATTGGAACATCTTGATTGTGTTAGAGAACGTATAAAGAACGACGTGTTTACTGGTTCTATCGATGTTTCCTTTAACGACGTCTATGCATATTACGTAAGAAACGCTGAACCATCTACAAGTGTTAAAATTTTTATTGCTAAGTGTTCGAAAGAAGGGGTAGTTACTGAGTTCAACGCTTATGCTTTGTACAATGCTGTAGTTTCGATGATCGAAGAACTTCAAACTGCTTACACGACGAAATATACGAAGTATCCGTTCTGATCAAAGCAATGTATATATGTAAGTGTTGATTTTGTGATTAGTAACTACATCTGTAAAACTTACAAATAAAAGTATGTCTATTTGAAAAAGATATTGTCTGTCTTTTTTCTTAGAAAGTAGAAAAATAAGTTTTAATTTTCCATTAATCAATAACCTTTTTAAAATTGAGAAGTTACTTTTAAAAATGAAAATGATTTCAAATATATATTAAAAAAAGAAAGAAGAAAATAAGTTTTAATTTTCCATTAATCAATAACCTTTTTAGGAAAGAAAATGAGTTCAAATATATATATATATTAAAAAAAAAAAAAAAAATCGAACTTGCAGACAGAAACAGAAGATGGTGCCAGTGCTTCACGAAGACGGTAAATAAATATAAACACATTTTACTTTTCAGGTTTTTTTTTTTTTTTTTTTTCCTGTTTAGAAAGACTCTACACATCAGAATACAAATTCAACTTGCAGAGAAAAAATGGAAACATCATAAATAATTATGGGTAAAAATATATACATATAAATTTAACCATAAAAAGGATATAAAATGAAATAAATTCCTTAATTTCAGATTTTTCAGCTTTCAGAATTATTCACTAGATGGAGCCAAAGTTTCTTTTTTTTTGGTAAATATCAAAAGCAACTTAAGTTTTTTTTCCCATAGATGGTAAACAGTAGAATACAAATTCCAGAGGAACCATCACAAATAGTTATGGGTAAAAATATATATACATATAAATTTAACCATAAAAAAGGACATAAAATGAAATAAATTCCTTAATTTCAGATTTTTCAGCTTTCAGAATTATTCACTAGATGGAGCCACAGTTTTCTAGGTCTTCCATTGTCATGGCAATCTCCGGGCACAAACTGTTGTGGTCCCCAAGTATGTGGGGAAAAAAAAATATATATTTAAACATCTTAAATAAAATCTTTAATTTCAGCTTTCAGAATGCTTCCAGAGATGGCGACACCATTTTCTATGTCTTCCATTGTCATGGCAATCTCCGTGCACAAACTGTTGTGGTCCCAAGTATGTGGGAAAAAAAATATATATATATATATTTAAACATCTTAAATAAAATCATTAATTTCAACTTTCAGAATGCTTCAATAGATGGCGCCACAGTTTCTTGGTAGTTACGATGTCGTTGCAATCTCCATTCAAGAAGTATGTGAGAAAAAAATATATATATTTAAACATCTTAAATAAAAATCATTAATTTCAGCTTTCAGAATGACACGCTAGATGGCGACACAGTTTCATGGTAGTTACGATGTCGTGGCAATCTCTGTGCTTGCGTGTGTGTGTGTGTGTGTGTGTGTGCGTGCGCGAACCCACAATTCATTGCGAACACGGTAGCTTGAAAACCAACGCGGTAAAAACAGACGACTTCTACGGCATCAACCGGCCAGAAATCACAGGCAAAGTCACAGACGTAGTCGGTTTATACCCCCCAGACCAATCAGAACATCGGTTCGTATCCCCCTCCAATCAGAACAAGGCGAAATACAACTTCCTACGTCACACTCACACCACTCTTCACTATAACAGATACATTTACACACATTCTTACAACTGAAAGGGTAGCCGTGGGGATAAACACCAGACCATCAGTAGCAATGACTTGGGTTTGAGCCTGGGTAAAGTAAAAAAAAAAATTTTAATTTAATGTCGAAAATAAGTGGCGCCATCTAGCGGGCGAAATAAGAACTAAAATATATTTTTGCGCAACAGCTAAACCTAAACCTCACCTCACCGGAGCACGCTCAAAACCGAAACGGCAAAACAAACGACCGAGGCGGCAGCACGCACGAAAATTGACGCCAAAATTCATAGAGCCGTACTCGGTTAGAACCCCAACCGGATCTACTGGTCTCTATTGATTGTTAGTTTCTAATGAAGGCCTTGCATATATCAGATTTAACCCTAACCATTACATACAAAGGGATCTGTTTTTACAGAAACCACATTGAGTATTACTTATTAGAATTTTCATTTCAATAAGCTAAGTCAAACGAGTATGAATAAAATTTTCGGGGACTTTTACCAACACAGCTGGCGAGGAGATTGGTCTATAGTTTTGTGGATTGGAACAGCCAGGCTCTAGTTGAAGAAAGACTAAACCAACGATGGAGAATTAAAGGCACTCGTGGCATGATGGACGCATAGAAGATATATCGGCCATTCATAAATAGTACACTACAAGAAGTATGTTTTTTTTTATTTAAAGTCAAATTTGTTTTGTGATCTATAAGCCCCATCTAGTCTTTGTAATTAAAAGCTTTCAAATATTATGTTAACGTGTTCTTTTCAGTTGAATGTGTTATTTGCTTTCATCTGAATTTATAGTTTAGATGGTTTGTAATTTTAACTTTTATAAAAAGAATTAAATGTTTTAAATGAGAACATTTAATTTAAATTGTGGTTAATGAACCACAATTTATTAATTTTTTATAAATTAAATTTATTTATTTACTAATTTATGAAACATAATTTATTAAAATTTTTATTTAAATTGTGGATTCACTTAGAAGAATTAGCCATAACATGCCAAAGAATGTCATGAATGATGGCGGAATTGCCCTTGGTGATTCTCCTGTGAGTTATAGCTTTTTTTGCTCGCTTCTCTTGGCTTCTTTTGTCCTACAGTTATAGGACAAAAGAGGCCTGCTAGTTTGGGAATGAACGACTTCAAAATCTTAACACCTCCACTCAAAAAGAAAATAAAGATGTATATTTACAAATGAAAATATTCGTTTAAAATAAGGTAAATGCAAGATAAAAACAGAAATAAAACACCAAATCTCCCCCACCCACCTTCCCCGACTCGGTTCAGAATATTATTAAAAACCTTCGGCTATCGGCAAAGTGTATCATCGCATGGATTTTGTGAGTAGAAGGCGTTTGATTCAGATTCCTACCGTAACATCTTGACAGTGGTCTAGCATTTGAAACCACCGTTTGTCGCTATTTATACAGGATGATCAGTAAATATTTTGGGAGGTTATAGTATCGATTATTCTGAGTAAAAGAGTTCATATAAACATGTGTTCAATTCTTAATGGATACGGAGATTCAGCTATTTGAAACTGGCCTGTACAAAGCCATTATGAGAGGTATTAAAGAACGATAAATGACTTATTGTTTGTATTTATTGACTTTTTGAATGAAACAAAACACAAATAATTGACAAATTTTTACAGTTCACAATAAATGTTCGAAAATCCCACCGCCAACCGCAATGCACTTTGCAACTCTTGTGGTAATATGACGTATTGTTCTTCTGAGGTCTTTCCTTTAGGAGGGCAGCAGTATCCAAAACGAGCGAGCAATTCGTCTTTTGTATTAACCTTTTCCTTGTATATTGCGCTTTTTCATCCATCCCTGCAAACAAAAATCTAACGGAGTGAGGTCTGGAGACCTATGTGGCCAATAAACGGGACACTGCTGCTGATCCATCATTCAAGGAAAGTTCGATTTAGATATTGTATCACCAGACGGGTATAATGTGCAGCAGCTCCGTCATGCTGAAAGTACATACCAATTCTTGTAGTCAAGGGTTGGTATGTACATCCTTCAATACTAGTGCAAGTTCATTTTGCAGAAATTCTTGGTAAATGGGCCCTGTAAGACGATTTCGCAACACAACAGGCCCAATCAACTGATTGTCGATGATACGTTTACAGAGAAGGGATGCTGAAAATTTGTTTCTACAGTGGCATGTGGATTTTCGTCTGACGACCTATGAGAGTTACGGGTTTTATTGATACCGTGACGGGTGAAAGTAGCTTCATCGCTGAACAGTATTCAAAAAATCAAATTATTATATTAGGCTTCCCCGTAATTTTATACATTAACCCGTATTTCTGTCTGTAAATTGCACGTGTTCTCAGGTCTACTTGCTTGTTTTGCTGGACGAAAAAACCACGAGTTCTAGGGTAAAAAACCTTGCTATCTACGCTTGAGGCCGACTAACTCAGCCACGGAGTGAAAAAAGCCCATTAAAGCTCCTCGCGTCATTAAAGTTCCATCCGGTGTGGGGAGGATGCTGACGATACCACTGTGCTATTCGCGCAGACGCTGAACGCCGATTAATGGAATTAATCAGCGATTAGCATTTACCCACTGACAAAATTCCAATCGCTGAGCGTACTCTTCTGGTTGAAGGTGTTGTACCCGCTGTACGTGAAATAGATACAAGCCGTGCTCACGTAATGTTCGCCATACTTGTCTGTGGAACACCGATGCGCGTAGAAATCCTTCGTGTGCTAATATTAGGACTACGTTCTACCGACTGAAGAATGTGTTCTATTTCATCCATATTTTGTTCATTTGCACATTCAGAAGAAATTTGACCGCTGGGAACTGTACCAGTCTCAGGCAGTTTGGTGTAAACACTAGTAAACGCTCTTGAATCCGGTATTCTGCGGCAAGGAAACCGTCGACAGTATTCCCTACAAGCAGCAGTAGCACTTCCACCACAAAAACCGTAGACAAACACCATATGGGCAGAGCCGGAACTAGGCAATCCTACACCTGGAGCAAATACGCCCCTATTATAGCTAGGGTTGTCGACGTCCGGGGGCAGCATGTCTTCCTGGCGCTCCTGATTGTGATAGAATAGATAATTCCTTCAGTTTTCGCCCGCGAAGCTCAGCGCCTGAGGGAAATTCCCCCTTTGCACCCCCCTTGCTACGCCACTGCAATCTTTATGAATTTATAAAAATTATTATTGCAACGGTCTTCGATTTGCATATATTTATTAATAAAATAATTTAAATAATATAATGAATGTAACAAAACAAAAATATCAAAGAAAAAGAAACAAATATTCATTTATATCTACAGCGAATTTAATTCTATATAAACTACAAAGAAATTAGAAAACCAGAGAGTTTATGTTTATATATCTAGTATAAAATCATAGAAACAAAATATTGCGAAATATAGTACTTTTAACATTATAACATAAACTAAAAATATGCAATGAAGGCGTATTATTTTAATTGAAATTTTCTCGCTTTGGAGGACCGTTCACAAGAACGGTTCTTATTAAGGCAGGGTAAGAAAAATTCATAGCCTATTTCTATATTTGGGTAAGATTCTATTAGACAATACTCATGAACGAATTGGAGAAGTTGTAAAGGGGTTTATAGATTTTATATCCTGCAGAATTGATAAAACATGATTTTTCAAATATCTGTTGAATTTCAACAGATATTTGAAAAATTTTGTTTGTCCCCAGTGGTGGAGGACAAACCAAAAAGCTCAGAGGGTGATGTCACAAAACGGGCCATACTTTTTAGAAGTTTGTAATTGTAGTTTCTCTGTTATTTTCGAAATTTGTAAAACACTGTTCCTCCCTGATTTTTTTTCCCGTAAGATTATAAATCCCGAATTTATAATTTTTTTCACTCTCACAAAAATTTCTGGAATCATAAGTAGCACGTACAAAGATAATGCAGTATTTCTTTTAATAATTTTTTTATAGGTGCCTGCATACGTTTTACGTTCCACTTACATCTTGGAACTGTAATCCATTTAACCCTTAATTTGCGCTTTCTAATTGCTTAAATTGCCTAAAGGTGGGACCAAATTTGTATGCCTTTGGTGGGACCAAAGCATACAAAGTTAAGTTTCTCTTAATCCGTTCGTTATATGGAAATTTTCTTCATTCTACAGAAACTTTTAAATGTAATTACCAAAAGGAATAAAAAAAAAATTCGCTATAAAGAAGTTCGTTAAACACAGGTCCGACTGTAATTAAATCAAAAATGAAGCAATTTTAAAATATATAACAGGTCGAATATGCCCTTAAAATGCTACACCCGGGGCTGATACCCCGCTCGCCCAACCCTAGTTCCGGCTGTGCATTTGGGAATATTCAGCGTGTGTGAAGATATACAGCTTCTAACACCAAACAACATCGGGTTATAACTGCTTCTTGGTCACATCTAATTCAGGGAGCTGTGCGTGCCAGTTCCAAACAGCTGTTTCTCCGTATCCATTGAGAATTGAACATATGTTTCTATGAACTTTTTTACTCAGAATAATCGATACTAGAACCTCCCAAAATATTTACTATTCCTCCTGAATCAGCCTGTATAGTACGGGGTGGTTTATTATATAAACTTCCCTGACTGCAATGAATGCTACTTGTGGAAAACTAATCGGTGTCTGTGAGATTGCGTAGACTAACATTTAACCTGTATTAATGAAGAAAAGTTCAGGATTTCTCACTGACTGAACAGTTTTGGAGTACGAGACACTCACTTGATCATAATGAAGTTTATGCGGTAGATCATGCCCGTCCCACATTACTGCTGTGGGTTGGAATTATTTTATGTTACCGCTACACCCACTCGCTTCAACTTTCGTATCGATCCGTTTGTGAACAAGTCAAGTCCTCACGGTAGCACAGTAGAATAACCTACCCCCCCCATAGCGGGTGGAAAATACACGAGTTCGAGTTCCATAGATGACGTGAGGAATTTTTATGGGCCTTTTTCACAACATTTTTGTCTGTTTCAAGCGAAGCTAGTATGGTTTTTTCCCCCTCCCGGAAAGTTGGATTTTTTTTCGTCCAGCAAACATAAAATCGACCACAAAACACACGCAATTTACAAACAGTACATACGGAGCAATATGGCTTATAATAATATGGCTGATAATAATTGGTTGGTTAATATGGCTGATAATAATTGGTTGGTTATATCGAAGTCTTCATCATGAAAACTTGGATTTATGCCCAATCGGGTGTTTTAACTGTCTGAATTTTGATTTTCGGCATGTTAATTGTCGGTAATTTGAATTAAACCCAAGTAATATATAGGAAACGTAAATCGAAGAAATAAATAAAACCCTGACGAGATATAAAACTAAAAATATATGACGCTGAGCCCTTTTGTTACTTAAAACACATTTTACATGACGCACTATATCTTTAAACAACCGTGAAGACAATGATAATTTAATCAGATTAAAAAAAAATTGAATTCCATTTATTTTAATTTAAAATTAATGGCATTAAGAAATAATTAAAATACAATTAAATTAAATTAAACACTAAATTTAAAAAACAGAAAACCGATAGCCTACACTGTCCTCTAGTGGCACATACATTAGAGAGTGGTCTTTTAATCAATGCGCAGGTGCAGTATACAATGCGCTTTCAAATGCTGTAGTTTCCAAACTTTGTTTTTTTAATGTTGATATGATTTTATGTGAAATAGTAAAACTATTACCTTGCTTTTTATTATTCCATACCTGCGAAAAAGATAAGATAAAGCAGTTTCACTATTCTGTAGGCATTCATGTCTTTGATTTCGCAAGATGATAACAGCAGCAATTTTCCTTTTTAGTTGTTTACTATCGGCGATACAGGCAGTAATCCATGTGATATTATAAAGTTGCTCATTTAATTATTTTTATTAAGACATTCTAAGGTTTTCGCTTAATAAATACAGTATAGATGGATGTTGACAAGGTGAATCAGATGAACGAAATCATTTAACTAATTTCATTAAATCCGTTTTAAGGGGAGTATTACTTTTATAAGAAAATATGAAATTATTGAAACGAATTTTGTATAATTGTTCATACCCTGAGTTGTACTTTTATCTTTTGAACACATTAAATTCAATAACTTTTAATATTTATTGAATTTTATCTTATGATTTCATTTTCATTACATTTTAATTTTTTTTAATTTTTCAGAAAATAAAGCACGCGTATTTGACTTGGATCTCTGTGTTAGTACAGAGCAGTTGTTCCCGAACTGTGTGTCGCAATGAAGATTGCCGAGTGACTTCACGCGAGCTTTAACAACCTAGCAAAGTAGCCATCAAACCCCTAACTGTTCAGGGGCTCCGTGATAGCGGACGTGTCATGCGGTACTGACGGTACCGCATGACCACTGGCCATGATCTTCAAGTATTTCGTGAGGTCAGGAAAAATTCCTTTGAGTTCAGTGGCTTTAAGTGCGTTGCTAAATAGCGCCCTTTAATTTCAATTATGCCTAGAGCGGAAAAAAGTGTGTGAATCATTGGTGTGGAGGCTAATTGGCACGTCATCCGTCTGGAAAGATCTGGATTCGAGCTCCTTCTCAGACGGGAGAAATTCCCGACAGCTTCTTTTTACTCTGGTTCCTGTTAGCAGTCTCAAGCGGTGGTACCATGTTTTTCTCCGTGATTTGAGCAAATATTAAGATCAGAAGATTCTAAACAGTAATCTAATCAAGGAAAAGAGAAGTCACTCTGGTGTGTTTTCCTTCCAGCAAATAAGCAGATCGGCAAATTGGTCTTGAATATATCCGGATACAGATCGGTATACACAAACGTGGAAGGCTATAGAAAACCATCGTTGCAGCTTGCATAAACATTCATACATTTAAGAATCTGTCTTCGTGAAGAACAATAGTCATCATTATTAGCCAGCTTCAAGGAAAAATTAATTTTGTCCCGTCGCTATTAAAACCAATATTCGTCTACAATTTAAAGATTTTTTTTATTGTTTACAAAATCGCTACAGGGGTTGCTCTTTCGGTAGAACATAATCAATATATTTTGACTTGGATCTCGATGCAGTAAGTATATCGCTGCTATTTTTGGACAGAAACATACTCCTACGAGTATCGATTAGCCATGTAGTCACTTCTGACAATTTCGGAGAACCAAAAGGGCGGAAGAGCTGCCTTGGTATAAATAGATACCGGCATCTTCAAAAACAAAAAACGACATCTTTATTCTCTAAATTATACTGATTAATCGTAACGTCTCATTACTTTCCCGGATCCATCGATCACATGGATAAGACAAGAGAACCTAATCCTATCAAAATAAAGCCATTGTACTGTCCAGTTAACATATAAGTTATTTCTGATTCAATTAGCAGTTGTTTCTGATTCGTTAGCCTTACGACAGCTAATTAACTAGTTAACTTGTTTTCGAGTATTTTTCATTACTTCCAAGTGAAATCTAAATAATAGGAATTAGATATAAATATTCCTGTTTAATGCTGGGCGAGTATTTCTGTTTAATGAAAAAATAACTGGACTGAATTAAAAAAGAAGAAAGATAACAAAATCAACTGGTTAAATACGAGGGGTTTCCATAAAGTAAGGTAACACATTTTTTCTTTCGATGATGTTTAATAATACGAAGTTGAAAATACACACCAAGAAATAAGTGAACGTGCACTACTTCTCCACAAGGTTTCCAGTTTTATTGATACACTTGTCCCAACGATGGATCAGTTTATCAATACCAGTACTGAAGAAGTCCGTGCCCACACGCAGTAACCAACATCGCACCGCCTGATGAACTTCCTCATCCGTGATGAAATTCTTTCCTGAAAGGTGTTTGTTAGAGGGCCAAACAAATGGAAGTCTGAAGGCGCTAAGTCTGGGTGTAGGGTGGATGTGACAGAGGTTCCCAACGATTACGGCGCAACCACGAGTGGTGTGGGCACTGTGTGGAGTTGCGTTGTCGTGCAACAAAATCACGCCGCTTGTTAGGAGTCCTCGTCGTTTGCGTCGAATGTTGGCTTTTAGTTTTTCCAACGTTGCACAGTAAAGCTTCACCATACACAGCAACCAGTTCACGGTGAATGTCACTTGGTGAAGACCTTTGCTTACAAAAAGCGAATAATTGGACTACACTCGCACGGTAGTCACCATTTTGCAACTGGAATCTGCTGTGAGGCGACAGTACCGCAACACTGCACCGGCAGTCTTTTTTAATGTTATTAAGGGATCTATCTGTCCACCGCGTTTCATCTCATTCCCTTTCACCATTATTAAGAAAAAAATGTTACCTTACTTTTCGGAAACCCCTCGTATTAGCCTTGAAGTTGCCACTATCTTTGTTGTTGAACAGCGAAGATAAATCTTCGAGACTATGAATTAGTAATTTAAAAAAAAAAAAAAAACAAATCATCTTGCGAGAAAACGAAAATTGTACATTTGCAATATTTTTGATTTATATGATCTCTAATAACGCTTTTGTTTTTTCCCCTTTTTTCCCCAAATACACTAAAAAGCTCAAACATTTCTCTACCTAAAGCATTTATTTCCAGCATATTATAAAGTGACAGTATAATAAGGAGCATCATAAATGAAGCTGCCATTTATTTTGTGTCTGGCAGTTTTCTCTCCTCAGGTTTTCTCTAAGCTTGTCATGTTCTTGCGTGCTTACCGAAAAAGAATTCGTGTGCCATTAATCTTAAGAGTACTGTATTTCTGATTTAGTCGCATTCACGTGGGGTTCTGGAATTTTACACAAGATGTCGCCACTGACCAAATACTTTACGAAATCAAGACACTAAAAAGGCATCCTCGTATCTAAAATACTTGTATTCCTACAAGGGATTTCAAATTAATTAGTGAAAGAAAAGCCTAAAAAAAGGTTTCAGTTCAAATGAAATAATACAGTTAGCTTTCTGGTTTCAAGCTAACATTGCATGGGTTGAATTCAAACTGAAGTCAATTGCTAGTGTATCTCTATCCACGAAAAGAATCCCTTCAAATTTTAGCAGCCTTAGCGGTGCTTTTTCTTCAGTCATGCAGTGATGCAAGAGAAAGTCCAGCACGTATATTGGTGCTGCTCTAAAGTTAAGGACAGAAAGAAAAAAACAAACGAAAAACCTTTTATTACATTATGACAAAACATTGGTGAAATATTGGTTTGCTTCTTAATAGTGCAAAAAGACGGAAAAATTTTCTATCCGAAATTACAGTTATGCAAATAAGCTCAGGTGTGGATAGAACATGTATCCACTCCTGGGCTTGTAATAATTCAAACTTTGCCAATTTTGTTGAAAATCTGAGATTACTGAAAAACTATATATATATATATATATATATAAAACCATAAAAATTCCTCGTGTTATTGATGGGATTCGAACTCAACTCTTTCCCATCCGGTGAGGAAGGTTAATAAAGATGGCAGCTGTTGAGAGCATCAGTCACCGTGCAGCCATTGAGTACCTTAATTAAAAGGGGATGTCGCCGAAAGAAATTCATGAAGACACGTAGCAAATATTAGGGGAATCTTGTCCTTCGTACGCTACGGTGGAAAACTGGGCTGCAGAATTTAAGCGTGTACGGGACAGCGTTGAAGACGCACCCTGTTACCGTGTTGGCACCTGTAAATGTGGATGCCATTCATTATCTGATCGTGCTAGACCTCAGAATAGCATTGAAGCACATTGAGAAAATATTAAACATCTCTCTTGAGCGAGCCCACGAACACTATGGTGAATGTTTTTGGAATTAAGAAGGTTTCTTCGAGGTGTATCCCTAAAGCACTCAATGCAGATCAGAAGCAGGAAAAAGTGAGTTGCTGCCATGAGATTGTGCAGAATTTTCAAAGCTAATGAAGCTCAGTTTTGGGGGTGGTATGTCACTATGGACGAAACACAAGTGCACCACATCGACCCTGGAACAAAAGAACTGCCGCAACAGTGGAAGAAACCCTGTTCTCCCCCTCCTAAAAAGTGTTCAGTGCAGAAGTCGGCTGGGAAAAATTCATGGAATCTTGTCTTCTGAAATGAAAAAAGAGTGATTATGGTTGGTTGATTTCCTGGAAGGAGGTGCCACTATCAATGTCGAGTAAGTATTATTCTAACCTACTGAGACATTTCTGCGAGGAATTGAAGCTGAAGAGGCACGGGAAATTGGCCAAAGGAGTCACCTTGCATCTAGTTAATGTATCGGCGCACACAGCGTTTGTGACTCAGGCAACACTGCGTGACTTTGGGTTCGAGCTCTTACAGCATCCACCCTACTTATATTTGGCTCTATCGGACTATCTTCTGTTTATAAATCTCAAAATGACTTGAAACGACAGAAATTCTACAGTGACAATGCAGAAATTACGTTGGCTTAAAGGGAGCTATATTGAAAAATAAATGGATTTTTCACAACTTTTCTGCATTTGTTCTACAAGAGGCTAGAAACTCTTCAACCTCCCATCGTATAATAGTTTCACTACTTGTCGCTCATTTAGAGTGTCCGAGTTCAGATTTCTTTACAAAGTGGAAGAATTCCTAAAAGTCTTTTCAATCGAGGCTGTAGTTAGCCGATCTAAGGTTTTCCTCCGTGATATATTCTTCTTTTTCAGTAGCGTAACATACAAATCGGTCGGCGAGCCTTCACTTGTACAGGCATAATACACAATGGTCCTATATGGTTTAAGTTGCTGATGCGTCTAAAAAAAACCAATAAACAGTAAAAAAGGTAGAACTTTAAATCTGAAATTTTTAATATATGGTTTTATCAACAGGCACAAATAGACTGAATCAATCTTAACATTGTTGAAAAGAAATATATCTTCTTATCATCACAAGAAGAGATTCTCGCAATGTTTTTTGGAGAAGCTGCCTTTATTGTGATCAGAATGGAAATCAGTTGATGCGAGCGATTTATTGGTGTTGTATTTGTTTTCTAAAATTACAGATGACGTAAAGTGTCTGATATATTTATTCATTTAGTCCCAGTCTCGTTCCAGATGTCTAATGGGCTTCTTTCTGAATTTAGTTGTAATATCTATCGGACTTAGTTGTAATATAACAACTAACTGACTGATAATTTCCTCATTTAATTGCATATAATGTAAATGTTTAATGATTAATTAATTAGTACAAAGAGTGATCTAGTTTTACAGGATCCCGCTACTGCATATAGTAGCGGGAACTCTCGATTTAATGGACTTCGGAATTAACGGACAGTGTCGATCTGTACCTGGTGGTATAACTGTTTCAGCCATATTTACTATCGGTTAAGAATGCCAAGGATTTCCCTTACCATCTGACTTATATTGAATAATCTGACACGTTCAGTGGACCTTTCATTAGTCCACTGAACGTGTCAGACACCAACAAGAAGCCATCTGGACCTAAAAAAAAATCAGCGAGTTCTGACTCTGAATGAGCTTGAGTCAGAATTCTCACTGATTTTTAATAGCAACATTTTAGCTTTTGCTTTTCAGAAAAATATAAAATTGATAAAAAAAAAGATTTAACTGATCTAATGTAGACAGTTATAGTAAAAGGTTATAGACGCGTTAATTAATGATAACTAATGTATATAGCAAAAAAGATTCTTTATTTATGAGGAGGTAAGTTACATATATTGAAGTTTTTCTATGTCCATTAATTTACTTACTTAATCCTCTTCGCTCCAGTTGGAGCATAGGCTTCTACAGTAGCTCTCTATCTGATTCAACCCCATGATTCTCTTCAAGACTTTTCATTTCATCATTTGTTTTTCCAGTTCTTTCTCCAGATCTTTTTAGGAACACATCGATAATCCATTTTCATTTCCAATTTCCTTTTATAATTTCGATTCTAATTGGCTTCTGTTCCATCTTTCCTCGTAGCCTTTTGTTACTCTTTTTGTCTGGCCAATTTATCGTATTATTCTTCTCATGCATTTATATGAGCACTTTAAATGTGTTAGCTGGCGTGTCGGTCATCAACCACGTTTCTGATCAGTATAGTAGAATTGACTTTACGTTTGTATTGAATAGTCTAATTTTATTTCTATTGCTTATATCTTTGGACTTTCATGTGTCATTCATCATGTTGTATGCCACTTGAGTTTTTAATATATGTTTTTTTAATATTGGTCACTCGACATATAATGAATAGAATACACTTTTTGTATTCTATTCATTATACGTGGAGTGACCAATTTATTACGTACACCTATCTGGTAGCGAATAGGTCTCCCTTTATCAATAAGAAAATCCTGGATTCGTAGTAGCATTAACTCAACGGGGTTCCGCAAGAATTTCTAGAAATTCTGTCCTTGTTACATGGTACATTATACTGCTAGAAGAATTTATTTGCAGATGGATACATTGCAGTCATGAACAATTTTCAGATAACTTATGGCATTTTAATGTTTCTCCACTGGTATAAAAGTGTCCTGTACACAACACTCTGAACACCATTACATCATCGTCATCATCAACAGCAACAGCAGCAGCAGCAGCAGCAGCAGGAGCTGTGGACCCGTCGCTAGCAGGATGATTCTGTGAACTCTTATTGCTTTACCCTGATGGAAGGACTAGAATGTTCCTTCCATCAGCGTGAAACAGCAGAAATTGGGATTAGCCGGATCGGGCAACTTTTTATTTTCAATCCTTCACTGTCCAGTTGGTATGCCTAAGCCCACTCTAAATGCACCTACTTGAATTTTGCTGACACGAGCGGAATCCTGTTCGGTTGTCGTTGTGTTCGAGCTGTGTGTTCTGAAATGTCCCTTTGGTTACCACTGTTGTACTGGGTTGTTCTTTGACTTTCTGTTACCCTGCACAAGTCTTGTTAGCCCCTGTTTGGCCTCTTACATGAACAAGCTCTTTCCGAATGGAAACAACTTGAATTTGGTTTGGTTATGTGATACCCCCAGTACAGTTGTACTTTCCGTGATACTTATAACGGCTCGTCTGGAGTCGGCTAGCATGCCACGTCCAAGTCACTTCGTCTTGCCCATTCTTGGAGCGAATTGCAGACTCAGAGTATCTCAACGTATCTCTCAACCTACTTTATATCGCACGGTACGAACACGTGATACACTACTTCAGTATATTAAATTAACACTGTGCAGTCAATCAAGCACGTGTAGTCAATGAATCAAGTCAGAGAATCAAGCTTGATTTTCTCAACAGTCGCCATCTACTTTCATCTTCCACGCTTCAAATCCCTCTGTAAAGGAGAATAATACAGTTACAAGCTGAAATTTCTGTGAGCACACAATGTGAGTAATTCTGTATCACAGCACAGAATGGCAATATTTTCATTCATGAAAACCTTTTTGATCTCTATTGTGCTATAAACCTTTCCACCCCTCGTATAATGTACATTACCACTGTAGTGAATGTTTAATTATTATTCTCAGTTTGGTAG